>NW_022145606.1:13217183-13564683 GCF_000002235.5 Strongylocentrotus purpuratus
TTTTGTCTCATTGCAGTAATTGATAACACAGGATAGGGTGTGAATTTTAATGTAACCCTACTCCTATTTGTATATTAGGATAAGGCACACTATATGACCTTACTCCTTTATGTATAAGGCTGAATATGACTAGTAGTAGTTGTTTTTTTATGTGACTTAGACTTCTAGGCTATATTAGATTTTATTGGCTGTTACAAAGTCACACACACAAACAAACATGGGAGAGATGACAGGAATCAACCCTCCCTGCATGGATTGGGCATCCAAAGATTTGCCGACTGAATTTAGAAATTTTCAATACTATTGTGAGTTGATATTTTCAGGGCCGCTTAACAAGAAGTCTGACCAAGAGAAATGTACATACATCATGTTGTGGCTGGGTCAAGAGGGTATCAGGATTCACAAATCCTGGGGAAAGGACTTCAAGACCCCAGCTGAGGTCTTCGAAGCTTTCATAAAACATTTCGAACCAAAGACCAATTTCCGTCTGGCAAGATTTCAGCTGCAGAAATTGGCACAGGAACCAGCCGAAGCCATAGACGACTTCATGGCCAGATGCAAAATACAAGCACAAAAATGCAAGTTTGCGGACATTGAACTTGAAGGTCGCCTCATAGAACAGATCGTCATTGGCACCTCAAGCAAGAAGGTACAGCAAACATTGTTGGCCAAGGATGAGAAACTGACGTTAAATACAGCTTTGGACATCGCCAGAACCCAGGAGGCAACTGAGGCGGATATGAGACTCCTTCATGGTCAAGCCGTCAACGTTGATATGACGAAGCAACATATCCAAAGGAAGAAACAGTGCTCATTCTGTGGACTGAACCATCCACCGAGGAAGTGCCCTGCTTATGGCACCAAATGCAGAAACTGTGATAAAATGAATCACTGGGAGAAATGCTGCCGACTGAAGAAACAGGAACAAGAATCTAAACAGCAGTGGCAAAGGAAACAAGAAGCTACAAAGACATATCCGAAAAGGTCGCAAGCACAGAGATCAAAGAGACTCCATGAGATGAAAGAAGAGGAAGAAACAGAAGAAACTGACGACATGCGGTTTGAGACCATCTGTGTAGACCAGATCAGAAAGAACGAAGCCTTCGCTGTGATCGGAGTTGAGATCGGAAGAGGACCAGCGACTCTAAAAGCCAAAGTTGATACAGGATCTGAAGGGAATATTCTTCCATTACGCATTTACCAGAAGATGTACCCTGATCGCGTGGACTCTAATGGGGAACCTATCACAGGAAAGCTAAGAAAGTCACCGATAACGATAACAGGCTATGGTGAAAAGAGTGTTATTCCACAAGTAGGCCTACATACGCTGAGCTGTAACCACCAGGACAGACAAGCAGATGCAGAATTCTTTGTGGTGAAGACTCAAAGACCGGCCATCCTTGGACTTGAGTTGTGCCTGGATCTAGGATTAGTAGTCTTGAATTGCAGTCTGATGGAGAGCCATGATAGTCCCATCAAAGATAGAGAGCATTTGAAGACTTTGTATCCCGATAGATTTGATGGAATCGGAAAATTTGATGGGAAATACCACATCGTGATCGACAAAGATGCGGCTCCTGTGATACATGCAGTTCGACGATGCCCGATAGGCATAAAGGATGACATCAAGAAAGAACTTGATGAGATGGAGAGTCTTGAAGTGATAGAAAGTGTCACTAAGCCAACAGACTGGGTATCAAGCTTGGCATACACCCAGAAGCCCAATGGAAGATGGAGAATTTGCCTTGACCCAAAAGACTTAAATAAGGCAATCAAGAGAAGCCATATGCCGATGCCAACCATTGAAGAAGTCCGACACCAGTTTGAAGGAGCAACAGTGTTCAGTACCCTGGATGCCAGACATGGATATTGGGCTATACAGCTAGATGAAGAATCAAGCCATTTGACGACCTTCAATAGTCCCTTTGGTCGTTACCGTTTCAAAAGACTACCTTTTGGCTTGTGCGTTTCTCAGGACGTGTTCCAGCAACGAATGAATCAAATACT
Source organism: Strongylocentrotus purpuratus (assembly GCF_000002235.5). Taxonomy (NCBI): domain Eukaryota; kingdom Metazoa; phylum Echinodermata; class Echinoidea; order Camarodonta; family Strongylocentrotidae; genus Strongylocentrotus; species Strongylocentrotus purpuratus. The sequence continues at coordinate 13,219,191 of NW_022145606.1, forward strand.
AGAGAAATGTCCTGGAGTCATAGGAATGGCCGATGACATAGCAGTCGTAGGAAAGACGGCAGTGGAACATGACGCCAACTTACACAATCTGATGCGCGTCGCAAAGGAGCATGGACTCGTCCTGAACTGGAACAAATGCCACATCAAGCAAGACCGAGTGAGATTCTATGGCCTTGTCTTCAGCAAAGATGGAGTGCAACCAGACCCACAGAAGACAGCAGCCATATCAGCCCTGAACGCACCACAGAACGTGACAGAACTCCGAGAGTTCCTAGGCATTGTGACCTACATGTCACCATTCATTCCAAGACTTGCCTCACTGACTGCACCACTTCGGGAACTTGTGAAGAAAGATGTGATATATAGCTGGACTGATTCACATCAGAAGGTGTTTGAGACCATCAAAGATATGATCTGCAAGGAGACCACACTTGCTTACTTTGATCCAAAGAAACCTGTTGTCCTAGAAGTAGATGCATCGATTAAAGGCGTTGGAGCAGCCCTCACACAGGAAGGGAGACCAATAGCGTTTGCCTCAAAGTCCCTCACAGACACCGAGCAGCGATACGCTAACATTGAGAGAGAGATGCTAGCAGTTGTCTACGCATGTGAAAAGTTTCACACGTTCGTCTTCGGCAGAAGTTTCACTATCCTCTCGGATCACAAACCACTAGAGATGATCACTCTCAAGAACCTTGGAGCTGCACCCCCAAGACTACAAAGACTACTGCTCAGACTCCAAGGGTATGACATGACAGTGAAATATAAACCTGGAAAGGAGATGCTTCTGTCTGATGCCATGTCAAGACTCAATCCTCTGCCTCCTGAGTCTCCTGAAATGCACATGAAAGTTGACTTTGTAATGTTCTCAGACAAGAAGCTACTGGAGATCCGCACCGCAACATCAGAGGACTGTGAACTTTGCATCCTGAGAGATGTAATCCTAGAGGGATGGCCAGAAGAAAGGCGTAAACTTGACAAAAGCCTGATCAAATACTGGCCATACAGGGACGAGATGTCCATTGAAGACGGGATTATCCTGAAAGGTTCAAGAATTGTCATCCCCAAATGCCTGACAAAGGAATACCTGAACAAGCTACATGAGGGACATCAAGGCATCATCAAATGCCAACTGAGAGCAAAGAGCTGTATCTTCTGGAATGGCATAAATCAGGAGATCGAGGTGATGGTACGGAAATGTTCTGTATGTCAAGAATATGGGAACTCCCTGCCATCAGAGACTCTGCAGCCACATGAAATTCCTGTCAGACCTTGGCAATTTGTCACAACTGACCTCTTCACACTTGATGGAAGAGAGTACCTTCTTGTTGCTGACGTATTCTCAAAGTATCCAATTGTAAAGCAGTTACCACAGCAAGCAACAAGTAGTGCTGTCGTCAGACTGCTTAAGGAAATCTTCTCTGAACAAGGAACCCCCGAGAGACTAATGAGCGACAATGGACCTCAATACAATAGTGCCATATTCGTAGAGTTTGCCAGAGACTGGAATTTCCAACATGTAACCTCAAGCCCGAGATATCCACAATCCAATGGATTTATAGAGAGGCAAGTACAAACTGTCAAGAACACCATGAAGAAAGCTAAGAGAGATAACATAGGCGTCAACAAGGCATTGCAATGCCTGAGAGCCACTCCATTGGACAGCCATCTACCATCTCCAGCAGAGCTGTTACTGGGGAGGAAGATCCAAACCAACATACCGACCAGGATTCGGAACCAGTCACCCCAAAAGGATGACATCTACCAGAGACTGCAGACCAGGCAGGATGACCAGAAGAAATACTTTGACGACAAGCACGCTACCAACCTTCCCCCACTACACAAAGGACAAGAAGTCAGAATCCAAAATCAAGAGACTGGTAGATGGGACAGAGGAAAGATCACAAACAGGAGACCAGAACCAAGGTCATATGAAGTAGAGACATCATCAGGTTACACTCTACGACGAAATCGTAGGCACATCAAACCAACCCAAGAGAGGGACAGCATGGAACAAAACCGTCAACATGCTAGTGATAGACAAAATGATGTACACGACCAGCAGAATGCACAAACAGAACAAACACAAAGCAAACCAGACACACCATCGAATCACCACCAACCATACACCACCAGATCAGGTCGTACTATTAAGAAACCAGAGAGATACGATATGTAAAATATTGATATGGTTGGAGATAATTTAAATAATTGTTGTCTTTTGCTTTCTTTAACAATGTTTACAAGGTTTTGAGTAGTTAGATTTAAAGAGACATATTGAATATGTCATGTTTTGTTTATTAATTAAGTTTATTGCATTATAAAGCAAGATGATAACTGAAGTCTGATCAAAACATTTTAGATAAATAAGCAAACAATTCGCATTCAAATGAAAAACAAATGTGATAGAATTTTCAAATTGTTTTTGGAAGAAAAAAAACAACAAACAAACAAAGAAAGGGACGAAATTGTAGGTTCATATTAGCACAAGTTTAATTTCTTAAGCAAAGAATTTTAAAAAGATATTTTAAACAGTATGGATCTAAATATGAAATTAAGTTTTCATTGAGAAGAGGGATTGTGATATGATATCATTTTATATCTACATGTATGTTCAACAAATGACCTATATCATATGCCCATGATTATTGCTACCGCAGATTGTAATGCGGCTTCACATACATCTAATAAATACAACAAGTTGTTCATATTTGAGTTCTACAAAATCCAGCCTCAAGAAGACTCTTATTATAAATCATAATTAGTGTACAACACTTTACAGCAGAGTTGCCAATTTGTATTTGATTGATCACAACGAGCTATGGTGGACTTCCCCTTTAACTGTTAATTCTTTTCAATGATAGAATCCTCCCGCGCATGGGACAGAGTGTGACTAAATCGAATAACGATCATCAACTTTGTTTATCATCAGTTCTTTGCTTAGTATGTTGCAGGCAAATTTCGAGTCTTGTCTGCATGGTCTGGTCATGCACTGAAGGAAAGGCTTAAACTGATTGGATGGAAGTCGCGGTACAGAAAAAAATGGAAAAGAAGAAAGATAGAGAGAGAGAGAGAGCAAATATCTAGAATTATGCTAAAATTATGCTAGTGTCAAATTGTGTCAGGCATAATGGAAGAAATTGACCTTATATATCTAGAATTTTAAAAATGCACAAAATAAGGGGTTTTCAGCCATAAAAAGTGGGGGAGGGGAGGGAGGGGGTGGGCAGGCGGATATCCCCCCCCCCCCCCCGGTTCCTATGCCAGTGTTGTTAACTTACATCTATCAAATCACACAAATATAACAAATATAAAAATATATTTACATTAGTCGAGTTACTATCAACCATTTTTACATTTTCATGAAAGTATTTTTTTTTCTCTGAGGATGTAGGAAAACATGTGCTAGAAATTATAGGCCAAAAATAAAAAACAATATCAAGTATCAAGTGATCAAGTGTCAAGTATAAAAATTATTTGTCTTCCAGAAATCACATGTAACAAAATATAATAGTATAATCATAACAGTACAATGTAGAATAAAGAAAGACGAGGAGACCTAATTGTCTGGTTGAAACATAGCTTGTTAAGTTAAGGCCCCTCAGATGATGTGACAAAGATAACTGATTCATGAATACAACAACAAATAATATATGGAATATATAAAGCTATTTGCAAAATACACTCAGAAAACAACTACCCAACGATGCATCGACCACAGCATGGACCTACTGAGTAGCAGGTCCATGACCACAACAAGTATACCCGAAGAAGCGCACATCCCCCCAAATGACAGAGAAAATTATCATATCATTACATCTTCATTACGGTAAGTAATCATATTTGCATAAATTACCGATACATATATATATCTTTGTAAACATGTATGTATATGAACCGGAATAAACCAGTATTACCAGAGTGATGTTATAATTCACTGAGGCTTTAGGCTGAGGTTGAAATATAATGGCACAAGGGGGATTCTGAATTTGGAGGTGAATACATGTTACACTGAATAATGATATGTATGCAATATTATATATAACTGTTGGTATTTGCGCACGTTTGGAGTCATGCCCTCTTGATTAGTTGCAGGTTGCCTTTACGTCAGATGCGTGCAGTTGAGACAATGCAAACAATGGGTACACGTAGAGAACTATATATGACAATGGCAATGAAAATTTATTCTCATGTCACCCACATTGGGGTATTGGAAAAGTTTACAATCAATATGAAATCGTCATTAAACACCGTACAATATACAATTTCAATCGAATTAATTGTAATCAATGAAAATATCACTTACGACGATAGTGATAACAATTAAAATTGTGATAATAATATTAACAATAACAATGAAAACAATAATAATCATAATAATAATTAATGACAAGATTATTGGAAGCAATTTTTAAAAAAATGACTGGCACCAGTAAATTGTTGTTTGAATATTGATTAAACAATTTGATATAAGAAAAAGAAAGAGAAGCATGAAAATAATATTGAATTCATATCATTTAATGTACACATACTTAAATTAGTAATGGAATCAAAGCTTTATTTTGATGAAGAATTTACTGAAGTTTACCGGTAAACGTGTTTGTCCATTATTAGAGTTTAAAATAGCTGATCCACTTTCAGTGTATTCAGTGTTTCAATAAAATGTTTATCGAGAAACAATGTTGAATGTCATGTGACACCATTTCAGCTATAGGATACAAATACACCATCATCAAACAACAACTAACACATTCTAATGTCTCCTTTGTACATCAAAATGTTGAAATATAAAAGGCACTGCAAACTTTATTTCAGTAATTCATGATCATCCAATATACATAAAAAGACCTGTTAAGTACATCCTTTTGCATGACATAATTCAGAATAAATTCACAGATCTGAGCGATTCGCATTGTCTATTATGAAAATCAGAGTGGATTATAAAAATGTCATCACTTAATCAGAAGAGGATGGTGATCAAAAGGCAAGGTAACAGAATGCTCATAAGAGTACTGCTTACGTTTCTATTTTATAAGCCAATCAGGAATGCAAACTTACTAAAATATTACTCTTATTTACACTGTATGTATGGCAAACAAACAAGTTCAAAATATACATGTTATGATGTATGATACCATTGCATAATCATAATGAGGTGAAGAAAAGCCTGGAATATGTATCATACAAATTATTGAAGTCCAGTACTGAATACAATTAGAATAAACTTGAATCGTACAATTATAGCAGCATATTTATATGTACACTGGAGTGATGTAAGAAATGGATGGATTTATTATGTAGTACTGGTCACTGGTGATTGTAGTTAAACATGTACAAACAATAATCAATTTCAAATTAAATATTACACTGATTACTCAGGCACGTTACATTGACAAAAGAGACACGTATCTTAAAATTATAGCAGCATATTTACATTTACACTAGAGTGTTGTAAAGAAAATCCTGAAAATATTTCCTCATATGGATTTTAAAATCTAGAACTGAATGTAGTTCTAAATTTACAAACAATAATACATCTCCAACTAACTGTTACACTGATAACTCAGACCCATGCTCATACACCCTTACCAGAAAAAGCTAGTTCTCAACTATTATTGAGTTCTATCAAGTTAGTTGACAAGATAACTAGAGCAGTATGGCTCTTAACATCTGGGTAATTCCTGGTAACTATTTAGACTAACTATATTTTCATTGAACATGTGCAATGACATTTTGTGAAGATAATTTGAAATGTTATATTCTTTCACTCATAACTCACTCTGTGAAAGTTAGTTGGTATTTTATACATTGCATGTAAATTACCTAAAGCAAAATGATTGAAGTCTACAATACACATACTCTCTACATGCATTATTCAAACTGTATGATCGACTCATTTTTAAACATTTATTTCAGCTTTACATGGGCATCAATTTAAAGGGGGTGTAGCATGGCAAATAATGGTTAACGCCATATACAACTTTTTTTGGACAACTGCACGTACACGAATGGACTTGATTAACGGTCAGCGCGCGCTGGCGTTCGCAAAACAGACTAAAGTTCTCCTCACGCCTTGGTTTTGCGTATGTTGCACGAACGTGAATACTGCGGCTATGTCGTCCATATTCGTATTATACCCGATTCGTCCCGAGTCAGACCACGGGAAAGACATATATAGTCTCGTCATGCTACAACCCTTTAATAAATGGTTTCAAGAAGAGCGCTGTGATAAAAAATGGAAGAACGCTTAGAGCAGAAAAAAGTGCAAACACAGAAATAGTCTACACTAATTTTACTTCATGACGATATTGTGTACTGAGAGTATGACAGACATTGATTAACGAACAGCACTTGTTGTGAAGTAACTAAATCTTCAATTGCAGGCGGTTCGTTGAAAATATAGATAAAGTAATAGTTCTTTTAATAGCTGGGGTCATTTCTGGTGATAAATCAAACATATCATTTCAGATTTTATTTAATCATCATTTATTATCAAACAAATACCATGCTTGAAATCCAAGTGTGTATAAGATTGACATTGTTTTGATCAATAATCATGAGAGTCTTGACCTGCGTTCATGATGAATATAGTTAAGTAACTCATCTATACATGCATACATTTTATTTAATAAGTTCTTTATGTATTCTTACATTTCACATAAATTCCACTAAGTAACTACATCCTTAATTATGAGTAGTTAGTCGACATGATAGCATTAAGAGCTGGTATAGTGGTTCACTCACTAGACTCAATCTAAGGGTTCAGGGTTCAAATCTCAGCTAGCCCAGCACTAACATCCTTGACAGGGCATTAATCCACATCTGCCACTCTCCACCCAGGTATTACTGTGCACCCGACATGCAAAAGCGCTACATATTTGGCCGCTGCCTAGGACCAGGGTAATAATGTTTAAGCACCAGGAGGGTCATGCTGCAATGGGCGTGTGCACTATATCAATAGCCACCTTCTATACACATGCATAATAATCATAGCCGAGTAAAAAAATGACCCCCTATTTAGAGTATTTTAAAAAACATTTACCACACAACATGACCCCTTTCTGCATAAAACAGGTACACAATGGGCCCTTGATGCAACTCTGTTTTGGGCTTATTGAGTACACATTCACAAAACGTATCCAATGTTTGCATCACTTTTTACACAGGCCTTTCACATGTATTCAAACATTGTGACAATATTATGTTCTCTTTCTTTTAAAATTCATACACTAACACCAGATAAGAGACTGTACTCATTGAGGTGAAAAACAAGAACACAGCCTTTTAAATAATATTCAAATGTTTGCAAATATTGCCCCAAATTACCCCTATTTACCCCAAATTTCTTGCTATTAGACCAGGGCCGGTATTCAATTCAGTACTTAGCATAAGTTAGAAACTTACTAAGGAAATGGCTAAGTTAAGTACCGTAATTGACTAATCTCGTATTCAAATTGCATTTTAGACTTATACTTGCGTAAGACAAAATCTAAGTAAAATACTTACTGATAAGCATTGTGACGTCACACGGTCAATCAAAACTAATGCGCAATTGACGCATTGCAATAACTGCGCGCTGATATAATTGTGCGCAGGATATAATACTGCGTAAGAAAACCGTATGCCTGCCAATCAAGGCCTACAAACAATTGCTTAAGTCTGGTATGGAGTCGGCTTAGATTTAGAGTAAAATACTTAGCCAAAAGTGTCAATTGAATACCATAATTGGCTAAGTAATTTTCTAAGCCAAATACTAAGTAAAAAGCTTAAATTTTGTACTTCAGTATTGAATTGAATACAGGCCCAGGACTCAAAACCGACAGGCTAGCTGGGACACATGGATTGCCAAAACTCTAGTTCCGGACCCCCGAATTTCAAAGTTTTTTCTTAGGACTCATGCATACACACTTTTAAAGTTCAATCTGAACCTTTTTTCCAAAAATTAAAGTTAGTGTGGAGCCCTGTATCATACAAACACAAAAACAAGATGAAGTGTTACCACTGGGACACTGTCTTAATCTACCGATACCATAGCAACTAGATGTCATACTTTGATTGCTTCTCTGGAATTTCAGGATCATCCTGTGGAACTCTTGACTGAGTAGAAGGAGCTTGCCTCTTGTAAGGCTTGCTCTGACTACTGCTACCTTCTCTGTGTGTCTGAGAGAATTGACATACAGCATCTGATGTAAAGCCATCATGCTGTTGAGGGTGGTCTGATGGTGGTAATGTCCTTCTTGAAGAGTGTACATCACCCATCGGTTGCTGTTGAGGGTGGTCTGATGGTGGAATTGTCCTTCTTGGAGAGTGTACACCACCCATATGTTGGTGTTGAGGGTGGTCTGATGAATGTATTGTCCTTCTTGATGAGTGTACACCACCCATATGTTGGTGTTGAGGGTGGTATGATGAACGTATTGTCCTTCTTGATGAGTGTACACCACCCATATGTTGGTGTTGAGGGTGGTCTGATGAACGTATTGTCCTTCTTGATGAGTGTACACCACCCATATGTTGGTGTTGAGGGTGGTCTGATGAACGTATTGTCCTTCTTGGTGAGTGTACACCACCCATGTGTTGGTGTTGAGGGTAGTCTGATGAACGTATTCTCCTTCTTGAAGAGTGCACATCACCCATGAGTGTACAACAGATAAATAAATAGATAAATGGGTTTTATTAGAATCTTCGTGTCTGGCAGTAAAAACTGAATTGAACATGAATTCAAATAACATTTTCCAAAGAACATTAACATAATAATATAAGATACCAATAGCCCATGAGAGTGGTAACACTGATGTTGGCTAAGTCAGCTGACCAATCCGAGTAATGTATTAAAGCTGTGAAGGAAACAGAGTTTTCTTATTTATCTGTTTGAAAGATAATGTATAACAAATCACCTACTATTGGTATTAGTGAAAGTACCAGTCTGAAGAAACATTTTGATCAGTTAATGAAGAAGAAAAAAAGAGATTGCAGTCTAACAAAAATATTAAGAACACACAAAGAACTACACATTTAAGGTTGAAGATCTTTACAGTAGGGAATTTGTTCAATAAGCTGTTACTGAATATTTTGTGCTGTCAGACAGGATCACAGTATCACTTCATTGCGTGCTACCTGATGTGGTATATATCAGAATTGTATCTTTTCTTAGTATTCCATTAGAGGCCCTTTATATTGTTTCTGTATCGCACTACTCATGAAATTTCTACATGCTAATATCTGAATTTATTTTTAAATCACATATAGGCTTACTGTACTAACCTTGAGAGGGTGTGAAGAAATGAGTTCAAGCCATCTTGAGCAATTCCATTGAATCTGAAGTTTCCCTTTCTTATCTGAGGAAAACAACCCTGTAACATATAACAACAACATTACTTGTAAACAGTTACAAATAAGTGGATCCATTTCATTATGGCATATAATCTATTTTCTTAGGGACTATACACCTAAGAGCTACAGTAACATCTCATAAACAAAATAAGTATGGATAATTTAAAAGAGCTAGGGTAAGACAAATTTTGCACAAGAAATTTACAAAAATTTCAAAAATAAATGGATCCAATACATACTGCAATTTCATGAAATCCTGTTATATTAATCATAGTGGTAGTTTTACTGTAGTAGTACTGGTAGTAGTATTCACTAAAGCAGTAGTAATTTAATTATGATACTGAAATCAAGTATACAAAAACTACCTGTTAGAACAAATCTTATACTTAGACATACCATAGTTTTCATATCTATCAAACTTGGAAAAGGTTGGATATTAATTATTGATCAAAACAATGTCAATCTTATACACACTTGGATTTCAACTGAATCACTACGTACATTATAGTTTTCTTTTATTCCATGTTTCACGACTACCAATATACCAAGTGAATGGCTGTTAAACAAAGGGTGTTTGGAAGAAGAAAAATATAATTATATGTACATGTGCCCCCTATAATCATTACTGCTCTTTTTTGTCTGCAATGAACCTCCCCATGACATTGCCATTGGGACACACATACCTGTATGGATGATGCATGTGTTTTCAATGAAGATAAGAACTCCTCAGGCTCCTCATTGAGATCCGTTTCAAGTGTCAGGTCAGACAGGTTTGGCATATAACACAGTGCTTCTGCTAGGAGCTGTGATGATGCTGGTGTGACAGCATGAAGCTTGAGAGTCTTCACCTGCATTCATGATGAATATAGTTAAATAACTCATCTGTACATGCATACATTTTATTTACAAATTTATCACTGTATTGTTACATTAACTACAAATTCAATTAATTACATAGTTGTCTTCATAATAAATTCTCAGCAAACATTTATAAATAGCTTTTTCTTTTCATAATTCAATTCTTGTCTATTGATAAAAAGAACATAATAAAGTTTCCATGGAGAGGATGATTTAATAAGAGTTAATAACGTTTAGATAATGAGATGAAGCTGGTGTGGGACACTTGACACGAGAAAGCTCGAGAGTCTTGACCTGCGTTCATGATGAACATAGTTAAGTAACTCATCTATACATGCATATATTTAATTTACAAATTTCTCATTATATGTTTACATTTTATACAAATTCCATTCATTAAATAGTTTCATTCATAATAACATTCTCAGCAAAAATTATTAGATTTTCTTTTCACATTAAATTATTGTCTATTGAAAAAAGAACACACTAACGTTTCCAAGGAGAGGATGATTTAATAAGAGTGATTTAAATAAAAACTCTATATGTACTCTTTATAGGACTTCCAACCTGTTTGCATTGATAGGTCCTACTCCTACATATACTGAAATTAATGTATTGAAGGTATTCATAACTCTATATTTCATTTGCCCCCAAGACCCTTGTCAGGAGGTTTGTTGCTATGGTTAAGTTTGGTAAATTGAGGCCTTTATTAAAATTGGCAGTAATAAAACTGTATGACATATTTTTCATAACAATCAAACTTGGAAAAGGTTGGATATTGATTATTGATCAAGACAAAGTCAATCTTATACACATTTGGATTTCAGCTGAAACAGTACATGTATAGTTTGCTTTTATTTTATTTTTTATGACTGTACCAATATACCAAGTGAATGGCCATTAAAAAAGGGTGTTTGGAAAAAATGGTGTATACATGTGCACCATATAATCATTACTACTCTTTCTTTCTTTCAATGAACCTCTCCATGACATTACCATTGGGACACACATACCTGTATGGATGATGCATTTGCTTTCAATAAAGAGTAGAACTCATCATTGAGATACATTCCAAGTGTCAGGTCAGTAAGGTTTGGCATAGAACAAAGTGCTTCTACTAGATGATGCGATGAGGCTGGTGTGGGACACTTGACATAATCAAGATTGAGGGTCTCGACCTGCGTTTATGATGAATATAATTAAGTAACTCATCAATACCTGCATTTATTTTATTTACAAATTTCTCACTATATTTTTACATTTTATACAAATTCCATACAATCCATACTTGTATTTATAATAACGTGTTATTCTCACAAAAAATGATGAAATAGATTTTATTTTCAAATTTGATTCTTGTCTCTTGAATTAAGAGAACATACTAACGTTTCCATGGAGAGGATGATTTAGTAATAGTGATTTTTTTCAAAATTCTATATCTATTCTTTATAGGGCTTCCAGCCTTTTTGCATTTAATAGTGTAACTCCTACTTACATTGAAATTGTTAATATGCATAAATATATTTTTGAATTTAATGTGTTTAAGGTATTCTTTACTCGGGATTTCATGTGCACAAGAACCCAAAGTCAGGAGATTTCTTGCTATGGTTTAGTTTGGTGAATTCAGGCCTTTAGTAAAATTGGCTCTCAGAAAACTCTATGACAAATTTTAAAAATCAATCAAACTTGGAAAAGGTCAGAAATTGATGATTGATACAAAATAATGTCCATCTTATAAACACTTAAACTTGAACTGAATCTCCACATGCATGGCTTTTAATCTAATTATATTCATTTGGCATGAATTTTCTTTTACAAATTACAGGTCAGATCCTCTAAGAAGAAAGTTGTGTTTGGTATATGAGGATATGAGTGAACACAATATCAAAATAAATTGCACAAGAAATACAAAATTACAAGGTATATATATATTTCTAGAAGGGGGAGAAAAAAAAGACCAAACATTTTCTACAGAATTTATTGACCATGTATATAAATGCACGCACCAACAGCCACACAAAACCATATTATGAGAGCAATACAGAAAAGGAAAGATTTTGGAATTGTCAACTCCCAAATAGTACTCAGAGCAACCTTAAAATGGTTGAAATATTTGTGGTCACGTGAACAGCTCTCAACCAATCAAAAACCAAAAAATGTGTAATGCAGAATATAATTTTTAATATTTTATAGTTTAACGTTTAATATCAATGAAACCGATTTGGCATCAGGAAATCTTCTACGTATCTTCTAGATTAATTCAAGCATTTCAAATATCTATGTCTATTTGATCATAAGCATCTTTAATCTGGAAGTGCCTTGTTTAATTCGGATACTAGTGGACAGAATTACTCGCGGGTTTGTTTCCGTGGACAAAATCACCTGCGGTTTGAAATGATTCAATCTACAAAATTTCTCATGGGTGTGAATCCATGATTTTGTGACAAATTCACTAACGTATGTGAGATTGATTTTGTGACAAATTCACTATGTGAGATTGATTTTGTGACAAAATTCACTATGTGAGATTGATTTTGTGACAAAATCACATTGTGAGATTGCTTTTGTGACAAAATCAATTATTTGAAGTGATTTTGTGTCACATGTCATATGGCGTTCCACAGCGCGTAGTTGACGTTCTTTGAAATGAAGCAACATTCACACACGTATCACTATAATGCCTCTTCCAAATAACAGCCAGTAGCGTATTTAGGTTGAAAAAATGGAGGGGGAAGGGCCAGACTAGAGGTGGTCCCAAGTCATAAGGATTATGCAAATTCTCCTTCTTGCAAATGCGAATGTGACCGACACTAAATACATCAAAGTCCAAAACAAAGGCAAGAATCACTCTCCCTTCTTATTTCTTCCTATTGAATGTAGCCTAAAATGAGAATTTTGTATTAATCTAAAAATTATTATTATAGGTTGTCCCGTCAAATTTCATCAGAATTGCATTTGATTTAACGATGCGATCATTCAATTTCGAGCGAATTTAAATGATCACCGAGATCAGCATTCAAAAAGCTATCTAGTTCATTCAATTTAATTGAATTAGCATGCGATTTCATGATTTTCTCACATATATGTGTAAAAAACGCGTTCAAATTAAAAAAGCATGTAAATGCATTCAAATTCACACCTGCACCGCCCTGATGAACGTTAAGGTATTCAAATTCATGAATAGGCAATTATTTATAGCATTTGGGCAGTCTTTTAAAAAAAAACTCTTCAAGTTCTTTGCAATCTGCACTGATTGAATAAATTATGCAAATTGTATGTACCTTGAAATGGGACCTTTGCCTTATATTGAAATATCTTACAAGATAATAACGTAAGTAAGTACATGATAAGTACTTACTTGCATGTAACAAAATTATGAGTTATAAGAATTCTGTAAGTGTTATATCCATACTGCTAGGGAATAAAGTGAAACTGGAAGAGAGGATAAGAAGTAAAAAAAAATATACAAAATATGATTAAAATAAACAGTATGAAAGTTTTAAAATGAAAATGAAATTATATGATTTAAAACAGTGAAAAAAGTAAATATGACGTGAACAAATTGCGGTAAGAATTACATAGAACTACAAAAATTGTTTATTTTAATTTATTTTGAACGTTCAAAGTGCGAAGGTGTGTGCCTATAAATGAAATTGAAATTGGTATTAAGGACGAAATTGAACGTCTATCCAGCTGGCGCGAAATTGAATGACAACTTTGTGTCACTAAATTGAATGGATTTCTCTCTAAATTGAATGAAATAAAATTTAAAATGATATAAAACAACATTGAATGCTCAAAGAAGGTAAATGAACCATGAGAGCAGAAAGTTGACGAAAATTGTTCGAACTTGAATGTCTATTCATGAAATCGAATGCAACTCTGATGAAATTGGGCGGGAAAACCTATATCATTATCTACCCAATGTTATACAACACATGCTATAAAGCTTCACTTCTAGTCATAATCATAAGAAAAATCAATTCTATATTGTTTTTCCTCAAAACTGCCTTGAGTGAAATATCTCTAATCACATACAATACATGTATCTATCATATGAAAGGGGAGGAAGGCCACCCAATATTAAGTTGGTTTGATAGAAGCAGAAAAATAAGAAAAAACAGGTTGGTTAAAATTTGAGCATGCGCACGCGCAACAACCGATTTAATAAAACAAAGTTATTGATATTTGAAGATGTGTTCAATACAAACCAATTTGGCATTTATGTGACGTATATTGTATCTTGCAGGGTCTTCTGACCTAGAGTATGACCTTGTAATAAGCTAATTTGAAGAAAAAAAACTTTCCCATAAGAAAATTTCAATCATACATTTACCCTAAATGTAACTAGAAATATTGCAATCTGTATTGCTGCGCAATGCGAATGCATCCCCGGCAGTGGCGGGGATTTTGTGTCAACCTTTATGTTCGAAGGAGGGACAAAGATCCCCTCTTCCCTCCCTGAAACAAAAGGATGATGTAGAGAGGTCGCTGCTAAGCTGAAAAGAGTCATCTGCTGATATGCCTGTGATAAGTCAAGCTTGGTGAAACAACATCCACCTGCCAGGGTTGAGAACAAATCCTGGGGGTTCGGTAGGGGGTACTTGACGACATCCAAAACAGGATTGATAGTAGTCTTATAATCCCCACAGATTCGAATCGACTTGTCAGACTTCGGTACTACAACAATAGGAGCAGCCCAATTGCTGTGTGAAACTGGAATGAGAACTCCTTGTTCAACAAGTTTGTCAAGCTCAGCTTCTACCTTATTTCTCAAGGCATAAGATACAGGTCTTGCTTTATTGAAGCAGGGCTGTGCATCAGATTTGACTTTAATCTTAGCTTTGTGATTTGTCATGGTTCCGAGACCTGGCTCGAAAACTGCCTGATGTTTTCGTTGAATTTCAGACAGTCCATGTTGGGTACTTCCTTGAAATGGATCATCCTTCACTGGTGCAACTTTGAACACTGATCTCCAATTCGGCTGGATGCTTTCGAGCCAATTTCTACCAAGAATTGCAGGCTGGTCCTTGATATCTGCTACAATAAAGACGTCAGACATGATTTTGTCACCATACTGCACTTTGACTTGGGCTTGACCCAACAGAGGCAATGTCCCTGAGTAGGACTTGAATCTGTAAGTAGGTTTATCCAGTTTTACGTGCTGCAATTTCTCATGCTACAAGTCTGCTGGAATGACACTCATTGACGCACCAGTATCAACTTCCATAATTACTGGTCTATCATTAATTTCAACAGTCACTGTGAGTGCATCATCCTTTGACTTCTCAGACACCGTGAATAACCCAAGGGTATGCATTTCACAATCACCTTCCTCTCGTAATTCAGAAACAACAAATTTGGTTGACTTACACTTACAAACAGCTGCTAAGTGTTCAACCTTTCCACAGTTATTGCATTTGTACGACTTGTACATGTACTTACAAGTTGATGGAGGGTGTTGCCCCTGTCCACATCGATAACAAGCTCCTTGCACCTTAGAACTGGTGTTGTGATGAGCTGGTTTTTTCTTGCTCGAGAACTGTATCTGCCGCTGCTCGAACTGACTTTCTTGGTGCTGTATTTCTCCCAAGAGAGGTTGACATGCTGAAGCTCTTTGCATTGCATTTGAAGCTTCTTGAAATCTTTCTTAAGAGCGTCTATTTCCAGCCAGAGGCGGCGGAGCGACTTCCAATGTGGGGGGACACTAACAAAAAAGGGCACTTTCTGGGGAAAAAGGGCACCTACAAAGGGAAATCTCAAAGCGAAAATATTCAATTTTTTAGACATTGGTATATACCCCTATAATTTGATTACATTATCAGGGATGATTTTAATATTTGTTTCTCTTTATACATCGTATACAATATTGCTTAAGCATCATACCTTGCAGTTGGGTGTGATGGTAAAAAAAAATCATTTGCGAGCGAGCAAAGCGAGCAAAGAATTTTTTTTAGATTTGTGAGGTCGCAGTGCGAAAACTACAACTTATAAAGAGGAAAAAACCAATCCTCATCAGGTTATAAATAAGCACATTCTCATAACAGCAAACTGAAAAGACCTTTGATAAGTAACATAATTATAACATCTATAAATGTGAGCAAGCGTAGTGAGCAAACTTTGGGAGATATTGCTCTTAGTCGCTTGAAATTAGGGGCACGTTTAATGATGAGAGGAAAAGGGGACACTAATCGAAGGGATAAGACACTTATTAGAAAATAAAAGGAGCACTTGTCAAAGTACAAAGGGTTATGATCAGAGGTGAAAATGGGCATTTGTCGACGGAAAAGAGGCAACCATCAGATTTTGATAGGGGCATTTATGAAAAAGGGATAGGTTCCTTATAAGAAAGGAAAAGGGGCACGTATCATTGTTAGGTTAATTATCAGAGGTGAAAAGGGGCACACACCTTATATGAAAGAGGCACTTATGAGAATGAAAAAGGGGCACTAATAATAAAGGGAAATTGAAAGAAAAGGGGCACCGATCAGATTTTGATAGGGGCATTTATTGGAGGTGAAAGGGGGCTTTTATGAAAAAGCGAAGAGGAACTTATATGAAGGAAAAAGAGCATAAAGTAAGAAAAAGGGGCAAGTGTCAAAATAAAAGGGGGTGCTATTAGAGATGAAAAGAGCACTTATCAGGAGGAAAAGGGGGCACTTGTCGAAATAAAATGAGTATCTCTCAGAATTGAATAGGGTCATTTACAAGACATGAAAAAGGGCACTAGTATGAGAATGAAAAAGGACTATTTTCATAGGTGAAAAGGGGCATTTATGAAATGGCGAAGGGCTCTTTGTTAAATGGGGGCACTTATCATAAGGAAAAGGGGCACTTATTAGAAAGGAAAGGGGGCGCATGTGAAAATATAAGATGCGCTTATCCGAGTTAAAAAGGGGTAGTTATTAAAAGGGAAAGGAGGGGCACTTCTTACAAAGGAAAAGGGGCAATTGTCAGAGTAAAAGGGGCACCTCTAAAATTTGAATAGGGCAATTATCAGAGGTGAAGAGGGTGCTTCTCGTACCCGAAAAGGGGCACTTACTAGAGATTAAAAAGGGCACTTATGAGAATGGAAAATAAACACTTATTGCAAAGAAAACTGGGAATTTGTCAGGGAAAAAAATATGTGTCAAAATAAAAGGGGCACGTATCAGAGGTGGAAAGGGGAGGGGCACTTTTAAAAATTAATAGGGGCACTTATCACAGTAATAGGGGCACTTTTTATGTAAAAAGGAGCGCTTCTTAGATAGTTAAAGGGGCACTTTTCCTATGGAAAAAGGGGCCCTTTTGGGGTAGTTGAAAAAGTGGGGGGCACTGTGCCCCCCTGCCCCCCTGGGTCCGCCGCCTCTGTTTCCAGCTGTTTATTGGGATCTTCGACCTCTGGTTTTCCTTCAGTGCAGTTTTCGCAATTTGCCTGAGTAGGACTTGAATCTGTAAGTAGGTTTATCCAGTTTTATGTGCTGCAATTTCCCATGATACAAGTCTGCTGAAATGAAACTCATTGACGCACCAGTATCAACTTCCATGATTACTGGTCTATCATTAATTTCAACAGTCACTGTGAGTGCATCATCCTTTGACTTCTCAGACACCGTGAACAACCCAAGGGTATGCATTTCACAATCACCTTCCTCTCATAATTCAGAAACAACAAATTTGGTTGACTAATACCCCATTCACAGTGGCCTCAAACACCGCGACAGCAGCAGGACTGTCCCGCTGCTGTCGCGGTGTTGTCTTCAGTGTGAAGGCTCGGACCCGTTATAAACTATCGCGGGATAACACCGCCTCGCGATAACGCCGCGACAAACTATCGCTAGGTTCGCCTAGCTACAGCAGCGGGACAGTCCCGCTGCTGTCGCGGTGTTTACTCAGTGTGAAGGCTCTCCGCTATAACACCGCGACAAACACGTGTGATTTGTTTACTTACCTATCACTGACCTCTTTTCTCCAGCAATGGGGAACATAAAGTGAAATAGAAATAAAGTAACCAGTGGATTCAAATTGATTTTATTATTATGTAGATATTATAATTATCCAAATAAAAATATTTCACACTTCAAAAAATTAAAATATTCTGACTGGAAGCAATAAAAATGCTAGTTTTTTAAAAAGTAATATGATCGAGGATACAAAAAGCAACTTGACATGTTTACCTTTTGCAAGCTTGCCTCATCGAGCTAGCTACAGGTACATGAGGAAGAGTGTGTAAAGTACAGCTAGCGCGCGCAATTTCAAGCAATCGAAAACCCCGCGCTGAAGTATTTCCGGTCATATCGGGGTCACTCGCGGGTCATGAGCCATGCATACACGTGTTTGTTACGGAGGTAATAAAAATCACCCGCTGCAGCGTGAATGGGTACATGATATTTATCCCGCTGCTGCAGCGGGATAACTTTTCTACTGTGGATGCATTTGTAGCGGTGTTATGGCGGTGTCGCCGCTCTGCTACAACGCCGCTACAAATTTCAAAACCACTGTGAATGGGGTATTATTCTTACAAACAGCTGCTAAGTGGCGACCTGAAAAAACTCTGAAAAGAAGCAGGCTGCTGCCAAGAGAACACATGACAGAGGTCGTACCAGCATTCGTCAGTTTTCACCTGGTCAGCATGTCATGGTATGTGCATACAGAGGAAAAAATAAGTGGGACTATGGAGTCATTGTGCAAGCTTTGGGACCAGTAAGATATGTTGTTCAAGTTGGTGATAAACAAAAACAGGTTCATCTTGATCAAATCATAAGAGGACCCATTAATGACCTTCCTCCATATACCTTAGAGGATGACGGTGATATACCTATTACACTAGCATCACATATGACCAGTCTGATGGACCAACATCACCTCCTCGGGAACAAACTACATCCGCAGGGAGAATAAACAGAAATCCTGTTCGTGATCGACGTCCATCGAACAGGCTGGATTATAAGTAACTATAGAGAGAAGCAGAATGCATGCATACATTATATTTGTTTCAACTCCAAGAAGGAATCTTTTAAAATGCATGCATTAATTAATTGATTTGTTGGATCTCCATGTGGAGCAGCATATGACTTATTTGACTCACTACCAGGAGGTATCAATATTTTGGGCCAAGATGAAAACTTTGGAAGTCCTTGAAAGAAGAAGAATTAATTTTGACGATATCGTGATGAATCTATGAGATACATGGAATTATGGAAATGATATTTTATTTTCATGATGAACAAACAATGTGATGCGGAAGGAGTGTTATGTATATATGGAACAACATAGTAGACATACCAGCTGCAATGCATACCAATGTAATGTACATATGTACATGCCAATGTAATGTACATACCAGCCAGTGACAATAGGACAATAGATACCTGAATAGCATACCATAACCACTATAGGAAGAATGTCACTGCTGTAAACTTGCCACTTCACTACCAGCAGCCAAGTAGAAAGGACACTCCCTTAGCTCTCAGGTAAAGCACACATGTTATAGTGTATCAGAGATACAACAGCTCGGACTATTGTCAAGACTAGGAGCAGCATCACCAAAACATTGTGTGTAGATTAGAGTATAATGCATCTCTGTAGAAAATGTGAAAGAAATCTGTCCGATCAAGAAATGTGGCAGTAAGAGTGCATAAGAGACAGCCACCAAAATATGACATTTGACCCTATAACAGACAGAATACAGGTGGCAGCATCACCAAACACTAAAGATGTGTAGATTGACACACCTCCATACAACATTTGACAGAAATCTGTCAAGAAACTATGTGGCAGTTAGAGCGTATAAAAGACACTTGACCTTTGACCATATAAGAGACGGAACAATGAGGGTAGCATCACCCAAAAGTGAAGATGCATAGATTGTACCAAGAACCATGCATACAAAATTTGAAAGAAATCTGTCATGAAATATGACCTGCAGAGCACACACTAGACACCCACCAAAATATGACCTTTGACCCTAACATAGACGAACACTGGTGACAGCATCACCAAAAGTTATATGTGCGTAGATTATACCAAGATACACCTTCATACAAAATTTGAAAGAAATCTGTCAAGGAATGTAGCAGTTAGAGCGCACACAAGAATATGACAAGGCGGCGGATGCGGCGATGTACATGTACATGTATAACGTTGCTGAATCCAAAGTACCCCATCGGCATACTGCCGGGGGATACAATTATCACAAATACCAGTAAGTTTTTATGCAACCCCTACATGAAACAAATCTATTCCGTTATTAATAACTAAGAAAATGAAAGTTTTTTAAAATGTCTTGTACTGAGAAAACCTGTATCAAAAGATACAGGTTTGTAAATCACAGTGTGTCGTAAATATGTGTTCCACTGAGGACAACATAATAAATTAATAAATTAAAACCCACTTAATATCAGGGCGGACTTTCCCTTTAAGTACATAATTATTTTGTGATCTTCCTACATGTGAGTTTCTTTTAGGGCATTCAAGTTATATGCATACGACTGATTGCATATTACTCCCCGCCCACTCTCTAGGTTTCCACAATCACTTAATTAAAATGGTGGATACGAAGCAAAAACATAGGCTCCCAAAGGAGAAAAGAAGTAAAACATGGATACCCCTGCATGAGCACATACATGTAATGTGCATGTATTCAGTCTTACCATGGGAGAGTAATGCAGAAGATAGGACGAATTGATCTACAGAATACAATAGTCATGTATGTTGAGAGTTCTAAATGCCCTAGCTGCAAATGCTATCAAATTCAAAGTGTGCTTCAATATGATTCATATCAATAACAACAATGTTACATACATTGTAGGGCCAAGAATATCAAACAGATTCCTTTATGCTCTGTTAAACATTTATAAACCAAGTATTTGGATATCAATTATTAAAGCAAAGTATATATTTTTCCGGATGGGATAAAAATGTGCTAACTATTGATGAAGTTTCCTTTTCCCAAATTTATCTCATCTAAAAGGTATAGATGCACCATATGCACATGCCAGTACATAGCTTCAATATAATTACATGTACATTGATGTCCTGGAGGTGTATTCTGAACCCTGTGTTATCTCTAATATTGTTGTATCTTTGGAGATAAGATAAAGTTGGTATTCTGAACACTGTTGTATCTTTTGTGTTATCTTTTGTTGTATCTTTTATCTTATCTCTTCAGCCGCGCCTGCACTCATACTTTGGTGCGCTTGTAATTGTGCGTATTATTAATAAAATGGCGTTTAATCCTCATTTGCATATACGCATGAGATAATATGTCGAGATAATTGGTATTCTGAAAGTTGTTGTATCTTTTATCTTATCTTATCTTGCATGATATTTACAACAATATTTACAACAGGTAGGGGGCTGTTGTATCTTTTATGGTGATATAATGAAGGCAATCTTTCTTGCCCAGAACAAACTCAGTGTCAATAGACGAGTTAAAAGAAGATTGTGTGTTGACCGGAAACATCACAGATGAGAACTTTCTAAGATATTACATGCTAGGATAGGACTATTTTAATGCTCTCATCTTAACCAATATTGAAAGCGTGATTTGTCTTCATGATCCACATTGAACAGCGCATAATGATGACGCGCGTAATAAGTGCTCAAATAACTAATTACGCCCAAGATTAGTATGCGCTGGGCGCATCTTCAGATATGGCATAAAGTATTCCTATTGGTTGATCTACTTATCATGCTTATATAAAATAGATTTTGATTGGTAGGGTCCATAAAAATGGGTGTGTCATCAATGGTCAAAGATAAGATAGAGGCGGTCCTTCAAGAGATAACACAGGGATAAAACAATGTTCAGAATACCAACTTACAACAATATTAGCGCTGTGTTATCTCTGGAAGATACAACAAAAGATAACAAAACTTACAACAATGTTCAGAATACCGCCCCAGGTCTGAATTCTGTTTCTTATTCCTCTTCCACCCAAATCACATTCGTTTTGTACACAGTGCTTGGTATTCCAAATTAGGTCCCTTTCTCCATCCCAAGTCCTTTCAGATTTTGTCTGTATATTCTTTACCATCCCATCGTGTGCACTGAAATTGACTTCCAGGCCTCATTTTGACCGTTTGTGGTCCGTTTTCCTGCCTTAATTTCTTTCAGCTTACCTATCTCCACTATATAGATCCTAGATGCTACAGACTTCTAACAAATTACTCTAGATAGTGCAAGTGTGAGGGTATCGACTCAAAGTCATAAATCAGACGAAGCAGTTGTTGCGGTTCTATTGGGTATGAGGCCAATCTTTATTTCATGCTGTTCAACTAACAAAAGAGGGTAGAAGACCCTTGACTGCATGAAGTCACTTCACTTGATATTAAGGTGTCCAAAACCAACTATAGACAGCAAGAATATCAGGATGAGACATCAATTACAGCTTCATGTAGGCACAGCTACAACCATTCTCATCTCTGCTCACTGCATGTATGAGCTTTGACCTGCATGCAGTGAGTGTATGTCCACTGGGGCATATCACTCCTCTTTAGTTAGGTACATTCCTTTTACCCCTGATAATTTGCATTATAAAGAAAGAGCTATTTCTCATTCCCTCACACAAGAGTTGCTCATCTCATCATGAAATGCCATCTTAGCATACTCTAAATTAAGTCCAAAATCAACTCTTTCAAGAACCCTTAAATTCTTTAAATATTGACAAATGAAAAGGAAAAATAAACAAAACTTTTTCATATTAATTTTTTTCCGTTTTAAATTTTACAGCATCTTTATCTTTGCATTGCACACTTTTCTGCTGAATTTCACACATCAATAGTCACGCATGCTATAAATAGCATCCTCTAAAGTTCTGAAATGGATGTGTTTTTGTGGCCATACAATGTTGCTCCATCATGCCTGGCTGAAGAAGTACCCTTTTTTAATTAAGATACTTTTGGGCTGGCATGCAAAGACAAAAGGTCAGGTGACTTTGTAACGTAATTTGTAATTTCCCCAAATTTTGTTTCAAAAGATGCCCAAGACTTTAAGGAAAAAATCATGAAGTGGCATCATGTATTTAAGCATTACAAAGTAATCACAAAAATAGAGGAGGGGAAGGGGCTACATTAGCCCACCCAGTCTTTTTAGGGTTAAACTTCCTTTATGAACCCTTCCATGATAATACTGTTGTATGTTAAGAAAATTTCAAAAGACATAAAAGTAAAAAATGTACAAAAATGGATGAACTGACTTTGTTCATTAAACTATGATCAAACTTACCAGATATGGACCAATGAATGTATACCCAGCTACAGTGTGTGCTGTCATGGATGTTTTCACGATCAGCATAGTCTCCTCTGACGACATCCTGTCCTTCACCAAGGCTGCTACATCTGGGTCCAGACTCTCAAAGGCTACATCAACAATTAAATTTCTCTCCATGTATGATATTCCCAGTACATGTACATGTAGCATAGACTTTATTACATGGGTTGCAATACTTTTGTTCTGTGCCACAGTGAAGTACAGGAGATACCTAAACTCCTCCTTCCTTGGCAGCACAACTTGCTCAATCAGCCTGTTGAATTCATTACGATCTGATTCATATAGGGAAGCAAGATGTACTCCAGCCATGTACTCCTGAAACAGTTTGTGAGGGAAGAAGACTGGCAATTGCACATGAGAATGCCTCTCATATGTATCCATAACGGCAGTAATTCTGTCCTCCTGAGACAAGATCCCGACCCGACAGGCAGTGTCCTTGGATTCTGGGTATATTTTGAAATCATCTTCACTGAAAACCAATGTATTCTCTAGCAGACCAGTGAGAGCCTGCTTGGCAATCGGTCCAAGGAGCACATCAATTTTTTTTAAATAGGCAAGAAGTGAGGGGCTGCCTACATTCTTCACCTTTTTCTGTGCATAATGCTCTTTTAGAAAGGCGATCATCGTTTTGAATATTTGAGAAAAAGTTTTCAGTGATTTCACTTCCTTTAGTGTTTGCTCGTCAAGTTCTTTCCACATAAGACACAACATGGCTACATATATAGGATAGCGGGCCATGTCTTCAGATATGACATCATTCTCACTGGTGAACTGGATAAGCTGATTTGCTTTATCTGCATTCTTTGGAAAGTATTTGTGAATGTAAACTGATAAATTCTCTCTGTTGAAACCCTCAACATGAATGAATGTGTAGAGCTTTGTAAGATCACCATCTAACCTAATCTCTACTGCTCTCCATGGGCGAGTGGTCACCAAGACTGAGCAAGAGGCAAGTTGATCTGAACAAAGAATATCTACAAGTCCGATATCACCAGTCTCAGATGAGCTTCCACATGCCTCTGAGGAGGTGACACTTGGCTGTGATGGCTGAAGTTGCATTCGATCAGTAGGCTGTGATTCGCAAGATTTTGTCTTCATGATTTTGCCACTGACTTCGTCTAGCCCATCGAATGCGATGAATACCTTGTCAGGATTTGACCGGATATACTCAGTAATCTGGGAAACCGTTGTTGGATTGTCTTTGGCCAGATAAGACTTTGCAATCTGGCCAATAGTGTGTTGCTTAAATTCACGTAAAGGAACAATCAAGACCCACACAAAGTGACTCGAATGCCTCCCTTCAATCCAGTCCCACGCAATCTTAGCACAGAGTGTAGTTTTTCCAGCCCCTGCCTCTCCCTGAACCATGATCCGCTTGGGGAACTCTCCATTGACTTTAAGATTAAGGATATCATTGTAATCTAGCAATCGCTTCTCTGTCCCATGTTCTTCTTGTAAGACGAGATCAGTATGCAAGTCTTCAAACTGCACAATGGAAGTAGGACCGAGAGGATCAGCTCTGATCTTACAGACAGTTGACCTGTACTTCGATTTAAAATCATTTGCACACCGATCAACCAGTTCAGGAGAAAGTGGTTTGGTCTGAGATTCAGCTGAAGGAGGTTTGGTCTGTGATTCGAGCAGTCTTGCTCTTGGTGGCCCTCCTAAAAATACATAGATAATCCATATTTACATGATTACACATAAACATATTTCGATACATCTCAAAGGATTGTAAAGGTCCGAAACTGATAGTGTGACCTACGAGTAGGTGCATGTACTTAAAGATACAAAGTCCTACAAGCTTGTCTAAATTTATGACACTATTTTAACTGGGCTATTTCAGACCAGGTTTTTGATGGGGGGGGGGGTCAATTTGACCCCCCCCCCCCCCCTAAGATCTCGGCCGTTTCACCGCCGATCGCCGTGAAAATTTGCATACATGTCAAGTGAAGTGTATAGAATACTATGGTAATTTCAATTTTTTGAAAAATTCACTCATTTGCATATTTATGGTAATTTATTAAAATAAGGTCATAAAATTCAAATTTTTGCCCATAAATCATACATTATTCATATTTAAGCATTCTTTTTCACTACATATATTTGTTAGACCATTTGTAATAATAATACAACACAAAAAATTGGAAGAGCCAGGTTATTCCTTATGTTATCTCTTGTTTTGATAATTTCTTATGTATTTCATTTTTTTTTAAGTTATGTATTTTTTTGTTTTTGTTGTTTTTGTTGTTTTATTTCATTTATAACTACAATTCAACTATTTTGACCCCAAAACAAACACCTAAACTTTAAACAAGACTAAATAACCAATGTTTTATCTCTTTTTAGGAAAAATGACATTTCCATGTTTTGTAACGGTACACAAATCACAAAAATGAGCGATTTTCGGGCCGACATGCGAAGACATGCGAAGACAAAAGGTCCCGTGACTTTGTAACTATATGTCCGATTTTCGAAAAAATTGTTTGAAAAGATGCGTAAGACTCGAAAGAAAAAAAGTCATGAAAGGAAAATTTTATATCTGCCGCGGTTTCGGAGTAGTCGCAACATTTCTACAGGGGGAGTCAAATTGACCCCCCCCCCCAGTTAACGTAGGGTTAAGGGCATTTAAAATCTGAGAAATTTGTGTATACCGGTACAAAATTACACCTAGAAAATTGCTGATTATTTTAAAAAATCATCCTTGAACAGTAAATTATTATACATCTTTTGAAAGAGTGTTTTATCCCAAATCATTTGGTATCACTTTGTGTGTGGTATGTGTTCACACTTGGATGAACAGGAGGCATTGTTTGCGAGAGTGCAAAGTGCAAGTGAGAGAATGAATTGAATGTATCAAATGAAATGCATTGCATATGCTTTTTGCAGAAGCAAAGTCACACACACACACACATACACACACACGCGCGCACAAAATGTTAATTGGTATTTGATTTTCGATATTTGATATGTGTGGCATGATTAATTTTGTTAGGGATGTTATTTGGATCTGCAAAAACCAAATTAATACCCAAATCCCAATTGTTTTATTCAAACATCACACAAGCAACTTTGGCGCAAGTCGAATTTTGCACTCACGCAAACAATGCCTCCTGTTCATCCAAGCGTGAACACATACCCCACAAAAATGATACTAAATGATTTGGGATAAAACACTCTTTCATAAGATGTATAATAATTTACCCTTCATCAGATGATTTTTAAAATAATTAGCAATTTTCTAGATGTAAACTTTTTTTGACTCACACTGTATACTTGTAGATGAATATCACTGGAATAATTTTTCATACAGAGGACATTTCAACAATACAGTTACCCTGACAATCGCACATTTTATTTGGAAAAAACAAGACAAATATACGACTGCATCTCCAGTATGCCTCTGCCTAAATTCAGTTAAGATCAGCTAGGGCTTGAATCGATCTTTAAATATCACTATTAGAATATATATTAATACATGTAAATTGAATTCTGCAGTCACTCAAATTACTTGTACTTTATATTGGTGTCCAGAAAATATCTAGAGTTAACAAAGATAAATCAGTAAATTATAAAACCATATGGATGGGGCCTGATCAAATTTGACACTTCTGTAAACTGTGGCAAATGTATAGAACACAGAGCACTGATCACTATCTCAATGGTAAAAACTGACTTCACTTTCACGAATGGTTTTCCATGTCTTCTGGGCTGCGTATTATAAAGAGTTATGATTGATCTTAAGTTTGAACAATACACAATGAGCCATAGGCTTACGCTCAATTTGAACTTTACGATCAATCATCTAAGGCTTTATAATATATGGCCCTGGTGTAGCAAGAATTATCTGCTTACCTGTGCTGTTTGGAATTTGAGGTCCACTGAGTAATCCGTCTGATAGGCCACCCAAGTCAATCTCTCGTAGTTTGTCTGCCAAAAGCTGTCGTTTGTCTGAGTGTGAAGGTTGCTGCTTGACATTCCATTTCATAAAGACATCCAGTAACGCATTGGTGTAGTTCTTCAAATTCTCAGCCAGGATTGCCTGTATTTGAGCATAGGAGAACCCTAGAGATATCCCAACAGCGTTGAAGTAAGATGGAGCGATATCCTGGGCCAGCTTCAGGAACTCCATTTCACTGACAGTACTGTAAAATGAATAACAAATCAATTGTGTATGACGGTATACTAGTTAGAGAGCATCATATTGGCTGAGAAGCATTCATGTGACACTCAACAATTTGTATTATGCGTTCGAGCATGCTATATAACAACATGGGAATAGAAGAATATATTGCCTATGATATTAACATTTGAAACATATTGCCCCCAATTGCAGGTGGGGGCGGTATTGTTCTGGGTAATAACTGCCCCAAAAGATGTTAAAATGTTTAATGTTTCCTTCCTTGCTGCGTGAAGATCAATGCAAAGCTTTCTGTTTGCCCTCTTGAACTCGCTAATTCTAATTAAACCATGTACCTTCATATCAGACTTCACTAAAATCCTACAAACATAACTAAAGTTATCGAAAAGGAAGGACAGAAGTATGGACGGACGGCAGCGTTATTTTCATTCTGTGGATGTTAGTGTGGAGTATCATAGAAAGAATGATCCTTGAAAAAGATGGGTCTTTAAATGCCCTCAAATAATTTGTTGTGGACCACACTTTCATGCTACATGTTTGTGTAGTCCTATATACACATTTCTGTGTCCAGTGCATGTGACTTTTAGCAAGACTGGGCAAAATAATAATTGTGATGATTCCAAAACCCAAAAGAATACACCAATACTTTTGCGCTCCATGCATGATCAAACTTTTGAATCACTTCAACAATGTTTCTTTTGCAATGCAATTGCGTGATCAGAACTAAACGTTATTGTTCACACCCAAAGGTTGCTATATGGGCTTACTTCAAACCAACACGTCATCACTTTGGGGCGGGTGCTCTCGTTACCCGGCCTTTTGTGAAAACAGGGGGGGGGGGGGTAATAAACCTCTCTCATCTTCAAATGACCTGGTCCAATTTACCTGACACTTTGGGAAAACCCTGTGGCAAATCTACTAAACAGAACATCCTGAAAGTGTATCTTCACATGATCTTCTGTTTCATGAAATGTCGTGTATTAAAGACAACCACCCGACTGGATGCGATGACCTGAAATAAGCCAGTATAATTATGCATACCTTTCTGCAGTGTTGGGACCTGGATTGGTTTCAACATCACCAGCTCTCATCAAGAGGATCAGGAGTAACCAGAGAAGGCAAAATCCATCCATGGTGTAAGATGTCCTTCTCACTTGACAGAAACGTAGTTCTCTGGAAAATGGTGATGACATGGGCAACAATACCTGAGAACAATAATCAGAAACATCTATATTAAGTTGATAAAACAGATGGAATGAGGGTTTCAATTCACTATGTCCATTTCATAATAGTGTGAAATTTTGGGGGCTTTCTGAAACCCATCCTTGGGGGAATGGCTGGGACCTGCCTTCAGTATATTTGTGGTCATATATATCAATGAATGCTGTATTTGGGCAGATAACAATGATTTTGTAATTTTTGTTTGTAGTTGTCAATCAGGGTGCATGAGTTTCTTTCACAACGCGAAACGAAAGCCATCATGTCATCAGGAGCTGTATTTTGTTTTAAAGCCCCACTGCACTACTTATAGCTACTTACGCCCTGTCGCCCTCTATATAGCAAACAATGCCTAATTGGTGCCTGTTGGTCCCCCGTAATCCTCTTTTTCTTATGTTTATTGAGAGCTGATTTGATGAGATAACCACCTGTCAGTGACCATGCTGGGAGGTCTAATCCCTCATTGCCAAACTAGTGCAGTGGGGCTGTAAGTAGTATACATTTCTAAAAGCCCAATGATAAAGATTAAGGTCACCGAGCAGATCATATTTATTGTTTTTAAATTATTTTCCAAGAAGCGTGGCAAAAGACCCACAGGAGATGAGTATCTTTGACAAGCCATAACTTAACAAATCAATTTCCAACTTAAATCTTCTTTCACCCCTACATTTCTCTTATCAGGAGCTTTGCATTGATGTATAGTTTGATCGTATTTGAAGAAAAAAAGAATTGTTGTTGTGGGCAATTCCACGATTACTCACGTTACATTTGGAGGGACATTGACTTACAGTGTACATGTACTCATTGAGCTCTCATTCTCTTATAATTGGTATGAGCTAAGCAAGTTTTCAGAAAATGAAAGTATACATCTTAACCCTTACTGTACTGGGGGGGGGGGGGGGCTGGGAGGCCCCCCCCCCCCTCAACATTTTCGGAGATTGCGCCGCAACCGCTTGGAATTTTGAATTGTCGTTTCATGACTTTTTTCCCTCAAGTCTTACATGTACGCACATTTAGATACCATTTTCGCCGAAATCGGATATACATGTACCTGTAAGGTGTTACATAACAATTAGTATGCGCATGTCATCAAAAATATGCTATAATTGCATATATTCATGTACAAGCAGAAATGTGAATACAGGTTTAGATGTATTTCTTCCTAAGTGGGAGATATGAATTGATATCAAATTGCTTTTATATGTTTCTCAAAGTAACTTGATGTATTCCAGAACAAAAGAATACATTAGAAATAAAACAATAGATATAATAAGAAATAAAAAACAATAAAATACAAAAGAAAATAAATATTTGAAAATCGCATCAAATTTGCATAAATTATCATTATTAATCACATGAAAATAACTATTTTGTGTTAGAAAAGAAGTTTCATATGAATAATGGGTTTCAATTAACATTCAAAAAGTGGAGTCTGACAATTTTATTAATAATTCTAGTTCCCTCTATATTTCCAGATTTGATATTCATGAATGCGTATTCATAATTTATGCAAATTAACCTATGCATTTTCAAATATCATAAAAATAATGTAACCTCATGAATTTGAGATGAAGGAAACATTTATTCAATACATTTTCAACATTCTCCACAAGTCTACAGACAAATATGAAGAGTTTTCTGTAAAATGCATAAAATTAGCATTTTGCATAATTAATTAGGCTATAACGAACAAAATTTGCATATTAGGAAAAAGCTAATTATACCATCTTGTTCCTTACGTAAATATCTACAAACATGCAATTTACGCGTTCATCGGACTTTCGACGGCCGAGATCATAGGGGGGGGGGGGGGCCTCCCAGGCCCCCCCCCCCCCCCCCCCAGTCACGAGGTGCTCAAAATAGCCCAGTACTATGTCCCTTTTGCAGCCAACGTAGTCTGTAGAACTACATGTAGTATGCA
Organism: Strongylocentrotus purpuratus; assembly: GCF_000002235.5. NCBI lineage: Eukaryota > Metazoa > Echinodermata > Echinoidea > Camarodonta > Strongylocentrotidae > Strongylocentrotus > Strongylocentrotus purpuratus. Next base: position 13,249,914 of record NW_022145606.1, read on the forward strand.
TAGCTTACTTTGCAGGAATTATGAATACCGTATATGTCATGTATGTCATATCTGTGAAATTTAAACATTATCAGTGTCCTATATTCAAATTATGCAAGGAAACCGTTTACCTTCTAGAATTCGCTGTCAGACACTATTGATTGACTGACTGACATTTTTTTTTTTTTTTTGGGGGGGGGCATTAATTTAAATGAGCTGTCACAGGTACATGTACATTAGCATTTGTCTACATATCAATAACCCACTGACACTACTTGCAATTGCCAACATTAAACTGATTGGATCTTTGTGCACCACAAAACATACAACCATTCGGTAAAAGGGTCTGAAAATCACTATTACTTAGGTGATTGCAATCACTTAAGTCGATTTGACAACTTAAGGTCATTATGTTCCCACTAAAAGTCATTTCCAAGCCCTTTTGTTTTGAGGGAAGTTTTAAATACGTATGGTCTTTCAATGGTATAGATATATACCAAAGGCTTCAAGTTTATTTGTCTATGTCCAGTGCAAGTTTGATCTGTTTACTGTTTAAAGGGTTGTCATGGAGCTAATCAAGACTGAGAAGGGCTAATTTTGCAAAGCGATTGTGCTTCCACCACTGTTATCCTTTCATCAAATTGTGCCTACATGTATGGTTTTGTGTAAAATTGCACGTGTGGCAAATGAGTGACCATGCAATATGTAGAGGCTGAGAGAGGTAAAGAAAGCAACCAAACTCTGCCCAAACCTTGCAGCCTCTCAACGTGAACGTACATAGCTGTGGGATCACAATCATTTTCACTAGCTACTCATTCCCCAGGCCTTATAGTCCAGAGTGCATTACATGCATGAATTATTCTATTGTTGTGTCATAATACTAGGCTTCAGTCTATTCTTTAGCATTTGTTTTAATGAAATTCATGCATCAATTGCAGAGATGCCAAATTCAAAGATCAGCTATGCGTGACATTTTCATGACTCGGCATAGCGTACATAAAGCGTATAGTGTGCGATTTCGAAACGTACACTATACGCTTTATGTACGCTATGCCGAGTCATGAAAATGTCACGCATAGCTGATCTTTGAATTTGGCATCTCTGCAATTGATGCATGAATTTCATTAAAACAAATGCTAAACAAAAGACTGTAGCCTAGTAATTAAATATGTGAGTTAAACTCACATATCCCTGCGTCAAGCGACGTACATGTAATAGCCGACCGGCATGCATGCTACGTTCATGCGATATACGTACACGAACCCTGCGAGGAGCTAGCTGAAGCGGTCGGCCACTATGTAGTCTAGCAATTACTACCTTTTATTCTTCCTTTTTTCCCAGTCTGGCCCTGATCCATGAAAAGAATCCAGTTTGGCCCTGATCCGTGACAAAAATCCAGTTTGGCCCGGATGCGTGACAAAAGTGGGTGCCATGGGTGACAGAGTTTACTTTTTTGGCCCTCAATGCGTGACTGTCATTAAAGTGACTCGGTAACATTGTTGAAGGTTGATGAAAAAAATTGCTTAATTTTTGTATAAAATGTTACTTACTATATTCCTTCTACTATACTAACCCTCTGACATGCAAAAAATCCTGAACAAATTCTCAAACCACAAAGATCATATCTATGGTTTTCTTTGAAGGTGTCGATGTGAGGCACCCTCTAACAGTGATTAACAGTACATTCTCCGAACCATTTTTGAATTTTCTCAACTGTTTTTCCATGACAAAAATACATAAAACAGGCTATAAAAATCTGTCAACACTTAACTGTCTGGAATGGAATGTAGAGCCATTTTATTGCTTTGTGACGATTTACATTTACCTAAAATGTAATTAAATTGTCCTTGTCTTGATGCTGAACAGGCTTTGACAAGTAGCAGAATAGAAGTAGAATAATATAGTTGGGAGAATTAAGGAATCGATCAGATCAGTTTTTCCCAATTTGTACCATGAATAATGATCCGTTTTCACTCAAATTTTCAGATTATCTTTAATTGTACATCTAGCATTGAAGTCACTACCTTAGCACCACTATCTCTCATCTGAACAATGTTACAAAGTCCCTTTAACAATGTGTGACACTTGGTGCTCTGCAATTGGTAGCCCTGGTACAAAAGTACATCGATGTACATGTACAAGACTACATTTAAAACTATAACTACAACTTGCAAGGTCATTGGAAATAGCGGCATAAATATTCATAATTGAATGATTCACGCCAATAATATTAAAAGTAGAAGAAAATAAATAACATCGTACGCTGTAAAACAAAAAAAAAGAACAAAACTAAAACAAAATATCAAAACAAAAATTATAACAAAGGAAACAAACACACAAATCTAAAGTAGAATCATCTAGACTTTCTAAATTATGTAAATAAAGACCTTCATTAATTGCAACTTTACTGCATGTAAGTTGTAACGTATCGATGCACATGATTGATAACTCAAATCTCACCTCTCAATACTCAAATTGCATTGTCTCAAGTCAATACAAGTGAATTAGGCTTAAGTAAACTTCAAGCGTCAGCTCGGGCACAAAATTCAAGTTCAGGCGCTGCAGCATCCGCACACAGTCAATCCATACTAGAGCCAGCTAGAGGTCAGTGGCCGAGGAACGTACGTATGTACGTACAGGTACGTACGAAGCGGCGGCGAATGGAATAGCGGGTAGCTGACGATGTTCTTCCCCCGAGAGTCGGGGCCGGGTCTCATGTAGCATACGCATGCCAGGCTTGGGAAGCTACCTCACACAACACAAGCTAGTTATTTGATATTGAGTCCAAGTCTTGTTTTCTGCAGTGCTGCTAACTTTTGAAAATCATCGGTTTTCATTCATTTTGACAGGAACCTTGAGCTGTAGATAGCCTGGATTCAACAACGGGTAACAAAAACTGCTAATCCCGAGAAGAAAAACGCGTTGATCTTTCAAACTTGTAAAAGGTCAATACGGACGCGCGCGCTCGTAACTCATGCATTACGCAGAAGGGGATTCCCCCGACCGCGCATATATTTTTTTTTACACAACTGTTTTTTCGCGAAAAAATTCCAAGAAGTGCTCTGGTGAAAGAGTCTAAGTCGTCAGCGCACTATGTGCAAGCACGTGCACCCAGCTTAGGGAAGGGAATATGATAGAAAGGGGAAAACAAGGATAGTGGAGAGGATATGGGGAAGGAAAAACAAGGAAATACATAAGGAAAGAGAAGAGGATAAGTCAAAGGAAGAACATAGAAATACATAATTGAAGAGCTAAGAGGATCATAGATCTAGACTCAGGAAAAACAGGGAAATACATAGAAAGGAGAAAGGGATTAATCTATCAGATTAAAACAAAGAAATACATGACGAAGGAGAAACAAAGAAATACATTAAACAAAAGAGAAGAGGTTAGAATAGAGGAGAACAATAGAAATACATAACGAAGGAGAACTGGGGGTGATAGATTGAAGGAAAAACAGAGAATAACGAAGGAGAAAAGGGATAGATTGAAGAAGAAAAAAATAAATGACAAAAAGAGAGAAGAGGATAGATTGAAGAAGAACACAGAAATACATAATGAAAGAGAAGAGAGGATATATTTAACCCGAAACAAATAAGAGTATGTACACATGCATGTACAGCTCCAGCAATCCAACACTTCTTCTTCTTCTTCTTGATTTGTTTTTGTTTGGCAATCAGTCACAGTTGACCATTTTTGCCACACACTATTTTTATGAATTATTTATATATATACATATGTACAATTTCATGTCATAAATGACTATTTTTTGGATTCTTTCTCTTTCCATCCTCTTTCCTTCCTCTTTTTTTCTTTTTAGACTCTATAACTTTTTTTAGAGAGAAAATTCAATAAATTAATAATTTTGGAAAGAGACGACGGCCTAGCAAGTTGTGAATGAAAAACGCCTATAAACTAAAACTGCTTAGGGTAATGCTAGACTCTGTCTCTAGTCGTTTGCACAGTATATTTGACTGAAGTGGCTAAACAGTAACATATGCGCCCCCCGACCAGCAACCCACTGACCGGTAGAGGTCAGTGCAGCAACCTAGCTCCTCCGTTTCGAGCGGAAGGGGTTTGTTGTTTCTATGTCTTGAGGAGGAGGAGGAGGAGGAGGGGGGGGGGGGGGGGGGGGGGGGGGGGGGGGGACAAAATTACTTGTCATTCGCCAAACATTGCCCCTCTTATTTTTCTGTTTTCTTTTAAACTATAAGCAGACGTCGTGTGTCCGAACTGTTTATCCTGACAGTCGTTAGAAGTTTACCAGGGATATGAGATAAATGAGTTTACATATACATTTTCATAATCTTCTATTACTTTTATATAAGACGTTATTCTAAAGGATAAACATTTAAGATGCTATTTGATGCATACATTTCGTGGAATTGATGGCCTTCTGGTTGTTTATTAGAATTCCCCACTACGCCCTTTGTTGTATGATAACATCCACAAATTAGGCGTTAAAAAAAAGTTGTATTACCCTTTGCGACCGACACCAAACATCATTAATTTTTAAGTTTATTTTTACCGTTTTATAGAGAAAAAAATTAATGAATGAAAAAATATTAAGGCATTCAAAACTGAGAAACATCACCCCAAAGAGGGAGGAAAAAAATGTTTAAAAAATAATTTCCGACCCATGGTTTGGCACCTAAAGGGCAATACAACATTTTTTTTATTTTTAGGCCTCATACACACAAATATTTTGATGTGTTTTTTGTTGTATGAAGAGAGTGAAATAATTTAAATATGGATTCGCAAAAGGCCCCAAGTTCAGGAGTGAATTACCCGGTATTTTCTTCTAGAGTGGTGGTGGTGATGGTTGTGGTGGTGCATTGATATCAAAACCACTTGATCAATCAATTAAGTCACTTCTTATTATACCGCATGCATGACAATCTGAAGTAAAATGTCACAAACCACATTGTCGTTCAAAGTGGGGGCCTATGCTTGGTATGAAATAGTTTTGGAAATATATACTGACAAATTCTAGTGGATGTGTCGTACCTCTAATCTAAAGTAGGCCTACGCTATGAATATTCATCAGATATGAAGTCTGACTAAATAAACCGTATTTATTTGTATCATTATCATAACACGCGCACCTATAGGATATGGATGGCCTATAGCTAGGTTTAAAAAAGTTACGGCCAGCACCAAAAATATGGAAGCCCGCCCCCCCCCCCACACTCAGTGTTATTGAGGTATATATGCTTGTTCCCTCCCTAATTTGGAAGCACCCCCCTATCTCAAGACTGCCAACATGTCTGACCCCCCCCCCCTTACGCGGACTTTTCCTGCCTTGGACGAAGACCCCCCCCCCCCTAAATCCGGAAAACTGCTTAATATACTCCCCCCCCCCCTCCCCCTATGTATGATATTCAAGATATTTTATAACCCTCTTTTTAAATTTCCCAGGAGTCCAAGGAGAGAGAGAAAGAGAAAAAAAAACAAGCTCCTTTTTAATATTTTATACCTCCCTTTTTAAATTTCTGATGAATCCAAAGAGAGAGAAAAAAAAACACCTTTTGAAGAAATCTGTGGGTGAAAAGTCAAATAGACCCCACCTTTTTTTTCTTTTTTAAAAACAAATCTCGGGCAGGACTCTGTCGCGCGCAAAGTACCCCTAGCACTATAAATCCCCCCCCCCCCTCGATTCGTGAGAAAGTATTTGGGGGCGAAAAAGCCGGGAGGGGGTGGGGAGGGGTAGTGAGCACTATTTCATTTTACTCAACACACACACACCCCAGCCCCCCCCTTCCCCTCCTGAACAAAAAAAAAAGTTTTTAAAGGTGTTTTTTAATTATTTTGGGGGGGCTAATCAATTCAGAATTATCATAGATGGATATTCTCAATGCCTAAACGCTTTAATTATGCATGTGTTAAGAGCTTTTTCATTTACGTAGAATCTGCATTGATGACTTGATTATATTACACGTATATGTAGTCCATCCCGAGGTTAAGTTGGTTTAATAGAAGCAGAAAATGAGAGAAACAGATCAGTGAAGTTAGAGCAAATTCCAATTAAAAATAAGGTAGTTATTAATTTTTGAATTTGTGATCAACTAATAATGAAACACAAACTGGCAACTCGGTGACATACCATACGAGCCCGTGGTCAGTACTAACAAAATAAGTTTTTTTTATTTTCCCTCAAGAAAATTATCAATCCTACATGCACCCTGAAAACATTGATTGAAAATATGTTTCTATACTACCTCTGCAAGGAACAAATATATTCCGTCATCAATAACGACGAAAATGTGACTTTATGGAATATTATGCACAAAGCACATGGAAGGAGAGCTCTTATAATTCGTTGCAGAGTTGCCAATTTGTATTTGATTGATCACAACTAGCTAGGGTGGACTTCCCCTTTAACTGTTATTCCTTTTCAATGACAGAATCCTCCCGCGCATGGGACAGAGTGTGACTAAATCGAATAACGATCATCAACTTTGTTTATCATCAGTTCTTTGCTTAGTATGTTGCAGGCAAATTTCGAGTCTTGTCTGCATGGTCTGGTCATGCACTGAAGGAAAGGCTTAAACTGATTGGATGGAAGTCGCGGTACAGAAAAAAATGGAAAAGAAGAAAGATAGAGAGAGAGAGAGAGCAAATATCTTGAATTATGCTAAAATTATGCTAGTGTCAAATTGTGTCAGGCATAATGGAAGAAATTGATCTTATATATCTAGAATTTTAAAAATGCACAAAATAAGGGGTTTTCAGCCATAAAAAGTGGGGGAGAGGAGGGAGGGGGCGGGCAGGCGGGTATCCCCCCCCGGTTCCTATGCCAGTGTTGTTAACTTACATCTATCAAATCACACAAATCACACAAATATAAAAATATATTTACATTAGTCGAGTTACTATCAACCATTTTTACATTTTCATGAAAGTATTTTTTTTCTCTGAGGATGTAGGAAAACATGTGCTAGAAATTATAGGCCAAAAATAAAAAAACAGTATCAAGTATCAAGTGATCAAGTGTCAAGTATAAAGTTTATTTGTCTTCCAGAAATCACATGTATAACAAAATATGATAGTATAATCATAACAGTACAATGTAGAATATAGAAAGACGAGGAGACCTTGTCTGGTTGAAACATAGCTTGTTAAGTTAAGGCCCCTCAGATGATGTGACAAAGATAACTGATTCATGAATGCAAAAACAAATAACATTATGGAATATATAAAGCTATTTACAAAATACACTCAGAAAACAACTACCCAACGATGCATCGACCACACAGCATGGACCTACTGAGTAGCAGCTGGTCCATGACCACAACAAGTATACCCGAAGATGCGCACATCCCCCAAAATGACAGAGGAAATTATCATATCATTACATCTGCATTACGGTAAGTAATCATATTTGCATAGATTACCAATACATCTTTTATTTAAACATATTAATACATCTTTGTAAACATGTATGTACATGAACCATACAAAAAATAAAAAAATAAATCAGAGTTTCAAGAGTGTTGTTATAATTCACTGAGGCCATAGGCTGAGGTTGAAATAACAGCACTGGTGGGATTCTGAATTTGGAGGTGAATACATGTTACACTGAATAACGAAATGTATGAAATATTATATAATATTGTTGGTATTTGCGAACCTTTGGAGTCATGCCCTCTTGATTAGTTGCAGGTTGCCTTCGCGTCAGATGCGTACAGTTGAGACAATGCAAACAATGGGTACGCCTAGAGAACTATAAATGACAAGATTAATGACAATGACAATTTATTCTCATGTAACACACTTGGGGTATTGGAAAAGTTTACAATCAATATGAATTCGTCATTAAACACTGTACAGTATACAATTCAAATCGAATTAATTTTAATCAATAAAAATATCACTAACGACGATGGTCATAACAATAGAAGTTAAGGCAATAATCAGAGTAACACTTATGAAAACAATACAGAAAAATACTTATAATAATAGTCATAATAATAAGCAAAGACAAAATTAATGGAAGGAATCAAAAAAGAAAGTTGCTAGCACCAGTAAATCGTTATTTGAATTGATTAATTACTGAAAATATTCTTGATATCAGACAAAACAGAGAAACATGAAGGTAATGGTGAACTCATAACATTTTATGTACACATAAGTTTAAACGTGTTTGTGCATTATTGGAGTTTAAAAAGCTGATCCACTTTCAGTGTATTCAGTATTTCAATAAAATATATATTGATGAACAATGTTGAGTGTCACGTGACACCATTTCAGCTATAGGATACAAATACAACAACATCAAACTGCAAGTACCGGTAGCACATTCTCACGTCTCCTTTGTACATCAAAATGTTGAAATATATAAGGCACTGCAAACTTTATTTCAGTAATTCATGATCATCCAATATACATAAAAAGAGCTGTTACGTCCATCCTTTTGCATGACATAATTCCGAATAAACTCACTGTTACTTACAGATCTGAGCGATTTGAATTGTCTATCATGGAAATCATATCAGAGTGGATTATAAAAATGACATCACTTAATCAGAAGAGGATGGTGATCAAAAGGCAAGGTAACGGAATGCTCATAAGAGAAGTGTCTATGTTTGTATCTTATAAGCCAATCAGGAATGCAAACTTACTAAAATATTACTCTTATTTACACTGTATGTATGGTAAACAAACAAGTTCAAAATATACATGTTATGATGTATGATACCATTGCATTATCATAATCATAATGATGCAAAGAAAAGCCTGGAATATGTATCATACAAATTATTGTAATCCAGTACTGAATACAATTAGAATAAACATGTATTGTACAATTATAGCAGCATATTAATATGTACACTGGAGTGATGGAATAAATGGATGGATTTATTATGTAGTACTGGTCACTGGTGATTGTAGTTAAACATGTACAAACAATAATCAATTTCAAATTAAATATTACACTGATAACTCAGGCATGTTACATTGGCAAAAGAGACATGTATCTTAAAATTATAGCAGCATATTTACATTTACACTGGAGTGTTGTAAAGAAAATCCTGGAAAATATTTCCTCAGATGGAGTTTAAAATCCAGAACTGAATGTAGTTATAAATTTACAAACAATAATACATCTCCAACAAACTGTTACACTGATAACTCAGGCCAGTATTCATACACCCTTATCAGAAAAAGCTAGTTCTCAACTATTATATTGAGTTCTATCAAGTTCGTTGACAAGATAACTAGAGCAGTATACCGTAGCTCTTAACATCTGGGTCATTCCTGGTAACTATTTCTACTTAACTATATTTTTATTGAACATGTGCAATAACATTTTGATAAGATAATTTGAAATATTACGGACTTCAACTCACAACTCACTTTGTGTAAGTTTGGTCGTATTTCATACATTGCATGCAAATCACCTACAGCAAAATGATTAAAGTCTACAATACACATAACACTCTCTACATGCATTATATTAAAGCTGTCTAATGTACGATTGACTCATTTGTTATTCATTTCAGCTTTATCAAACATGGGTTTCAATTTAACAAATGCTTTCAGGAAGAGCGCTGCGATCAAAATGCAAGAACGCTTAGAACACAAAAAGGTGCACACACAGAAATAGTCTACACTAATTTTATATCATGATGATATTGCGTGCTAAGAGTGTGACAGACATTAACTATCAAACAGCACTTGTATGTTGTGAAGTAACTAAATCTTCAATTGTAGGCGGTTCGTTGAAAATATAGATAAAGTAATAGTTCTTCAGCTGGGGTCATTTCTGGTGATAAATCAAACAAATGATTTCCGATTTTATTTAATCATAATTTATTGTCAAACAAATACTGGGCAAGTAAATACATCCTCAATTACCATTACGAGTGGTTAGTTGACATGATAGCATTAAGAGCTGGTAAAGTGGTTCACTCACTAGACTCAATCCAAGGGTTGAGGGTTCAAATCCCAGCTAACCCAGCTCTAACATCCTTGGCAAGGCATTAATCCACATTTGCCACTCTCCACCCAGGTATTAATGGGCACCCGACATGCCAAAGCACTACATATTTGGCCGCCCCCTAGGACCAGGGTAATAATGTTTGAGCGCCAGGAGTGTCATGGCTCAACGGGGTGTGCACTATATCAGAAGCCACTATTATTATCATTATAACTACTAGTCCCTGGTGTTGTCACCCTCTATACACATGCAACATGCATTATCATAGCCGAGTACAAAAATGACCCCCTATTTAGAGTATTTTCAAAAAAATTTACTACAGAACGAGACCCTTTTCTGCATAAAACAGGTACACAATGGGCCCTTGATGCAACTCTGTTTTGGGCTTATTGAGTACACGTTCACAAAACGTATCCAATTTTTGTATCACTTTCTACATGGGCCTTTCACAGGTATTCAAACATTGTGACAATATCATGTTCTCTTTCTCGTAAAACTCATACACTAACACCAGATAGTGGACTGTACTCATCAAGGTGAAAAAGAAGAACACAGCCATTTCAATAATATTCAAATGTTTACAAATATTCCCCAAATTACCCATTTTTACCACAAATTTCTTGCTATTAGACCAGGGGGGTGTTTCACAAAGATCCTAAGTTGAACTTATCTCTAAGTTGGACTTAAAATTTATGGGAAGCCATTAGAATCCTTGAAAACATTTTGTAATTTTTTTTTTAGAAGGCATAAAATGTTGATTCAAATCATTCATATTTTCTATTATCATAGGAGATTTCATGTTCTTGATGTGGAATTGATGAAAAGTCTAAAATACTCCAATTTTTGCTTTTGAATATATTTCATTTTAAGGCTCCAATGGCTGTCCATACTTTTTAAGTCCAACTTAGTGTTAAGTTCTACTTAGGATCTTTGTGAAACACTCCCCAGGACTTAAAATCAACAGGCTAGCCGGGACACATGGACAGCCAAAACTCTAGGTCCAGACCCTCAGATTTTGAAGTTTTTTCTTAGGACTCATGCATACAGAGTGTAAAAAGTTAAATCTGAACCTCTTTTCTAAAAAAGAAGTTAGTGTGAAGCCCTGAATCATACATACACAAAGTCAAGATGAAGTGTTACCACTGGGACACTGTCTTACTCTATCGATACCATAGCAACTAGACTACATACTTTGATTGCTTCTCTGGAATTTCAGGATCATCCTGTGGAACTCTTGACTGAGTAGAAGGAGCTTTCCTCTTGTAAGGCCTGTTCTGACTACTGCTACCTTCTCTGTGTGTCTGAGAGAATTGCCATACATCATCTGATGTATTGCCAACATGCTGTTGAGGGTGGTCTGATGAAGGTATTGTCATTCTTGAAGAGTGTACATCATCCATAGGTTGGTGTTGAGGGTGGTCTGATGGTGGCAATGCCCTTCTTGAAGAGTGTACATCACCCATGGGTTGGTGTTGAGGGTGGTATGATGGTGGTAATGTCCATCTTGGATAGTGTACATCCCCCATGGGTTGGTGTTGAGGATGGTCTGATGGTGGTAATGTCCTTCTTGGAGAGTGTACATCACCCATGGGTTGGTGTTGAGGGTGGTATGATGGTGGTAATGCCCTTCTTGAAGAGTGTACATCACCCATGGGTTGGTGTTGAGGGTGGTCTGATGGTGGCAATGCCCTTCTTGAAGAGTGTACATCAGTGGTAACACTGATGTTAGCCATGTCAGCCGAGCAATCCAAGTTATTTGAGTTGCCACAGTCGGCCGAGTTGTCCGAGGCATTTGAGTTGCCTGAGTTGGCCGGGGCATCTGAGTCACTTGAGCCGTCCGAGTCATTTGAGTTGCCTGAGTTGGCCGGGGCATCTGAGTCACTTGAGCCGTCCGAGGCATTTGAGTTGCCTGAGTTGGCCGGGGCATCTGAGTCACTTGAGCCGTCCGAGTCATTGGAGTTGCCTGAGTTGGCTGGGGCGTCCGAGTCAATTGAGCCGTCTGAGTCATTTGAGTTGCCCGAGTTGGCCGAGCCATCCAATTCACTTGAGCCGTCTGAGTCAAGTAAGCTGTAAAGGAGAGAGACTTATCTTATTATATGTTTGAAAGATTAAAAATAAGAAATCAACTAATTTTGATATTATTGAAAGTTCCAGTCTCAAGAAACAATTTGATCAGTGAATGAAGAAGAAGAAAAAAAAGAGACTACATTGTAAAAAAAATATCAAGAACACACACAAATCTACAAATTTATTAGGTTAAAAGCACTATACAGTAAGGAATTTGTTCAATAAAGCGGTTAGTGAATATTTTGTGTTTTCAGACAAGAAATCTTACATTATTTTAAGGTACACAGTTTCACTTTAGTGCATGCTCCCTGATGGGGTTATATATCAGCATTGCATCTTTTCTTAGTATTCCATTAGAGGCTCTTTATATTGTTCCTGCATCACACTACTCATGAAAAGTCTACATGCTGTTAAATTTCTAAATTTCTTTTAAAATCACATATAGGCCTACTGTACTTACCTTGGCATACATGAGAGGGTGTGAAGAAATGAGTTCAAGTCATCTTGAGCAACTCCATTGAACCTGAAGTTTCCCTTCCTAATCTGAGGAAAACAACCCTATAACATATAACAACAAAATTACTTGTCAACCTTGTATCAGTTAGAAGTAAGTGGTTCTATTTAAATCTGGCTTATAATCTTTTTTCTTGGGGACTATGCACCCAAGAGCTACAGTAACATCTCATAATCAAAAGAAGCATGGAGACTTTGAAAAAGCTACAATAAGAAAAATCATGCACAAGACATTAAAAAGAAATTTCAAATATAAATGGATCCAATACATACTGCAATTTCATGACATCCTGTAATATTAATCATAGTAGTAGTTTAGCTGTTGTAGTACTGGTAGTAGTATTCACTATAGCAGTAGTAATTTAATTATGATACTGAAATCAAGTATAAACTAGATGGAACTTCGACTGCACGCAGTCGAAAATGATGCCTCCGACATAGAGCGATTTCACAAACCAAACCAGAAGCAATTTTTTAAATTCAAGTTTAATTGTAATCAATTAACAGGTTCTCAGAATATAGTGATTACAAGCTATTAGTCATATACATGTATGACCCTTTGAACTTTGCAAGATGCATATATATCCCGAGATTGATAGTAATCCATCCGTCAGTATTGACAATGCATTCACAAGATAGTTTTGCGTACCGTATACATAATAGGCCCTGTGACCTTTTAACTTTGACTTCGTGACCCCAAAATCTAATCAATAATCAGCTCTGCAAGATACATACATGACCCAAGTTTGGCGGTAGTACATCAATCGGTTCTTGAGATAATGTGATCACGAGCTATTTTTGCATACATAATGGGCCCTGTGACCTTTGACCTCGTGACCCCCAAATCTATTCCATTCATTAGCTCTGCAAGTTACATACATGACCCAAGTTTAGTGGTAATCCATCAATTGGTTCTTGAGATAACGTGATCACGAGAACGGGACGTACGGACAGACGTACGGACCGACAACCAGAAAAAATAATGCCTCCAGCTACTTTTTAGCGGAGGCATACAAAACTACCTGTTATGACACCTCTTCATACTTTTTATCATACTATATTAGGGATCAGAGAACAACTACGGAACACAGAAGAATTCTATATGTATTTTGTGTAGGGCTCGTAGGGCTCCCAACCTGTTTGCATCGATAAGTCCTACTCCTACTAACACTGAAACTAATAATACGCATAAATATGTATTTGATATTAATGTATTTAATGTATTCATAACTCTGGAGTGTATGTGCACACAACCCCTAAGTCAGGAGGTTCGTTGCTATGGTTCAGTTTGGTAAATTCAAGCCTTCATCAAAATTGGATCTAACAAAACTATATGACATATTTTCCATATCAATCAAACTTGGAAAAGGTTGGATATTGATTATTGATCAAAACAATGTCAATCCCACACACACTTGGATTTCAACTGAATCAGTACATGTATAGTTTTCTTTTATTCCATGTTTCATGACTGTATCAATAAACCAAGAAAATGGCCTTTAGAAAAGGGTATTTATAGAGAAAAAAACATATATATACATGTGCCTCATATAATCATTACTGCTCTTTCTTTCTTTCGATGAACCTCGATCTCCATGACATTGCCATTGGGAAACACATACCTGTATGGATGATGCATTTGCTTTCAATGAAAAGTAGAACTCCTCATTGAGATCCATATGAAGTGTCAGGTCAGTCAGGTTTGGCATACAACACAGTGCTTCTGCTAGATGATGATGATGCGCGGCTGGCGTGGGACACTGGGCATCATAAAGCTTGAGAGTCTGGACCTACGTTCATGATTAACATAGTTAAGTAACTCATCTATACATGCACACATTTAATTTACAAATTTCTCACTATATTTTTACATTTCATACAAATTCCAATCATTACATAGTTGTATTCATCAAAAACATTCTCAGCAAAAATTATTAAATAGATTTTCTTTTCATATTCAATTATTTTCTATTGAAAAAAGAACACACTAAAAATTCCAAGGAGAGGATGATTTAGAAAGAGTGATTTAAAAAAAAATTATATGTTCTCTTTATAGGACTTCCAACCTGTTTGCATTGAAAGGTCCTACTCCTACTTATACTGAAATTTATAATATGTATTTATATACATCTGCTATTAAAGTATTGAAGGTATTCATAACTCTAAATTTCATTTGCCCAAGACCCTTGTCAGGAGGTTTGTTGCTATGGTTAAGTTTGGTTAATTGAAGCCTTTATTAAAATTGGCTGTAATAAAACTATATGACATATTTTCCATATCAATCAAACTTGGAAAAGGTTGGATATTGACTATCGATTTTAAAAAAAAGTCAATCGTATACACACTTGGATTTCAACTGGATCAGTAAATGTATAGTTTGCTTTTACTCTATGTTTCATGACTGTACCAACATACCAAGTGAACAGCCATTAAAATAAGGTTTTTGGAGAAAAAAAACAGGTATACACCTGTACATGTGCACCATATAATCATTACTGCTCTTTCTTTCTTTCAGTGAACATCTCCATGGCATTTACATTAGGACACACACACACCTGTATGGATGATGCATTTGCTTTCAATGTAGAGAAAAACTCCTCATTGTGAAACATTACAAGTCTCAGGTTAGTCAGGTTTGGCATATAACACAGTGCTTCTGCTAGGTGCTGTGATGAGGCTGGTGTGAGACACCGGAATTCTTCAAGGTTGAGAGTCTGGACCTACGTTCATGATGAACATAGTTAAGTAACTTATGTATACATGCATACATTTTATTGACAAATTTCTCACTAAATTCTTACATTTCATACAAATTCCATTCATTACATAGTTGTATTCAAAATAATATTCTCAGCAAAAATTATTAAATAGATTTCTTTCCATATTCAATTATTGTCTAAAGACTCCATGGAGAGGATGATTTAGTAAAAGTGATGTTTTTTAAATTTGATATCTATTCTTTATAGGGCTTCCAACCTGCTTGCATTGAAGACCCCTACTCCTACTTGCACTGAAACTAATAATACGCATAAATATGTATTTGCTATTAATGTATTTAATGTATTCATAAGTCTGGATTTCATGTGCACAAGTCATGAGGTTTCTTGCTATGGTTCAGTTTTGTAAATTCAAACCTTTATTAAAATTGGCTGTAATAAGCTATATGACATATTTTTCATATCAATCAAACTTGGAAATGGGATATTGACTATCGATCAAAACAACGTCAATCTTATACACACTTGGATTTCAACTGAATCAGTACATGTATAGTTTGCTTTTCCTCTATGTTTCATGGCTGTACCAATATACCAAGTGAATGGCCGTTAAAAAAGGTGTTTAGAAAAAAAAACATGTATACATGTGCATCATATAATCGTTACTACTCTTTCTTTCTTTCAGCGATCCTCTCCATGACATTTACATTAGGACACACATACCTGTATGGATGATGCATTTGCTTTCAATGAAGAGCAGAACTCCTCATTGCAAAACTTTCCAAGTGTCAGGTCAGTCAGGTTTGGCATAGCACACAATGCTTCTACTAGGTGATGATACGAGGCTGGCGTGGGACACTTGACATCATTAAGGTTGAGAGTCTTGACCTGCGTTCATGATGAATATGGTTAAGTAACTCATCTACACATGCAAACATTGAATTTACAATTTCTCCCTATATTTTTACATTTCATACAAATTCCAATCATTGCATAGTTGTACCGGTATTCATAAAAAAACATTCTCAGCAAAAATTATTAAATAGATTTTCTTTTCATATTCAATTATTTTCTATTGAAAAAAGAACACACTAAAAATTCCAAGGAGAGGATGATTTAGAAAGAGTGATTTAAAAAAAAATTATATGTTCTCTTTATAGGACTTCCAACCTGTTTGCATTGAAAGGTCCTACTCCTACTTATACTGAAATTTATAATATGTATTTATATACATCTGCTATTAAAGTATTGAAGGTATTCATAACTCTAAATTTCATTTGCCCAAGACCCTTGTCAGGAGGTTTGTTGCTATGGTTAAGTTTGGTTAATTGAAGCCTTTATTAAAATTGGCTGTAATAAAACTATATGACATATTTTCCATATCAATCAAACTTGGAAAAGGTTGGATATTGACTATCGATTTAAAAAAAAAGTCAATCGTATACACACTTGGATTTCAACTGGATCAGTAAATGTATAGTTTGCTTTTACTCTATGTTTCATGACTGTACCAACATACCAAGTGAACAGCCATTAAAATAAGGTTTTTGGAGAAAAAAAACAGGTATACACCTGTACATGTGCACCATATAATCATTACTGCTCTTTCTTTCTTTCAGTGAACATCTCCATGGCATTTACATTAGGACACACACACACCTGTATGGATGATGCATTTGCTTTCAATGTAGAGAAAAACTCCTCATTGTGAAACATTACAAGTCTCAGGTTAGTCAGGTTTGGCATATAACACAGTGCTTCTGCTAGGTGCTGTGATGAGGCTGGTGTGAGACACCGGAATTCTTCAAGGTTGAGAGTCTGGACCTACGTTCATGATGAACATAGTTAAGTAACTTATGTATACATGCATACATTTTATTGACAAATTTCTCACTAAATTCTTACATTTCATACAAATTCCATTCATTACATAGTTGTATTCAAAATAATATTCTCAGCAAAAATTATTAAATAGATTTCTTTCCATATTCAATTATTGTCTAAAGACTCCATGGAGAGGATGATTTAGTAAAAGTGATGTTTTTTAAATTTGATATCTATTCTTTATAGGGCTTCCAACCTGCTTGCATTGACGACCCCTACTCCTACTTGCACTGAAACTAATAATACGCATAAATATGTATTTGCTATTAATGTATTTAATGTATTCATAAGTCTGGATTTCATGTGCACAAGTCATGAGGTTTCTTGCTATGGTTCAGTTTTGTAAATTCAAACCTTTATTAAAATTGGCTGTAATAAGCTATATGACATATTTTTCATATCAATCAAACTTGGAAATGGGATATTGACTATCGATCAAAACAACGTCAATCTTATACACACTTGGATTTCAACTGAATCAGTACATGTATAGTTTGCTTTTCCTCTATGTTTCATGGCTGTACCAATATACCAAGTGAATGGCCGTTAAAAAAGGTGTTTAGAAAAAAAAAACATGTATACATGTGCATCATATAATCGTTACTACTCTTTCTTTCTTTCAGCGATCCTCTCCATGACATTTACATTAGGACACACATACCTGTATGGATGATGCATTTGCTTTCAATGAAGAGCAGAACTCCTCATTGCAAAACTTTCCAAGTGTCAGGTCAGTCAGGTTTGGCATAGCACACAATGCTTCTACTAGGTGATGATACGAGGCTGGCGTGGGACACTTGACATCATTAAGGTTGAGAGTCTTGACCTGCGTTCATGATGAATATGGTTAAGTAACTCATCTACACATGCAAACATTGAATTTACAATTTCTCCCTATATTTTTACATTTCATACAAATTCCAATCATTGCATAGTTGTACCGGTATTCATAAAAAAACATTCTCAGCAAAAATTATTAAATAGATTTTCTTTTCATATTCAATTATTGCCTATTGAAAAAAGAACACACTAACGTTTCCAAGGAGACGATGATTTAGTAAGAGTGATTTAAATAAAAACTCTATATGTACTCTTTATAGGACTTCCAACCTGTTTGCATTGAAAGGTCCTACTCCTACTAATACTGAAAATAATAATACGCATAAATATACATTTGTTAATTAATGTATTAAAGGTATTCATAAGTCTGGATTTCATGTGCACAAGATCCTAAAGTCAGAAGGTTTCTTACTAAAGTTTAGTTTGGTAAATTCAAGCCTTTATTAAAATTGCGTCTTAAAAAACTATATTGACATATTTTTCATATCAATCAAACTTGGAAAAGGTCGGATATTGACAATCTATCAAAAACATGTCAATCGTATACACACTTGGATTTCAACTGAATCAGTACATGTATAGTTTGCTTTTACTCTATTACCCCATTCACAGTGGCCTCAAACACCGCGACAGCAGCGGGACTGTCCCGCTGCTGTCGCGGTGTTGTCTTCAGTGTGAAGGCTCGGACCCGTTATAAACTATCGCGGGATAACACCGCCTAGCGATAACGCCGACACAAACTATCGCTAGGGACGCCTAGCTACAGCAGCGGGACAGTCCCGCTGCTGTCGCGGTGTTTACTCAGTGTGAAGGCTCTCCGCTATAACACCGCGACAAACACGTGTGATTTGTTTACTTACCTATCACTGACCTCTTTTCTACAGCAATGGGGAACATAAAGTGAAATAGAAATAAAGTAACCAGTGGATTCAAATTGATTTTATTATTATGTAGGTATTATAATTATCCAAATAAAAATATTTCACACTTCAAAAAATTAAAATATTCTGACTGGAAGCAATAAAAATGCTAGTTTTTTAAAAAGTAATATGATCGAGGATACAAAAAGCAACTTGACATGTTTACCGCGCAATTTCAAGCAAGTATTTCCGGTCATATCGGGGTCACTCGCGGGTCATGAGCCATGCATACACGTGTTTGTTACGGAGGTAATACAAATCACCCGCTGCAGCGTGAATGGGTACATGATATTTATCCCGCTGCTGCAGCGGGATAACTTTTCTACTGTGAATGCATTTGTAGCGGTGTTATGGCGGTGTCGCCGCTCCGCTACAACGCCGCTACAAATTTCAAAACCACTGTGAATGGGGTATATGTTTCATGACTGTACCAATATACCAAGTGAATGGACGTTAAAAAAAGGTGTTTTAAAAAAAAATATGTTTACATGTGCACCATATAATCATTACTGCTCTTTCTTTATTTCAATGAACCTTGATCTCCATGAAATTTCCATTGGGACACACATACCTGTATGGATGATGCATTTGCTTTCAATGTAGAGAAGAACTCCTCATTGAGATCCATTTCAAGTGTCAGGTCAGTCAGGTTTGGCATAAAACACAGTGCTTCTGCTAGGTGATGATGCACGACTGGCGTGGGACACTGGACATCATAAAGCTTGAGAGTCTGGACCTACGTTAATTATGAATATAGTTAAGTACCTCATCTATACATGCATACATTTTATTTTCCAATTTCTCACTGTATTCTTATATATCATTCAAATTCCATTAATTGCATAGCTGTATTTATGACAACAAAGACGATTGAATAGAATTTATTTTCATATTCAATTATTGTCTATTGAAAAAAGAACACACTAAAGTTTCCAAGGAGAGGATGATTTAGTAAGAGTGATTAAAAAACAACTCTATATGTACTCTTTATAGTACCTGTTTGCATTGAAAGGTCCTACTCCTACTAATACTGAAAATAATAGTATGCATAAATATACATTTGTTATTAATGTATTGAAGGTATTCATAACTCTGGATTTCATTTGCCCAAGAATCTTGTCAGGAGGTTTGT
The DNA here is from genome assembly GCF_000002235.5 of Strongylocentrotus purpuratus. Lineage (NCBI taxonomy): Eukaryota > Metazoa > Echinodermata > Echinoidea > Camarodonta > Strongylocentrotidae > Strongylocentrotus > Strongylocentrotus purpuratus. The sequence continues at coordinate 13,269,906 of NW_022145606.1, forward strand.
TGCTATGGTTCAGTTTGGTAAATTCAAGCCTTTATTTAAATTGGCTCTAACAAAACTATATGACATATTTTTCATATCAATGAAACTTGGAAAAGGTTGGATATTGACTATTGATAAAAAACAATGTCAATCTCATACATACCTGTATGAATGATGCATTTGCTTTCAATGTTAAAAAGAACTCCTCATCGGGATACATTTGAAGTGTCAGGTCTGTCAGGTTCGGCATAGAACACAGTGCTTCTGCTAGGTGATGTGATGAGGCTGGTGTGGGACACTTGACATAGACAAGCTTGATAGTCTGGACCTGCGTTAATTATGAATACAGTTAAGTACCTCATCTATACATGCATACATTTTATTTTCTAATTTCTGACTGTATCCTTATATATATCATACAAATTCCATTAATTGCATATCATGATAACATGTCATTTTCACAAAAAATGATTGAATAGATTTTATTTTCAAATTCAACTCTTGTCTCTTGAAGTTAGAGAACATACTAAAGTTTCTCCGGAAATAATGACATAGTAAGAGTGATTGTTTTATAAATTCTATATACTGTATATTCTTTATAGGGCTTCCAACTTGTTTGCATGATAAGTCCTACTCCTAATAACACTGAAATTAATATTTCCCAGACATATATGTTTGCTATTAATAAATAATAATAATAATAATAATAATATTTAATTTTTATATAGCGCTTAATACAAATGTCTCTAAGCGCTTTACAAATATACTATTACCCCGGTAATTGGATTCAGTGCTTGCCCGCACACATTGTGTGCACAATCTCCACTCCCTGGGGAGCATTCCAGCCGGGCGTTACTTGACGCTGGCAAGCTGTTTGACCAACATTGACGGTCGCATCCTACCGGGTACCCATTTAACACCTTAAGTTAACATTTAATGTGTTTAAAGTATTCATAACTCTGGATTTCATGTGCACAAGACCCCTAAAGTCAGGAAGTTTCTTTCTATGGTACCATTTGGTATATCCAAGCGTTTATTAAAATTGGCTTTCGGAAAACTCTGTGACAAATTTTAAAAATCAATCAAACTTGGGAAAGGTCAGAAATTGATGATTGATACAAAATAATGTCCATCTTATCAACACCTAAACTTCAAATGAATCTCCACATGCAAGGTTTTTAATCCAATTCAATTCAATTCATTTGGCATGAATTTCTTTTACAAATCATAAATACAAAATATATAACAGGCCAGATCCTCTCTAAGAAGCAATTTGTGTTTGGTAAATGAGTAAATCAGAAAACACAATATCAAATTAAATTGCAAAAGAAATACAAATTACAGGGTATATATATTTTTAGAAGAGGAAAAAAGAGAGCAAACATTGTCTACAGCAGTTATTGACCATGTATATGCACACACTCAGTCACACACAACCATATAAGAGCAATACAGAAAATGGAAGAGGTGGGAATGAGAAAGAGGAGAAAGGGAAGAGGTGGGAATTTTCAACTCCCAAATAGTACTCAGAGCAACCTTAAAATTGTTAGAATATTTCTGGCCACGTGAAGATGTGTTCAACCAATCAAAAACCAATAAATTTGTAATGCAGGATATAATTTGTGATATTCTATAGTTTAAAGTTTGGGTTAATATCAATGAAACCAATTCGGCATCAGGAAATCTTCAACCTATCTTATAGATTAATTCAAGCGTTTCAAATATTTATGTCTAACTGATCATAAGCATCCTTAATCTGGAAATGGCTTGTTTAATTCGGATACAAGAATTCACATAATCACTTCAGTATTTGAGAAAATCCATGTCAGTAGTGCGCCCGTGGACACAATCATTCAGACTTGATTCCGTGGACACAATCATTCGCGGGTGTTATAGATACAGTGGACAGATTCGACAGAATCGCTCGTTGGTTTGATTCCGTGGACAAAATCACTTGCAGTTTGAATACTTTGAAATGATTCCATGGACAAAATCTCTCACGGGTTGATTCCGTGGATACAATCACTATGTGAGATTGATTTTGTGACAATATCAATTGGAGTGATTTTGTGTCACATGTTATATAATGCCCCACAGCACATACATGTACATGTAGTTGACGTTCTTTGAAATGAAGCAACAATCACACACGTATCATTTTGATGCCTCTTCCAAACAACAGCCAGTAGTATATTTTTGTTAAAAAAATTCGGGGGGGGGGGGGGGGGAAGGGGGTGGTCCCAAGTCATAAGGATTATGAAAATTCTTTTCTTGCAATTGCGAATGTGACAGACACTCAAAGCCATCAGAGTCCAAAACAAAGGCAAGAATCACTCTCCCTTCTTATTTCTTCCCATTGGATGTAGCCTTAAATGAGCTTTTGTGTTTTATCTAAAAATTAGTATATTATTATTATTATCTACCCAATGTTATACTACATGTGCTTTCATCTTTTTCTCATCCATGAAGCTCCACTTCTAGTTATAATCGTAAGGTAAATCATTTCTAATATTTTTTCCTCAAAACTTCCTTAAATGAAATAACTCTTAACAACATGTATCTATTGTATTAAAGGGGCGGAAGTCTACCCCAATATTAAGTTGGTTTGGTAGAAGCAGAAAAATAAGAGAAACATGTTAGTGAAAGATTGAGCAAAAACCGATTGAAAATATGAAAGTTATTAATATTTGAAGATATGTTCAATAAAAGACAAATTGGCAACTCTTTGACCCTGTATTACAAATAAGTTTTTCTTGCAACCCCAGTATGAAACAAATCTATTCCGTAATCAATAACTTAGAATATGAAAGTTTATAACAAATTTCCGGCATACTGAGAAAATTGTAGAGGAGCTCACAAGATACATCACAGTGTTACAAATATGTGTTCAACTAATGTCAACATCAAAAATTCATAACTTTCGTATCTTTAATTGGATATTGCTCAAACTGTCACTAATTTTTTTCTCTCTAAAACCCACTGAATATCAGGGTAGACTTTTTGTCTAAGTACATAATTATGTTGTGATCTTCCTACATGTGAGTTTCTTTTAGGGCAGTGAAGTTATATGTAAGCATACAACTGTTTACTCTCCGCCCACCCTCTAGGTTTACATGATTAGTATACACACTGGGAGTCTTTTGTTAACACTGCTGCCGCCTTAGTGGAAAGACCATTGATATCGTTCTGTCAAAAGAACCAGCATATACGAGACATTTAAAAGAATTTAAGAAAACTAGAAATTTAATTCGTCACGAAGACGAATAAGGTGGTCTGTCTAAGTCTTATGATAGATTTGAGAATGGGAGAAGTTATATAGACATGTAAACAATGATGATCATGATGAACATGATGAGGATCATGATAGTAAAGGTGATGATGATCATGATAATGTTATATGATGATAAAAACGATAATGTTACTGATGATGATGATAATGATCATGATCATGGTGATGTTGATGATCATCGTCTTCAGACCATGATGATGATGATGATGGTGACATTGATGATGATGATGATGATGATGATAATATTGATGATGATGATGACGATGATGAGTATGAGCATGATCCTGACATCTGATTGAAAAAATGAGGAAATATTTAGATAGCAAATAGTCTCAGCTACAACATACTAAAATTTGGGAGAAAACTGTTGAATAACAACCGAGATACTGGTCAAAACACATTGTCATGCAGATTCATGTTTTGAAAAAAGTGACCTCCCATAGACATAACACGCAAATATGACAAATTATGCATTGTCGCCTTTAATCGAATATTTAACTATGATGACGTCATCTAAATGAAAATAAATGATAAATTTCTGATAGAGAATTATCTCAGCTACAACATATCGAAATCTGGGAGAAAATCGATCACTGATAAGCGAGAAAATCGATCACTGATAAGCGAGATAATCTCAATTAAACAAAGACAAAAATGACGTCATCAACAAAATACATTTTCTTTAGTTTAGATGCAAATATGAAGATTTTGTTTCACTTTGTACGAGTCAGGGTGGTATGAAATCATATCTCCAACTCATGCTCTTTCCAACCATGATATAAAAGTTGGGGGTCGACGGACTATCTGAAGAGCTATTTCGATTTATAAAGTAGCATGTTTTTGATCAAATTTACATTATATTGCCCATAGCAGCACGCGCGGAATTTGAACTTTGACGCGCGCTCACGGCCTAATGAAAGGTCAAGAGTGACTGAAATTAATGTAACTTATCATTTACGGTAAGAGGAATCAAAATCATGTAAACAAATTGAATTTGACCTTTTCCGCGCGTTGTGAGCGCGCGCACCGCGCGCAGGGACAAGTAAGGACGGAAAATTTTGAAATGCTTCAAATGACCTGATTCGTACTCTCCTTTAGTAGTTAAGTGATTTTGAGCAATTTTAAATTTTGACGCGCACATACGCGCGCGTCATGACCTTTATGTGACCTTTGATGACATGACCTGTTGACCCTTGACCTGAAGTATATGTGATATGAATATGAATGAACTTTGAGTACGCATCATGAAGATATGATGGATAATGTGATTACACAAAATGGCGCCTGGATGACGTCACGATGACATGATGACCTTGAAAATGTTCCTGTCACGTTTCATGACAATGACCTATGACTGTTTTAAAATTGAATCAAATTGACTAAACCAAACTTGAGTTATCCGGGGCACAAAAAACAGGAAGAAATAAAAATAAAGAATAATAATAAACTAGAAATTTAATTCGTCACGAAGACGAATAAGGTGGTCTGTCTTCAAGTCTTATAATAGATTATAATATTTACTATATTGAAAAAGGGAGAAGTTATATAGACATGTAAACAATGATGATTATGATGATGATGATCTTGATAGTAGTGATTATGATGATGATGATCATGATGATGTTGATGAGGATGATTATCATCATTATGATAATGATCATGATCATGATCATGAGCGTGATTCTGACATCTTATCGGAAAAATGAGGGGTAATTTAGATGACATATAGTCTCAGCGACAACATACTAAAATCCATACTAAAATCATGGGTAATGGGTCAGCGCATCAGTGCAGCTCTCCAAATCGTGCTCCAATATTCATCAAATTTACTCTGAATTTTTGGCAGAGTCGAGCTGAGATTTTTACATCAGCTTGTAGATCTAAGGCCAGAGATCAGACTAGACAACTTTTGAAGCATGTATGTTGCCTACAAGGAGGATATTTGATGATTATCATTTTTCTGGGATTGATGATATTCATGTATACTGATACAAGGAGACTTTTTGCTGGACCATTTTGATACACCAGAGTAAGTTATACTTTTGTGTCTCTGATGGGACAATAGGGAGGATTTAAGGATTACAAGAGTAATCCTTTCACCATGATCAATTTCAATGTCCTCCTGGCTATTATTCTAGGCTTTAGCGTCTGCCTGACTGATTCACAACTGTGCACCATCTATCAGTCAAACCAAGAAGCTTCATTTGGGCAAGCTTTTGTCCGAAAGAACTACATAAAGACTAGAATAGCCTATTATGCAAATAGCCATTCAACTTTTCAACTTGAACTGTTCAAAGCAGGGGACATCAACCCCAACCCTGGACCAACTATAATTGACAGTGACACCTCACAGAAATGTAAACAGTTGTACTACCCTCAACGGACAACATTCACTGGTTCAGAACTACACCGCTTAAAGAACATCACTGGTTATCAGCGACTTCCAAGTGATGTATATGACAAAGTGAAAGCCCTAGGTATTAGTTGCAAACCTCCAACTAAAAGGGGTACCAGGGGAGGTGTTAAGACGAAAGCCTGGTTAAGGAGTCAACTTTCTGGAACACGACTCGGATCAGTTGTTGATGGAAATGATGAAAGAAAGAAAGTTGCTCACTGTCCGATTCCAGTTCGTGTTCGGCCCCACACTCGAAATTCGTACACGCATGAAAGGCGGAATGGTGTTAACTTCGAGAATCTTAAACTTGTAGAGACTCTATCAAATGCTCCGTCACCTGTAGCACTTCATCTATGGAATGCCAGATCTGTGAGGAATAAAACCACTGAACTATATGACTATGTACTTCAAAATGATGTTGACATCATGGTCATTACAGAGACATGGCTCCGTGAAAGTGATCCTACTGTCATAACCGAATTGTCGCCACCCGATTTTTCCTTTCACAATGTTGCTCGTCATGGTGATGCTCATGGAGGTTTGGGTTTTCTGTTCAGAACTCACCTAGATCTCAGACTGAAGCAGATTGAATTTTCCCCTAAAACTTTTGAATTTGCCTGTGTTGTAGACAGGTGTGAACAGTATCGTATCATTGCCGTATATAGGCCTCCACCTTCTACGACTAATGGCTTTACAGTAAAGGCCTTTCTCGATGAGATTGATGAATTCTTAGGCTTATGTTCAATGTTGGGCAGTCGCGTCATCATTCTCGGGGACTTCAATGTACACGTTGATAAGGCACATCTACCGACCCCACGCCAGTTTCTGGAATCAGTCACTTCATCTGGTTTCTCCCAGCTCGTTGAAGAACCTACTCATGATGGTGATCACACGCTGGACTTGGTCATTACGAAGACTGGAGATGACATAGTCTGCAATTACAACGTCATTGACAAAGGCATGTCAGACCACTTTGTAGTGCGTTGCAATCTGAATATCCAGACACCCCCTTCGAGTACTGACAGAGTGCTTATCAAATCCAGAAACTATCGCCAGATTGACAGTGAGAAGTTTCTAGCTGATCTTTCATCACGTTTTGCGGATTTTCCGGAGAGTGATGTAAACGACATGCTGACTTCCTTGTATGGTGCTGTCCAGGGAGTGCTGAATCAACATTGCCCAGAAACGACGCGAAGACGGAAACAAAGACCATGTGCTCCGTGGTATGATGACAGTGTGATGGCAAGTCGACAACTAAAGAGAGCGCTGGAGTCAAAATGGAGAAAATCCAAACTTGTTTCGGATCGACAGAATTACATTAATCAAAAGAATAAGCTAAATGTTATCATTCAGAAAGCTAAGCGTAATTATTACACAAATGTTATTCTTGAGTCTAACTGCAGGAATATGTTTTCAACAGTCAGTTCATTACTGGGTCGTTCAAAGCATGTCCTCCCAGTGTCCGATGAACCGCTTCGCCTCTGCAATGATTTTGCCAATTTCTTTGAGGGCAAGGTTAGGAGTATCAGACGGTTACTTGATGCACATCCACCTAATCAGCAAACAGTGTGGACTGTTCCAGATCCGGATAATGTTCCTCCTCCTCTTGGTCCAGTAGCGGATGACGACTTACTGCTGGCTTTAACACCAGTCAGCGATGAAGATGTGAAGAGGGTCATAAAGAAGTCTGCAAACAAGTCCTGTGACCTGGATGTCATGCCAACCTGGCTGCTTAAAGCTAATTCAGAGGTAATGGTACCCGTTATCACGTCAATCATAAACTGCTCGTTAGTGAATGGAGTTTTCCCTGACAAACTTAAATATGCAATAGTTTTTCCTCACCTGAAAAAATCTTCGTTGGATTCTTCGGAACTTAAAAACTATAGGCCTGTATCTAATCTTGCTTACATATCCAAGGTGATTGAGCTCGTGGTGTCCTCAAAACTGACAGCCCATGTCGAAGAGCTTAGCTTACAAGATGAATTTCAGTCGGCATACAGGAGACATCATAGTACTGAATCTGCACTAACCCGTGTTAGAAATGATATTCTATGTGAAATTGATAAAAGGCGTGGTGTGATACTAGTTTTATTAGATTTAAGCGCAGCCTTCGATACCATTGACCACGGATTTTTGATTGATAGGCTTTCCTCAGAATTTGGAATACGTGACACGGCTCTGCAGTGGTTTCGGTCGTATCTTAACTGTCGGACCTATCGGGTTCGCATAGATAGCACTTACTCTGATGTTCATACTTTAGATTATGGAGTTCCACAAGGGTCCGTACTCGGCCCGCTCCTTTTTACGCTATACGTCAAACCTTTGGGAAGAATTATTAGTCGCTACGGTCTTAGATATCATATGTATGCTGACGACACACAAATATACACAAGTTTCAACCCCAAAAGTCTTGCAAATTTTCAAGAAGAAATAAGTAAACTGGAACAATGTATCTCTGAAATTAGTATATGGATGACCTTAAATAAACTCAAACTGAACGAAGGAAAGACGGAACTACTGCTGGCCATGTCACCAAAGCTTAGACATCACTTACCGCGTGATATAAGTATAAACATAGGAAATGGTAGAGTACAAATGTCTGACAATGTCAAAAACTTAGGTATTTTCTTTCAATCTTCAATGTCCATGTCTAAACAAATTACTGCTTTGTGTAAATCGCTTAACTTTCATTTGTACAATATCTCTAGAATCAAGAATCTGTTGACCTCTGATGCGTGCCATCATGTCGTAAGATCATTAATCCTCAGTAGAATAGACTATGCCAACTCTCTTCTTTTGAATGCTAATGTGACAGACATTCAAAGATTACAACGAATCCAAAATCGTGCTGCCCGGGTTGTTTTGGGAGGGAGCAGGTATGAATCAGCATCTCCTCTACTTAAGCAATTACACTGGTTAACCGTAAATAACAGAATCATATACAAAGTTTCCCTAATTGTCTACCAATGTTTGAATAATTGTGCACCAATGTATCTGTCTGTGCTTCTACATACTCCTCCTAGACTTCAATACAACCTCCGCTCTTCTAACGACCCCACGCTCCTCCGATTACCACGTATCAATTCAAGATCGGGGGAGTGTAGTTTCTTTTATTATGGCCCCAAAATTTGGAATACCCTCCCTTTCGACCTCCGTACCTCTCCCTCAGTTGAAATTTTCAAGAAAAAACTAAAAACGTACCTCTTCAATAAGTAAATTGTAATTCTAATATTTTTGTTTGTTATTATAATTACTCTTTTATACATGTATTATCTTGTGTTTACTATGTCATTATTTCTGTAAAGCGCTTCGAGCAATTCGTTGGATGTTGCGCTATATAAAAGACAATTGTATGTATGTATGGGAGAAAAATGTTGAATAACAACCGAGATACTGGTCAATACACATTGTCATGCAGATTCATGTTTTGAAAAAAGTGACCTCCCATAGACATAACACGCAAATATGACAAATTATGCATTGCCGCCTTTAATCGAATATTTTACTATGATGACGTCATCGTAATGATAATATATGACAAATTTCTGATAGAAAATTATCTCAGCTACAACATATTAAAATCTGGGTGAAAATCGATCACCGATACGTGAGATAATCTCAATTAAACAAAGACAAAAATGACGTCATCAACAAAATACATTTTTTGGAGTTTAGATGCCAATATTAAGACTTTGTTTCACTTTGTACGAGTCAGGGTGGTATGAAATCATATCTCCAACTCATGCTTTTTCCAACCATGATATAAAAATTGGGGGTCAATGGACTATCTGAAGAGCTATTTCGATTTTTAAAATGGGATGTTTTTGCCCATATATGCTATGTATTACAAGAGCTCGCACGCACGGACATTATCTTAAACGGACGCTCATTCCGTTATTAATGGGCAGAAAAAGGTGAACAATGTATCAAAATGCTTGAAAGAATGTGTCAGATATGATGACGGAAAAAATTGGCGATTTCATGTTGCCAAATGCCAGGACACGCGAAAACGCGCGCCCATGCGCGTGTGCGCGTTTTTTGCAAAATGCTTAAAATGGCCTGAAACGTATGCAAAATTAATTTGAGACGATTTGAAGCATTTTTATTTTTTGCGCGCGCGCTAACGCGCGGACGTACGCATGCGCACGCATTTTCTGACCTGAAACTGACCGGACGGATATTGACCCTAATCATGATAAATATAAATGAGAAATGCCTTTCCGTTATGAAGATATGATCATGAGTAAAAAGTACCCCAAAAAACACAAAATGGCGCCTGGATGACGTCATGAAGACTTGATGACCTTGAAAATGTTCCTGTCACGTCTTATGACAATGACCTATGACTATGCCAAAATTGAACGAAATTGACTAAACCGATCTTGAGTTATCGTCGGAACAAAAAAGTGGGAACAATAAATAAAAATAAAGAATAAATAAATAAAGAAGAAAGAAAATTCTCACGAAAACAATAGGTGATCTGTCGTTGACAGACCACCTAATTAAAATGTAGATTAGGAAAGGGAAGAGATGGTAATGGCCAAATGGGAAGTGTCGTGGTCGAGTGGTTTAAGGCATTTGACTGGAGATCCGAAGGTCGAGGGTTTGAATGCCTTCACGGCACTAATATCATTTGGCAAGATATTAACCTACACTTGCTACTCTCCACCCAGGTGTTAAAATGGGTACCCGGTAGGATGCGACCATCATTGTTGGTCAAAACAGTTTGAGCGTCAAGTAACTCCTGGCTGGAATGCTTCCCAGGAGTGGAGGTTGTGCACAGTGTGCACAATGACCGGGGTAATAGTATATCTGTAAAGTGCTAAGAGATGTCCGAGATGTATTAAGCACTATTAAAAGTTGAATATTACTATTATTAAATAAAACACTCATACATACATCACAATTGTGGATGAATTGCTCACCTTTGATTCTTTTCCTTTCCTTGCAAGTGTTGCAAAAAAACAATGATGGAATGCACCTTTAAGAGAAACTTCCTTCAAGGGTGGCATGGAGCATATCATCTCTCCCACATCAAGTGACATAGTAGGTCCACAATCTCTGTTAATATTGAGTTTAACCTGGATAAAATGACAAAGTGATAACTGATGGGATGCATAATATAGAAGTTTACTTGGATGTTAGTCATACATGCGTAGCCTACATGAGGGGTTGCCCTGGATGTTCTGCTAGAACTACAGAGAGTAAGAGGGGAAAGGAGATAAATAAAGGTACAGGCTGAAGAACTATTGCTATGACATTTCAGATCAAGTTCCTATTTTTGCGACCGCAGGAATATCTTATCTTTTAATAGTTCTGTAACGTATTGCCTCAGATTATGAAACAAAATCTTGGATTTAGCTCATGCTGCAGTCATAAGTATAAACCTTTAGGTCAGTCAGGAATCCCACGACTTTTACAAGCCGACCGTCAGTCTGATTATCAAAATATTTATGATTGGAATTGGAATTTCATTTTTCATTTTCCTAATATTTTCAGTTTTGTTAGGGTTACACCTCCTTTATGAACCCTTCCATAATTATACTGCGGTACGGTAAGAAAATTGCAAAAGACATAAAAGTAAAAACTTGTACAATGGATGAACTAATTTTGTTTATTCAACTATGATCAAACTTACCACATGTGGACCAATGAATGCATATCCGGCTACAGTGTGTGCTGTCATGTTTCTGTCCACGGTCAGCTCCTGTGATGAAACCCTGTCCTTTACCAAGGCTGCTGCATCTGGGTCCAGACTCTCAAATGCTACATCAACAATGAGATCTCTGTTTATGTATGATATTCCCTGTAGCATAGACTTCACTACATGGGTTGCAATATTTTTGTTCTGTGACACAGTGAAGTACAGGAGATACCTAAACTCCTCCTTCCTTGGCAGCACTACTTGCTCTATCAGCCTGCTGAATTCATTACGATCTGATTCATATAGAGAAGCAAGATGGACTCCAGCCATGTACTCCTGAAACAGTTTGTGAGGGAAGAAGATTGCAGACTGCAGGTACAGACTGCTCTTATCATATATAGATGACAATCTTTTTTCCTGAGACAACACCCCTACTCTGCAAGCTGTTTCCATGGAGTCTGAGCACTGTTCAAAATGATCTTCTTTGAACATGAGGGTGTTTTCTTGTAGCCCGATGAAAGCAACTTTGGCAACTGGTTCCATGAGCTTCTCAATTTGAGCAATATATGCTTTGAATGATGGGTTGTCTAAATCTGTGATCATTTTCTGAGCATAATGTACCCTCAGGAATTCAAACATTTCATCAAATATTTGAGAAAAAGTTTGAAATGACTTGAACTTTTCTCGTTTTTCATCACCAAGTTCTCTCCACATAAGACAGAGCATAGCTATGTAGATAGGATACGGGGCCATATTCTCAGATATGATGTCATTGTCTTTGGTTAATTGGATAAGCTGATCTGCTGTAGCCACATCATCTTCAAAGTACTTGTGAATGTAAACCTCCACATTCTCATTGCTAAAACCTTCCACATGCATGAAAGTATACAGTTTCCTTAGTTTATTATCCAATCTAATCTCTGTGACCTTCCATGGGCGACTTGTCACCAACACCGGGCAAGTTGCAAGTTCATCTGAACGAAGAATGTCTGTAAGTGCAATGCCCCCTCTCTCTGACGAAGTTCCACTTGCCTCTGCACTGTTGACTCTTGGCTGCGAAGTGGCACTCGTTTGGCTTGATGACTCAACAGACTTTGGCTGGTGACATTCTGACTTTGAACAAGCTTTCCTTTGCTGTACAACCTTGCCATCAAACTCATCTAATCCATCAAACGCAATGAATACATCTTTTGGATTTGAACGGATGTACTCCGTGATCTGGCAGGCTGTTGCTGGGTTGTCCTTGGAGAGATATGACTTGGCAATCTCACCGATCGTGTATTGCTTGGCTTCACGAAAAGGGACAACAAGTACCCACACAAACTTGTGGAGAACAGGACTGTCATTTACCCAGTCCCAGGCAATCTTAGCACAGAATGTTGTCTTTCCAGCCCCAGCCTCTCCTTGAATCATGATCCGCTTAGGGAACTCTCCATTGACTTTAAGATCAAAGAGATCCCTGTACTCAATTGGTCGCTTGCGTCCTCGATATTCCTCTTCCAGAACAAGGTTTGCGTACATGTCGTCAAATTGCACACTGGAATCAGGGTTAAGAGGATCAGCTCTGATCTTACAGAGAGTTGTCCGGTACTTAAATTTGAAATCATCTGCACATTTCTGGATCAGGTCAGGAGAAAGAGGTTGGGTCTGTGATCCTGGCATTGTAACAGGTGCACCTTTAAATTTAATAACATAAGTGTGATGATTTAACTTAATCTTCAAGATCACCATAATTTTTTTCTGAATATCAAAATTTCCATTTGAGGATAATCAAAACATACACATGAACACAAAAGCTAATTTCTATTGAATTTGTTGTTTTTCAACTACATTTTCATTCTTTTAATTATGTTGTTTGAAAGTGTTATCTGGACAAAGATTCAATGAGAACAGATGATAATTCATTGTCTTTTCATTTTTCTATACATAACACTATTGTGGATGCATGACATGTCTATGTTTGTTTTCTTTTCTTACTTCAAAATATCTCAATAGAATTTGTCTTTTTGATTGAATGTATATACTGTACATGTCTATTTACGTATCCATATACCATGTAAATATCACAAAATTTCATCGCTAATAGTATGGAAAATATTGATGAAACTTATAAATCATATGAATTACAGCTCAAAGAACATTTCCACATGATATACAAAGAACTTAATGAGAAATGTAATTTTCCTTTTTTTATTTGTACACAAAAATCAGATATTCTCCATTTTGGGACTGACATAAGGTCACCAAAGATAAAATGACTGTGTAATGGTACGATTTTCATAACTTGGTCAGAAAATGGCTGGGCTCAAATGCAAAGAAATTTGATTGACAATTCTTGTACAGCTTCATGTAAAACTAATTTCATAATCTACCTTGACACACCACAAAGTGAGCTGGTATGTAACCATGTATTAAAGGCCACAACTCATGCGACCAACAGCCCACAAGAACCTTCTGAAAAATTGTCAGAAGACCCACAAGACCAACAATAGAGTCACGGACTGACAGTCCACAAGACCACCGTGTCAGTCTTGTGGGTGTTCTGACAACTATTTTTTAGGGTTCACCAGACCGGCAGTATCAGTCTCGTGGGCTAGCTGTCCGTCTACTGGGATGTCCTATTTGGACTAAAAGAGAAAGAGACAAAACAGTGTTTGTTGGCTGCCTGCAAGAGCAATACATTATCAATGGCAGTAAAGGCCTGCTTGCAGGTAGCTGACACGATTTGTTTCTTATTTTCACCTGTCTTGTTCGGGACTAGACTGCCAGCGAGTACTTCGCTGGCGAGAGACCCTAAGTCACTTCTTTCTAATCCATCTGCAAGAAGAGCCCTGATGTCTGTGCCTGGAGGCTGTATGTCTCTCCATCTCGTGAACACTGTTATCAATGCATCACTGGTATTTAGGCTACGTTCCTTGATTTGACCAAGCTCTGCAATGGAGATCTTCAGGTGAATGCCCACCTCTTTGTAGTAGGCAGGTTCAATTAGCTTGGACAGCTTTAAGAATTCCTCCTCACTGACAATCCTGCAATAAAAACGCATTTCATCAAGGATCTAATATTAAAGTATCTCTGAAGTACAGGTATCTATTATGATGTTGTTATCCCAACTGTACATTCATTTAAGTACATATCTTCATACTTTGTAAGTTTAGTTCAGTTGCTGTTGAGCATTCAGGCAAAACAGACTGTACAGCTAACAACATGGAATAATAAACAACTCCAACTCCAAATATATAGTTGAGCACTTTCGGTACCTGCTGTTTCATGCGCAAAAAAGGTAAAGGTAAAGGTATATTGAAGCATACACCCAAGGCTTATACCTCATAGCAGTGCACTTGCATGAACATTATGCTTTAATAAGAAGAAAATGATAATAATAATACAGGTAATCCATTCTTTGTAGCTCATTGACTCATTACAAAGTATGTCCCTATGTGCTATTAATAATTATTATTCCTACTGCTCATTATTGTTGCAATAAAGAAAAGGAAATGAGCTTTGAACACATATATATATAAACTGACCTGTCTGGTCCAGGGTTGGTTTCAACATCACCAGATCTCATCAGGAGAATCATGAGCAGATAGAGAAGGCAGAATCCATCCATGGTGCAAGATGTCCTTCACATTCAACAGAAACTCAGCCCGCTGGAAAGGTACAGGGTGTACATAAATGGTAACCCCAGCAAGACATCCTGTAATTGACAAAAAGGGGAATTCTGCTTTTTAATATGCAAATTATTCATATTAGGGAATTTTAAATTTGCACGTCGCCAGCTTTGACTGCAACGTGTGACGTAATTTTAAGGCACTGCCCATGCGTCACGTCTTCTCAGTCGGCGATCAAGAATGCGCCAACCTTGATTTTCCTAAATGAAGTACGGTACTAGTATGCTGAGTGCACGCTTACACTATGAACATGACGGACAAAGAGGACAAAATATACAGTCCTCAGGTAGACAAAGGAACATCCCTAATTCCCTGCTATTATATTAAAATGTGTAGAACAGGTGTCACATGCATTCACCTCACTGTTCTACACATTTTTACATAATAGCAGTGAAGGGATGTTCTTTTGTCTACCACAGCAATTGTTGAGGGTAGAATGAGGAACTGTATATTTTGTTACTTTCTGCATGCATGTATATCGTCGAGTGAAATCTAAAAGATTTCAAATTGTAGTCAACATGGGCAGTGAGTACGCTGACACGCATGATCAGTCGGCGTTCGTCGTGTTCTCGTCCACTCAATCTAAACGTCCATATTAGCGAGTATAGTGAACTGACATGCATGCATGTACAGTGTACATAAAACGGTTCACTGCTTCACTTTTTTTGTTCATCTAAATATTTGCCTCTTGACTTGACTTGTGTGATTTCATAAAATGTTTAATTTAATTAAATGTATTGTGAAGACCTAAATACTGTAGCTTATATCTGAGGGGGGGGGGGGGGGGGGGGGAGGGGTGTCCCCATCTCTGCTCCAGAGAAACAAATATAACGGTTTATGAATTAAAGCTCATCCGCCCCTCCGATAGGACATTAAATGGAGGCCCTGTGTAGAGGAGAGTCACCACCTTTGCATGTTAAGAAACCACTGCACTATTGGTATGAGAGTAGGGGGAAACCCTGGTGTAGTGATCCACCTGCACACCCCCAATCAGTTATACCGGGAGGAGAGACCCAAGGGTTACAGTGATTCAGTTTGCTTTTTGCCTCCCAGACACAGATGACGCCAAATACTTAATAATAATAATAATGTTGGGATTATTCTGATTGTGTATAGTGTGTACATGTACAATGTACAAAGAAATAATATTATGGAAATTGACACACAGAGCACGGTGATGGTGATGCCGGATGCAGCTGTAGATGGAGGAATTTATAGATTTCAATGACAATGACAAAACACACTTCACCAGATTGGGGGGGGGGGGGGGAGGATGCTCCCCTAGGAATTCTTCATTATGTTATTCATTATTATTATTTTTTGCATTCGACAGCTGAGACTGTGCGTCGGTGTGCTTAACTGACCCCCAGTAATTTAAAGTCAGGTTTATAATTTAAAGGAAAATCCAACCTTATTCAATAACTGCTCTTACATCATGCAGAAGAATTGAAAAAGCTGATTAAATATAGCCGATGAAAAGAAGAGAAAAAGGCGATTAAATTTTTATGCTCAAGAGCAGGAGAAATGCGCTGAATAACACTCATACAGCGCATTATACTGAAGCAGCACAATTATGGAAGTGCCAGTCATAAAAAACATTTCCAGGGAGCCCCTAAGGCTAGCCTTTAGGGCTCCGTGGAAATGTTTTTTATGATATTATATTCCACGGAGCCTTAACCGGGTCCCATACCACCGCAATGGTGATGACCTCTGACTGGCACTTCGCAAATGTGCTGCTTCCGTATAATGCGCTGTATGAGTGTTATTCAGCGCATTATACGGAAGCAGCCAGTCAGAGGTCATCACCATTGTGTAGAGATCGTGAATTCACACGCTACATGTGAAAAGGGAGCTATAACAGTATAAGCTGTATCGGTCTGGTAAGAAAATTGCTTTTATTTCGTTATTTTTACCTCTGATTATGATATTCTGGGTGTAATTACGATTACAAGTCCAATTCATCAAGGCCACTGTCCAATATTGGTCGGGTGCGGGAAAGTGTGATTTTGGACACATTTTAGGTGTTGTTTACCTGCCTCTCTGCACGGTGGTATACCAGGTTAAGGCTCCGTGGCGTGGAATATATAAAAAACATTTCCACGGAGCCCTTTAATAAGGCTACCTAAGGCTAGCTAGTGTCTAACTCCGGGAAGCTCCAACGCCGGCGCGCAGCGTCGGAGCTTCGGTCAAACAGTCGTGGTGGCTTCGAAAAAAAAAAATGGGGCGACGTTATCGTTAAAATCTGCAAAGGGAGTACTTACAATTTTTACATCATAGGGTGCACGACTTCTCAGGGCATAACAATGATCACTTGAATTCATAATTTGAAGAAGTCTTCGATGGGAAAAAAGGGTTTTTCAGAGCACTACCCAAACGACTATTCCATGTTGCAGCGTCGATTCAAAATGGCGAAGAGACTGTACGCATGCGCGGCAGAGCCGCAGAAAGTATGAATATTCATGCTATCGAGTGCCGATCGCTCGAAATCGCTGAATATGCACGAGGTTGAGAAGGACTCTGTTTGTTCGAGTCGTGCATATTCAGCAATTTCGAGCGATCGGCACTCGATAGCATGAATATTCATACTTTCTGCGGCTCTGCCGAGCATGCGTACAGTCTCTTCGCCATTTTGAATCGACGCTGCAACATGGAATAGTCGTTTGGGTAGTGCTCTGAAAAACCCTTTTTTCCCATCGAAGACTTCTTCAAATTATGAATTCAAGTGATCATTGTTATGCCCTGAGAAGTCGTGCACCCTATGATGTAAAAATTGTAAGTACTCCCTTTGCAGATTTTAACGATAACGTCGCCCCATTTTTTTTTTTCGAAGCCACCACGACAGTTTGACCGAAGCTCCGACGCTGCGCGCCGGTGTTGGAGCTTCCCGGAGTTAGCTAGTGTCATGTGTTTTTTAATAAAATGAGCTGAACTGAACTGAACTGAATAACAATAAAGAGGAAATTGCCTAACAGAAGGTAAAACATGTTAGTTATGAGAAACGTATCCCCATACTTACCACTGCTTACCAATGTTCTGTGCCTATCGTGGTTTTGTATTTGGGGAATCACTCGTTCATCCGCATGCATGCACAAGCTTGTGTGCATATGCAGCGTCTAGCTAGTAGTAGAATGCTGAGTGGGGTGGTGGATGGGAAAGAAGGAAACAATTGGCATAGTCTGCAGCTTTAACTATACGGACTTGGAGCGAATGGTGGTTTCTAGCTGTTTCACGAAAGTGTCATTTCTGTCTACAGCCTGGGCCTTGGGCTGCTTGGATGATGGAAATCAAGATTTCTCGTTAAAAGTGTGAAACTTGCTGAAAATACGACATTGGGATTAGCTAGGATATCCCCTTAATGCCACGCCCTCTATCGTACTGGTGGGAGACTGATTACGTCATGGGAATCCCCTAAAATTTTACGGAATGGTAATGCGACGTGAGTTAAATAGATGTGAGAACATAAAGATCGACATGTTTGTTGTGGTCATTGAATGGTCACAATCTTAATTTCATTGTCTAATTCACACCGGATTGTCTTTTAGTGTGTGATTTTTACATGTATAGACTGATCTTTAGAAATCTAGCCAACTGATTGGTCGAAATTGGAGTCGTGATTTTAGCCATGCTGCCTGCCCGCCTATCGGTCAATAGTTTTTTTTTAAAGATTCCCAGTGCCCAGGGTAACTGGCCGCATATATAATTTTTGCTGAGATCCCCCTCCACTAGGGAAAAATATAATTATTTAAATTTATTTTTTGCCCCCGCCCCATACAACAACAACAACAACAAAATAGTGTTTCTTTTAGTGTTTTCTTTATAATTTCCCCCACGTAACTTGAAAAAATATAATGTAAATGAGTCAATCATCTTTTTTTTTTTATTCGGGTTCTATAAAATGCTGTTTAATTGTTGAAAATCTGTCCAGCGAATGAGAAATGTAAATACTGATTCATTATTATACCATTCTGTCCAAGAAAACAAAAAGATGACTGAAACTAATTGTGAATGCTGGCTAGCTAGGAAATGCACCAGCTTCCCAGGGGATTTAAGTTATTTGTGGATAAAAACGATTATTGTTTAGAATTGGATGACATTACCTATAGTTATAGAGTAGTTGGAGAAGAAATAGAAACCTAAATGGAAGACTTTTACCACCGCCAGTTGGCTTGGTGGATTTATGTAGTGATTGTGTAAATGGCAATGAAGAAAATAAATTGAGAACATAATAATCTATTAAAGCAGAGTATACAAACAGAGAAATATTTATTAACCGTTAAAAACCGCATACTACGAACAAATATCTGCCGATTTAGAATAAGTTCACATAACTAGCTACCGATAGAAACTGGAAGACATAGACGTCCGGAAAATTTACCTTCACCTTAAGAACTTGTAATGACTGTAAATTGGGAAGGCTTGGGGATGAACTTCATACCATGAAGGATTGTACTCAATAAATATAAGGCTGAAAGGGGGTATTTCTCAATAACATAGCTGAAATATCTGGACAGTTTAAAGATCTTAGCGATGAAGAGAAAGTTGTAAGCATTATGAAACTTGACAGTGAAAATATAATTGATCACTCCTGTACGTATTACAATCATGAATACTCGAGGGGAATTTTAACATTCCACTTTTTTTTATATATTAAGAAAAAAATTGTTTAAAACATCAATTAGGAAATTATCATTCCCATTTGGTTTGTATCTTTATTGTCAAACGTAGGCTAGTACGTGTCATATAATTATTTGTTATAATATCATTTACCAAATTAAGCTAAACAGTTTCTCGTTAATTTGTGATTACTCGAGAAACTATACCATTTGTTGATTTTCTTGTTTATATCATTGTTTTATATATATGTATTGTAAACAAAATTGTTCATGTATATGAGTGGAGTTTACTGATAAAATTCAAAACATTCAAATTCAAACATGGCAGCTAGTGGAGAAGAGTTGAACGAGTGCTAGAGGAGGCATTTTCAGCACTTCTTCGGAGGCTGCCAAGTCCAATGTAATGATATGGTATATTACATATTGTGCTGTAGTGGAGTAATGATTCCATATCCAGGCGCGGATCCAGGATTTTCCAATAGGGGGGGGGGGGGGGGGGGGCGGAAATTTGAAAAATGCGCAGACCGTTTTTTCAACTCAACATACCAATACCAACAAGGTCATATAAGAAGCACCATATACCGGTACCTACAAGCAGGCACATTTTGGAAAGGGGGCAGGCTCACGTCACGTCGATCTCTTGTCGGATATCAACATTCCCCGTTTTTTAAATTATACAATTTGTGACATTTTCTTCGGGTGGGGGCTGAAGCCTCTTGCCCGAAAAAGCAATTTTCTGGTTCACAATTCGGCTAGTGAGCGAAACGAGCAAGCAAAAATTTGAGCATAATAATTATGTATTTTGTGAAAGTGTTATTTATCACGAAGATAAACGAGAAAAGATATCAAAAATTCATATTCGGGCAGCTCGCTGTCCCCCCCCCCCCCCCCCTCCCCATTACGCGCGGAAGCTCTGAACTTTCATTATTATTAGAAAAAGAAGACGTTTTGTTGTACCATTCTCGACTCTTATTCCTTGTCTGAATTCAGTTTTTCCCCTCTCGCGCGAAGCGCCGAAGCTTTGACGTTTCATTAAATTCTTAGAGAAAGAAGACGATTCCTTGTACCATTTTCGACTCTTAATTCTTGTCTGAATTCAGTCTCCCCCCCCCCTCACGCGCGAAGCGCGGAAGCTTTGACGTTTCATTAAATTCTTAGAGAAAGAAGAGGATTTGTTGTACCATTCTCGACTATTAATCCTTGTCTGAATTCAGTCCCCCCCCCCCCTCCCGCATACACACAATACTTATATATTATGCTAGATGATCAACCTTTTCTGGTCGATTCAACACACCATTTCTTTCACAATGCAATCGCATGATCAACTTCATCTTTAAGGCCCTTAGTGGGGTCCAGGGGGCAAAGTCCCCGGAAGCTCAGTGGTTTTAGGTATTTAATTACGGTCAGATGAGCATCCCGGGGGCCCGCCTTAGGGTCCTTAGCGGGGTTCAGGGGGCAGAGCCCCTGGAAGCTCGGGGGTGTTAGGTTTTTAATTACGGTCAGATCTGAGCATCCAGGGGACCGCCTTAGGCCCCTTGATGGTGTCCGGGGGGTGGGGGGGGGGGGGGGGGTGGTGGCGGAGCCCCCGTAAGCTCTTGGGTTTTAGGCATTTAATTACGGTGAGCATAATTTGATACCTCATTTGTACATTGGCATTTTTTCACTCTCTCTTTCTTTCTTTTTCTATGTAACATACTTTATCAAAAAGTAAGGGGGGCTCGAGCCCCCGAGCCCAGCCGTTCTGCAGGCCCTGGCATGCAGAAGCATATTTTTCGCCCGACTGTAAATTTGGGAATTTGTTTTTCTTTCCAACAAACGCATACAAAAAAGGTATGACTTACAATTTTTTTGTAAATCACTGGTATCGAATAAGAAATAACCCCCCCCCCCCCCAATCAGTACGCCAGCGTTCAGGGGCTCATGTCTTCTCACCCCTATAACCAAAAAAAACACACGCTTTTCCATCCTCTCGCAATATTTCCACGATATGCGCGTATCGCTATTATAAATACCTCCATAGGTGGCATGCGGAATGTTTAGGAAATTTAGTTCCTGTTAACTTTTCTTTTCTTTGAATGGAATCAGTGGCGTACGCAGGATTTTTTCAAGGGGGGGGGGGGGGTGTTAAAATCGGGCCCAACATTTCGAGTGCCCCCCCCCCCCCCCCCCGCCTTACTTGCACCCTCTATGCCCAATCCCCCTTAGTTTTCTTATGTTAATTGAGAGTTTATTTGATGAGATAACCAACTGTCAGTGACCATGCAGGGAGGTATAATCCCTCCTGGTCAAACTAATGCAGATGGCAGGGTTCTTGTTAATAGCCGGCAACCGGCTATTTTTTCCGGCTGTAACGGCAATCGTAGCCGGCTGTAAGCCTCTCCAAAAAAAAAAAAAAAAAATAATACAAAAATCACATCATATTCGGTCAAGTCGCTATCTCAAACCCTGCTGGTCTTCAGACTGTCGGGCTGAGCATTCCCAGCCCCGGACTATGGCACAAATTGGGTCATCCTGATAAACAGAGACCACTAATAAACAACATAAAACATGTCTTATTATTCCTCATCTGAACTTGATATCATGATTAACCTTGCAAAGTTACTCTGTGAAGATAGCTGATCTGTGACGTGTTTATATATGCCTTTGCAATGCAATGTTTGCACATGGTCAGGGAGAGAGCTCCCTGCATGTATCATTGCCATATGAAATTATGTGGAAGTGTGTATCACACACACCCAAGACACACCCTGCAATGAGCTGATCCAAGTTAGTGACCAATGAGGAAGGTTCTCTAGCTATGTGGGTGGAGTTTGATACCAGCATAAATTACAGGTTGGTGACCGCGCGTGCTTTCACCGTACCCAGTTCAGTGGGAGGTCAAGAAGCCACGCCCACAAGTGTGCATGTGACAAGCATGAGCTCTCCATCTGTGTGTATGTACAGTGTATTTGGGCGCCAGAGGTTTGTGTGTACATGTGTGTGTGACTGAGAGAGCACGCATGGGCTAGCATGTCCCTGCATGTCCCTGCATGGACGAGGCAGGGACATGAGTAAGACAAGTAGGGGGCGAGTCGGCAAGGGATGGATATTAATATTGAGAGAGAGAGAGAGACTCGGGGGAGAAGGGATGTGAGAGGAACTGACCATCGAATGTGTAAACATTTAGAAAGTAGTGAGCTGAGAGTGCAGTAATAAGAAAAGGTACATGAGCGATGAACACATTGCAGAGAGAAGGGAATAAAGAGGGTGAGAAAAGAGAGAAGGGGGCTGGTTGTTTTATTGTTTACAAATTCATTCATGGGAATTACTGCTGCCAGAAAGCTGGCGCGCAGCGGCCAGGGTGTAACATTACACTGCGGTTTCTTTGATTATCTTTATCATCGGCTATTAGCACATTCCAAAATGTATGCAAATAACGGTTAACCGGAGCGAGAAATGCTAAACGGTTTTGATGAATGCGGTCGGATAACCGTCGGTTAAACGGTTTGACTCAGGCCTAGTGTGAAACTGTGATTGATTTGGCGATGCACGATTCGATTCAGAATACGAGCGCTGCACAACCGGTGCGGCACGCTATACACATACACTGTCACAGAGACTAGACCGTAGACGTACGTTCGTAAACAAGCTCAAGCCAGCGAACTCCGCTCGCAATAATTTAAAGAGGCCAGCTCCAGAGCTCGCTCTGCGTCCAAATGATCACCCGCATTGGCATTGCTATTTATACTTCGTAATCCTAAGTTAGATCTACCGTATTGTGAATAAAAATGAAAATTTGTACTCATATGTACTCAGAACTTTGTCCAACACCGATATAATCCTTATATCTATTTGATAATTGTTTCAATACAACAACAAAAAGGTTTTTTTCTGGATCTTTTCTTTTCGTGTTGTAACATTTTTACTTTTACTTTTAGCGATCTATTTTACCGATTCGAAAAAACAGAGGTGGCATATTGCATATAAACGTTAAGCGCATGGCGATTGGAAGAAAAGTACCGAAAACTATTTTTTTCGTAGGCCTAGAGTCTATAGAAATAATTATTAATTATTATTTTTTTTATTTTTTATCGCAAACGATTTTCTTCACTGACAAGGTCCTGTAAACGTCAGTTAACCGTTTTTGCCCAGGACTACCTTGTATCATTATCATGTAATTCAAAATTGTAGATTCATCACAAATATGATTGATTTATCAGAAACAATAATGGAGCATTTTCATTTCATATTGTATATCATATGAAAAGTAAGTTATTCAGCCAAAATATTCATGATCTTTATCATTAAACTATGGCTCATACAGTGTGGTCATATCTTCAAAAATAAGGCTAAGATAGCACCAGAGAGCATCTAAAACCCTAAAGCTTCCAGGGCCCTGGGCGGGCCCTGGACCCCGGCCGCAAGGGACTTCGCGCTTCGCGCTCGTGATGTGTGCTTCGCGCACATGGTGATGTGCGCTACGCGCACAGAGATTTTTCTTTTGCAATTTTAGTAGCCTCCTGTAAATCATAAATAGCCTGCTATCAGAAAAATTAACAAGAACCCTGGATGGGCTTGAAGCCCGCCCCCCTACTCAGTGTTATTTAGGGTACGCATATGCTTGTTCCCTCTTTTTGAAAGCACCCTCTATATCTGAGGACTGCCAGCATTTCCGAACCCCCCTTTTCGCGGGCTTTTCGCGGGCTTTCCCTGCCGTTGGAGACCCCCCTAAATCATGAAAAATGCTCAATGCACCCCCCTAAATTCGGAATAAACATTTTAAAAAATTCGGAGTCCAAAGAGATGAGAGAAAAAAAAAAAAAAAAAACACCTTCATTTTAAAGAAATCTCCCGGGTGAAAAGTTAATACACCCCTTTTTTTTACAATTCTCGGGCCGGACTTTGTCACACGAAACTGTACCCCTTTACCGGACATTTTGGTAACACATGATGGGGTCCGTCCGTTCTCGGAGAGGGGGGGGGGGGGGGGGGGGGCTTGAAGAAAGTACACTTTCACTGAAGATGGCTACAGTGAAACGAACTTTTCTTCTCCCATCAATTTGATGGGCGAAACTATGTTTCATCATGTGATTACCTTTTGACCAATCGTAGAGAGCAAGATTCGTAGTATGGGTACTCAGATTTGGTTTAAACGGGGGTGAGCCGCTCAAGACTCGAAACCCCTACCTAACAGCACGTCAATTTTCACTTTTTCATTTTTTCCCCACCGAAGGCGAAGAAGAAAGAAGTAAATCAGGTACAGTCCCCCCCCCCCCCCCCCCCCCCCCCCGATTTTGCCGTAGAGATCAGTGGAATTCCCAGCTGGATGAGTTTCGCAATCATCTTATTTGGTTAGTCTTAATATAGGCGATATTTATTAAAGATGTTCAACTCAACTACAAAGTATTATTTTGTCTATCAATTATTTTAGTATTAGATGATCAAATGATCGGATATGAACTGGTCAGTTTTCTCTTTAGAGTTGGGAATGGGTATGGGGATGTTGGCACTTTTGTGGACTCCAAGTTCATTTGTAAAAAAAGAAGAAGACAAAAGCATAAAGCATTCACTCAAGGCTAACTTAGATGTGCATTCGATGATTATTTAACGTGCACGCTCTGTACTGAAGCTGCTGGTACATGGTTTAGAAAACAACTTTTCTACTCGTGCCTACCAATTGATCGTGGTTCGGTTTTAGAATCACTTTACCTGCATCCGGATATCCCATTAAGACGTGCAAGAGCTTTAATATTTGAAAGTGAGTTCTGTTTAGCATTTTCCCGGTTTCCCAATGCTTTTTAAAATGTATTTATTTAGTCACATGCATGCCCGGTGCATTTGCGGTGGTCGGCACGGTACGGGGAGCTCAAGCCAAGGCTCCGGCTCCGCTGCCCTCCCCGCTGCCCGAGCACACATAGGAGCATCACTATCCTGACTGTGTAGTAAAACAGGCAACACTGGCACCAGTACATTAACGCAACTTTACTATAATACTACAGTACGATGCTGTTAAAAGCACTTATAATCAATTACATGGGATATAACCCATCACTAATAAATAAACAATGGAACTTACAAGTTTCGTTTGTGTAAATTTCCTTGGTTTCCAGACATCTGGCCTACTTGTTTGCTTATAGCCCATCCGCAATTCAGCTAACGTGCGCCATTTTCGGATTTTATGACCCTTATTTTTACGGCCGCTACGTCCGAATATAATATGGACGCGATCGGTTGTGTACACTAGCTCAGCGGTAGGCTATTGCGTACGAGCGTTTTTAGAGTTTGGTATTAAATACGTATACATGACTCTGCAGCGTTGCTTTTTGTCAAATAGCGCCGTTTACGACAGATCTGTCCCCGAAAGCACTTTGAGCAATTCGTAATAAGTACATTAAAATAGAATTTGTAAAGAAATTAATGACTTTTTAAAATCATAATTCTTTCAGGATAGGGAAAGAAGTCATAAATATCATTTAGCCCAACTGAGCCGACAGGGGTGGCGGAGCATTACTATATAATTCCAAAGTATAATATTCAATTTAAGAATTGTGGGGTCTCAATAATAATAATAATCGGCATTTCTATAGTCTATCTTGAAATTCTATTCCGAGGCGCATTTATTATTACCCCATTTTTACCCTAGCTACCATTACAGTGCGAACAATCAAATAAATTAAAGAAACAGTTGCTCTGTCTCTAACTTACTTTGAATTAGGGGCGCATATTGTAGAGAAAGGAAAGGGGGCACTCAGTTATCACTGGAAGGGAAAGTTTACTTATTACAAGGAAAAGGGGCACTATTCCTATGTAAAAAGGGTCACTTTCCCTATGTAAAAAGAGACACTCTTGAGACACTTGGGGGGGGGGGGGGGGGGGGGGGGGGGGGTAAGAGGACACATTTTTTTTTTTTTTTTTTGGTCTCGAAATGTGAAAATTTGACATTTTGCTCCGTTGGGGGGGGGGGGTAAGGTCAGCTTTTTTAGGTCAACCATGGGAATTTTTTTTTTTTTTTTTTTTTTTAAATAAAATAAAAATAAAAATAAAAAATAAAATCCAAAAGGGGGGGGGGGTTTAGAGAAATTTAGGGGGGGTTTACACGAAAAAAATTACCAAAGGGGGGGGGGTTTAACCCCCAAACACCCCCCCTGTGTACGCGCCTGTCACAGCCTATCTATCCAGTGAATTCCTAATTTGAGTGCACTGTATATTCTGTTGCATAATCGTCCCTTCTTCTCATTTTTTTCTCTCTCATAATCGTAACTTTCTCATAAATTAGTAGATTTGTTATTTATTTCTTCCAAATTCGTACAGTGTTTATTATTTTGTTTGACTTTTATTTGTCATTGAATTAAGAAAGTAAAGTAAACTAAACTGAGCAATGATGAAAATTATTAAAAATTGTAATTCCTGACAGATCTATCATGCACGTACTCAGCAACTGACAGCTCTCTTTTCCACATACCCTCTGGAATCAACTGCCCCGGAACATCCGTACAGCACTCGCACTTGTCTAGACACTTGAAGAAGCACTTGAAGCAGTATTTTTCAAACCTTTATAGCATCATGCATGTGAAGCGCTGTGTCTTGTGTGAGAGCGTAACTTATAGATATTATCATTATTATCATTAACATTAACTAGTCATGCTTTCTAAGTTATTTATATACATACTAGTAGGCCTATATGTAAATGTATGATTTGTGTGTGTATCGTAATACAAGAATGAGCTCATGTCACATTTTTAAAAAGTTGGTCAGGGAGTAAATAAGTTATCTCATATTCGCATTATCATGTACAATATCGAATCACATGTCATTTTTGTTATACGAAACAATATGGGTAATGAGGAAAATTAATGAAATGTGATTTTTTAATTGTTGTGGTGTATTTGTTATTGTTGTAAATGCTGAATACCGTTTTCATTGTAAGATAATGGCAATTCGGTTTTGCCGCCGCGATGTATTATGTTATCGTTCTGTTATATTTTGTGTGCATTGAATGAAAAATGAAGTAACTTTCAAAACACCAACAAATATCCAAATAAGCTTCCTCTCAGTTTAAACAATATAATAAATTATTTCGCTACTTTAAAGAAAATCCCATATATTTTTAAGTCGCATCGTGAAGGGTAAGATTGTATTATCTTCTCGAATTTACTGAACAATCTATCTGTAATCGACCAATAAATTTCAGAGAAGTAACATGTACTTGTATAAGTTTTATCTTTCTAATTTTTTTTAAAAATTAGAAACAATCATATTATGAAAAGAGGTAAGATTTTTTTTTTTGAACTTTACAAGCAACAGTTTACAATAACGGTTCTTGAATCACTTCGGTCGAAGCAACGACTTGACCTTGATCAGGACTAGTTTCTTTTTCGAAGGGGGCCGGTGTTTGCAAACCACCTTCTTGTATTGTATTGATATTCATATTGGAGGGTTAAATGGCTTTTGTCTATTTTAAATGATGGGACATAATAATTTGTCAGGTGGTGGGGCAGTTATATTTGGTTAGCGTCAGTGTTCATTTGCGAATCCGAATGGATTGATCATGATTTTTCCGACTCCTTTGTTTACTGTCTTTAGTTGGTGATGATTATATTATATGCCAACTGATATATCAGTTCTGGTATCATAATGGCTGGTATAAACAACCACATGATATTTAAAAAATAGAATGTGTGTTCACCAGGTTACTGACCAAGGCTGAGAGGAGAGCAATCGATAAAGCAATATCAAGAGGTAGAGAGAGGGTGAGAGCGAGAGAGAGAGAGAGAGAGAGAGAGAGAAACCCTTGAGCATTTTGAAGTGCGATAGGGATCACCATTTAAGTTGTTGACAATGTAAAATAAATCAAATTGCGCTCAGTTGTGATGGAAAATTCACAATGTAAACATTTATTTCTATAGAGAAGCCAAAACATCAACGTGTAGACTTCCAAATGTGTTTAATACACCGTCACACTTTTTTGAAGGAAAAAAAACATTTACATTTCAAATTTGATCTATTTTGTACATAGTGTTTACAAAAAGTACACAAATACAATGAACAGTTTCTATTCTACTATAGAAACAAAAATATAAATGTAAATACCTGAGGAACACATGTACAAAAATACCCTATGTCAATGACACCCATCAGTTGGTGACTTGTGTTTAAAAAAAAAAAAAATTGCTTTCTCTTTTTTTCCACAGACAAAGCACACCAGTCAATACCATTAAAACCTTACTTATTGCAACAAATTACAACATGTACATGAAAGCATCCACATTTTGAACACGTATTTTTTGCCTTTTATCTAGTATACAAACAAAATGGTCTTCTTTAATATGTGTTTTTACATTAGCAAGCTGACGTAACCGAAACTTATAGACAACCAGATTCCAGACTAGATTTCAATTCGGAGTCGGGATCCAAAAAATACCGCGTCCAATCTATAAAAAAGAAGAAGCTTATAGGCCTTTTTTTTTGGTTACGCATGCGAATGCAGCCATCAATTTATATTTGACCGAGACCCCTGGGCAAATCCCTTTGTCAAGCGTCATTATTTCTGAGATAAGGAGAGTATAATGTTCAATAATTTGCTTTACAATCATGTACATCGGACTGTAAAAGCTCTCATGAACATGCATAATGCTTTATTAACTTCAACAATAAGTCTTCTTGAAATGAACAATTCGTGACGTGTATGGCTAGCATTATTCTAAACTGTAACATAAAGACTATTATTTTCACCATACATTTTGTCATCATTTTTCATTACGGTTATGACGTTTCGGAAAGAATTTATCTCTGATTTCTAGATTATTATTTTTTTGCCCACCCGGTAATAAAAGAACACGTAAATCATTTAATAGTATATATGAATAAAATAAGTACGATAGCGACTTTTCATTTCCCATTACTTTATTTATGGACTATCTCCATAATTTCTCCATGATAAATATTCCGAGGAAAGAAACTTGATTCTATATAGACAAACAAAGAGTGTAAAGTTTTAGTGGTTGTATTTATTTATTTCTGATAATGGGTACGTCGCACATTATTACCAATTTGATGGTCTTCCATGAAGCCCTGTTTGGTAAAAATAAAAAAAATAACAGCAGCAAAACAAAATAGATAAATACACAAGCATATAAACAGGTAAAATACAAATTAATTGGTATCCTCATGAAATAACTAATCATTCAAGAATTATCCTTGGATCATATACAAAAAATGTGTTAAAGGAATTTTCAATTTTATTAGAAAATACATTTAACAAAATGAAAATAAAATAAAGAATAGATAATAACCACGTATTTAAAAGAATGAAGACAAAAAATATTGAAAATATTGAAAACGTACATTTGTTATAATCTGATATAGCTTTATAGACACGGGCAGTGGCGTACGCATGATTTTTTCAAGGGGGGGGGGGGGTTAACATTTTGAAATCGGGCTGAAAATTTCGCAACGTGGTGGTTGTCCTAGGGGTAATTTTTAAGGTTGGTGGTAATCATCCTATAGGGGTAATTGTCCTGATACGAAACATCTGACCACAAGGCCTTCAACTCGTTATTTTTATCACCGACCCACCCAAGCCGTCGTCATAAACGTGATAATAGGGACTTTTATATTTGCACGTTGACAGCTTTGACTGCAACGTGTGACGTCATTTTAAGGCACTGCGCATGCGTCACGTCGTCTCAGTCAGCGATCGAGAATGCGTCAACCTTGATTTTCCTAAATCTAGTACGGTACTAGTATATATGCCGCGTGCGCATACAATATACAGTTCCCCAGGTAGACAAAGGAACATCCCTTCCCTGCTATTCACCTGTTAAACACATTTTTACATAATAGCAGTGAAGGGATGTTCTACCACAGCAATATGCCATTTTCGTAATGTAACCAAATTGAATGCATAGGTCTTTGTGAAGTGCCTCAATACAAACTATTTCATTCACCTGATAAGAATAATAGTATTTCAATAGACTGCAGAATCCTAACTGCATACATCATTGTTGCCAGGTTTGACAAACATTATGGCTTGACCTACCTAGCAACACTTAATATATGCAGTTGCATTCTGACTATTGAAATACTATTATTCCTATCAGGTGAATGAAATAATTTGTATTGTGCACTTCACAAAGACCTACGCATTAAATTTGGTTACATTACGAAAATGGCCTATTGTTGAGGGTAGAATGAGGAACTGTATATTTTGTCCTCTTTCTTTGTCTGTTATGTTCATAGTGTTACTTCCTGCATGCATGTATATCGTCGAAAGCAATCTAAAATATTTCTAATTGTAGTCAACATGGGCAGTTGAGTACGTCAACACGCATGATCAGTCGGCGTTCGTCGTGTTCTCGTCCACTCAATCTAAAAGTCCCTACTAGTACTTGGCTAGGTCGTGATATAAACATAATGCGGTCTGCCTTTTGGTCCGGCATGGATATAATTAGGCGAATGCCTCTTTGTTGTTAGTATTGCCCATCGATATTTCATCTCTCTTACAATTCTCATAATAATTATATACCCACTTCTCATCACGACTCTCGACTGTTAAAGGTATTACAAAGTTTTGGTATGGGGTCATGAATTTGGTTCAAATTAACATATTTAAAGCATATGCGTTCTTACAATATTCATTAATCGTTGTCGCGGTTAAAATCGAGTCTAAAGTTATGAAATTATAAATAATAAACTCTTTATGTTATATAGCTCCCTCTCAAGGTCAAGATATTAATTTAGCTATGAAACAATGTTTCTTGACTAAAATCGACCGATTAGCTATTCCCGCTTGGAAATTATATATCACAACTACATATTCTGAGATTTTCATGGTCGCAGCTAATATTGTACGGCCATAGGCGCTATTTCAAATTTATCAAAATTTACCGGGAGCACCGGTAAATTTTTATATTCAATTTTTCTCAAAATCAGAAGTGTTTTAGGGGCTAATTTTTTTTAGTGCTTATAATACATCCACAGGGGCATCCAAATATAACAAAATTGTAAAGATTCCCTATCCACCCAATTTTCAAAATTTCCCAAGACTTTGTATTACGTTGCTTTACTGTACGATCCGACATAATGGTGCATAAAATAATCAGAACTTTAACGTTATCAACGACGTGTTATTTTGTTGTCTGTTCGCCTACTCCTGGCATCAATTCAATATGATGGTAACATGGTTGTAACGGACAATCATTTCTACAACTTTTTACAACTAAAACATTGAAAGAAAGAAAAAAAAACATGTATGCATCTTACTACAGAAAGGTTCGTTGGCAGCAAACACATAATGAATTGAACGCAAGATTTCATCAGCAACTGAAAATCAACAACAAAAACTTATGCACAACTCTAGACTATTTTACATATTGTCAACTATAACAGCACGTTCACTATTCGCTACAAAAATATGAAGAAAAAAAATAAATATTTGTAATGTATAAAACATATTATGAATATATAAATCTACTGGAGAAACCAAGGGTCTAATGCTTTATCTTTTTTCATCTTTTCCGAAACTTGTATGTAAACGATTTTTTATGTGTGTGGGTGTGTTCAGTAAGAGGTTGGTTATTTGGTAAATTATTAATTGATGTGCTCTCCCACTAAAACACTCGCCCACTCTTCGTTGTCATTAGCATGTGAAATTTTCTACCAAAAGATGGCGCTGTTTAAATTTGTTCTGGTACGGAATAAGAGGCCTAGGTGCTTTGAACCTGCGATAAAGCAATAAATGAAAACGTCTGCGAGATAAGACAGCTACTCGTCAGATATTGCGTAAGAGCTTTAGATCGCGTTTCAGTGTGGTGTCCGCAAAGTGCGCAATTTTGATGTTATTGCAAGCAAGAGGAGGGCATCGTTGAGCCGTGTCTGTATCAGAAGGAGAAAAAAGTGCTTTAAAAGTGAGTTTACATTTTTTTATTTCTATACTAACATTTAATTAACATACTTAACTGTTGTAAAATGTAAGACAAATATAACATAACCTATGTTATGTTGTATTTGTCTTACATTTTATGATATTAAAAGTGGAAAAAATCCACCCCGTGCATACCACATACATGCAGTGCTAGAGGTCCATACGCATTAGCATGGACTCTCTATGCTTTGCTGGAGTGTGCCCGAGCTGTGACTGGATCTAGCCTGGCCTGGGTGCAGCTGGGAGACAGGGGCTCGTTCCTAGAAACCAACGACAAGACAGTCATAACTTTATCCGCCAACTACAAAGATGTCTGTGATCTTCCTAAACCGTTTCATGAAGAGCTTACTAGATTACTATCGGCGAGAAGAGGAGCCGAGACTACACTGACTTAGCTTTAGTCGCAATACCACCAGATTATTACAAAAGTAATAGTCTATTAGATCTAGGGAAAATGCAATTATTTAAATGAATTAGTAATAAAAAAGATTGAAAATGATACCAAGAAATAAGAGATGCAATATGATTCCAAATTTGTGTAGATTAGACATTAGAAGTAGACCTTCTAGAGTCTACTTGTAAAATAGAATTGTGTTTCTTTACATGATCGGTGAATCATTTTTGTTCTGGAGATGGTTCCTCCCCTGATATTTTCATTTGATAGTTTATAAAAATACACCCTTAAATTATTCTTAGTAAAAATACAATGTTTTGAAAGTTTTTTCCAATGTCTCGGCATCAGTAAATTATTTAAATGACAAAACTTCAACATTCCAAAGGTTAAAACACATGTTTTAAACTATTCATTTTACAATGTACACATTTAAAGATAGAATTTATCTCGAAAGCAGCCAATATGGGTCTGAAAACTAAAGAATATGCTTCAAACTATGGCTTGCCTGCCATGGCAGATTACCCATCCCTTCGAGGATTTTACAATGTGGAAATAAAGGTGTATAATCAGTTTATTTAAGTGGGAAAATCCTTAAATATAAACAATTTTATAAGATTATTAAAGGCAGGCTTTACTACTTCAGCTAGAAAGGATTAGACCACCCAGTGAGCCAGCGAGGTCAGTGTGACAGGTGGCTATCTCATTAACTCAGCTCTCATTTAACATAAGAAAAAGAGGATCATGGGGGACCAACAGGCACCGATTGGGAAAGTTTTCTATATATAGAGGGAGCAAGTAGCTACAAGTAGGACAGTGTGCCTTTAAATACAAAAAAATGATAACTCACTGTTTAAGTGAATGTGTAGAAAAATCATAGTTGGAGGATTTATTGTCCTATTTTGCCAGCCATAGTCTACCCAATAAATGACATGTGATGGCGCTGCCCATCGACTAAAAAGTTATGACAGAGATACGACGGTGTCAGAGGCGTCACAACTACTTAGTCAGGATGTTGTCGTTGATCTTGGCAAAGAGGGCTTCGTGAAACATGTATCGGACATCTACATGTAACTCACTAACGCTGATTTAGTCAAGAAGTTAGACTTATGACAGTTTTTAGGAACGGGCCCCAGGCTGCAGGCTGGCCAGCAATCATTGCCATGACCATGGCATGATGTCTCATGGAGGAGGAGGAGGAGTTAATTGTGTGTTTTCGTCTGACTTCTAAAAGGGCTTACATTAAAGTACAGTCCCTGAGGGACTTTGTGATGAGGGGAAAAGAAAGAACCTTAAAAGGAAGTGAGAGAGGACTCGGAGGAGGAGACGTTGTTTCGATAATTGATAATTTGACGTACTATGCGAAGTCGTTATCAATCTTCCCAGACATGTGCTATTATCCTTTGAACTATAATTGCCAGAACGCAAATTGCATAACTAAGTGCTCTTCTGGGGTGAAGATTTCTCATAAATGAAATGGATTTTTCAACTGATATAGTGTAGTATTTATAAATTAATTTTGCTACAATTGTGCCCCTGTTATTTATTTTTCACCTAATATAATTTCTATCATCTCATTTATTATTTTGTTTATCGAAAAGTAAAGGTTTCGTTATTGATTTAAACCTTCTTTCCAACTAAAGCTTGGTGCCTGATACATGTACAACTTTAACAGGTACGTCACATTTTCAAGAAAATGGCTGCGCCCATGTTATGCTGAAAGGCATCACATCATGCAAAGAATATCTTCATTTATAATATATCTTGTACATTTTCGTAAGGAATATTGTACATCAAAGGGCAGGAATACATCTCATTTTTCAGAATACCTACACTTATTATTTGGGTTTAGGTTTCCTTTGAAGTTCAAAAGAAGTAGGACTTCTGGCTCCAAAAGAGGCAGCTTTTTGGTAATTTCTGTAGCCTAGACCCTATCTTATAAAAAAATAAGAAAATAATTCATGGGTGCTAAAGCTAAAGTGAGCTTGTTTTGTCATGTGCCGCAATTTGAGAGTTCACATATTTTGTACATTGAAAGGCTGCATGATTGAGCAGCGAACTTGTGCTCGCTTTTTGGTACAGAATTACCGCGTATTGCCAGTTACACTGCCGCTTCAAGTGCGATTTCTTGATTTTGAAGGTATATCGTGCTAAAAATTCTTAATTCTTATTTTCAATTGTTGGCAGATATGCTATGTACATGTACACAAGAGATAGGACTAGGAGACTGCAAACTTGCAATTGATATTAAAGTAACTTGCGTTTGACTAATTGGTTAAATGACAACTTTTTACCAGCCTAGGCACGGGTCTTCCTTTGAACATTGGGCAATATATGTATGAACAATGAGGAGATGGAATGAAAAAGATCTGGCATTTTTTCTTCATTTACCATTCAGATTGAAACTACCATGGAGGGCTACATCTTTCGAAACTGGGCCGAGACATTCTTCTGCAAGCCTGAGCGCTACTTTGAACCACAGGACACATCAGAACTTACCCAGGTCAGTTTATCCACTAAAACTAAAGAGTAATGAAGCATATCAAGCTTTATGCTTATACACTCTAGCCATCCTATCGTATGGAGCAGACTATGCAAAAGATAATGTGCATGCAATTCGCATTCTGACTATTGAAATTAAGGCTGTGCACAACAGTGTAATGAAGTACCCGAGTACACTCCCAGGCTCACAAGCGAATACTTGAATATTTGGACGCCTTGTTTTTTATAATTTTTTTGAGTATTTTTGAATTTTTTTGAATTTTTAAAAAAAAAATTGATTTTTTTTTTTTTTTAATTTTTTGATTTTTGATTTTTGATTTTTTTAATTTTTTAATTTTTTTTCCCACTACCATACCACTCGGCAGTTTCCCAGATCCCTCGCCAAAACTGCATGCAACTTTACTTTGAGTTGCAGTTGAAGGCGCCGATTTAATAAGAATAATAACAGTAAATAATGCTGTTTTAAAAACCAAAGATGGCAGAATAATTCATTTTCCTCCAAGTCCAAACAGAAATCTGGACATTTGGTCCCAGTTTCTGAAAGGTGAGTTTGACAGCGCTTGAGTTGGGAAACACTTTTACCGACGGTACCATGCCAGTGGCTGCCGCTCTCCCAGGCACGGGTAAGCGTGGGCCTGGCCTTTTTACTTTTTAAAAAAAAAATTTTAAATTTTTTTTTTTTTTTTTGCTGCCGAATATTCGGGTACGAGAAATCGTACCCGAGTAGTTGTTAATCGTGTGGGTACTCGAGCATTCGACTACCCGTCGCAGCCTTAATTGAAATACAATTATTCGCAACAGGTGGGTGAAATAATTTGTACCAAGGCACTTCACAAAGACACATGCACTACCTTTGTTTACATTATGGAAATGGAATCACCGCATGACTGAGTGTGCAAATTTGTAATTTGGTACAAAGGCACACCTGTTCAACTGCCTCTGTAAATTCAGAGTGCCGAGTCACGTGCATGTACATTGAGTATTCCTTGGGGTTGTTTCATACAAACTATAACTTGGACTTACATGTACATGTAACTATTATGGCAGGTTATTTATGCCACTGGTTGCTCTCACCATTTTGATCTTTAGATAATTTGTTTTCCTTCAATAATGAATTATCAAAATATGTAAATTCTGTAGTCTAGATTTGTGACCATGATTTATACATCCCTTGAGAGACCAATGCCAGTAAATGGTGAGAGCAAACAGTCCAACTTAAAGTCGATCTTAGTCATTGTGAAAACCCCCCCCCCCCCCCCCCCCCCCCCCCCCCCCCCCCTTATATCATTATCATGGTGAAAAGATGATAAATGAATAAAATATTTCAAAGATGATTTAGCAGTCAATCAATAATAATAGTAAGCGCTTAATACTACATTTCTATAATTAGTATTACCTTGGTCATTGGATTCAGTTGTTAATCTGCACATGATAGTGCACTTGCTCCGCTCCCTGGGGAGAATTCTGGCCAGGCACCATTTTACAATCAATCAATCAGTCAAACTATCAAATCAAATCACATCAAACATAGCTCTTTCTCATTTTTACTACGTTTCTTAGCGCTTTACATTATAATTTTGAGTACCTCTGTCATTGGATTCAATTGGTAATCTACACATGATAATGCACTTGCTCCGCTCCCTGGGGAGTATTCTGGCTATTAGCCATTTTACAATCGATCAATAAATCAATCAAATTATCAAATCAAATCTGATCAAACATTGCTCTTTCTCATATTTACCACGTTTCTATAAAGCGCTTTACATTATAATTATTATTACCTTGGTCATAGAGTACCGAAGCTGTGACATCATCAAAATATTTTTTTCTTCTTCTTCATTTGAAACCAATTGAATATGTTAAGTATTGGCTGAGATATGACCATCTGAATAAGTAGATTTCCTTTAGGAACTCAGTGTTATATTGCTCTGGCTCATAACGTTATGAACCAGAAAGAAAAAAATTGAGAAATTCAAAAAATAGATTTTTGATGACGTCACACTTCATCCGTCTATTGGATTCATCCTTAATCTGCACAATATAGTGCACATGTTCTGCTCCCTGGTGAGTATTCTGGTCAGGCGCCATTTTACATGAAACATAGCTCTTTTGTTCTCATTTCCTGTTTGTAGATTGTTGAGCGAGCACGCACAGAAGGCAAAAGGGTGAAGGTATGTGGCAGCAGACACTCCCCCTCCGACATTGCATGTACGACTGGATACATGATCAACATGAAACACATCAACAAAGTTCTATCGGTAAGCAGCAGCAAAGAAAGGTCCCTGTCAATTCTCTTGTATTCTCTCAAAAGAAACAATTTGTGTTCTATAAATTCAAAATTTAGGCGGAAAAAGAAAAAAGAAAAAATCAAAAAATCAATAAAATATAAAAAAAAAAAAAAAAAAATCATCATACCGAATTAACGGTGTATAAACCGCCCTTGTGTATTAACTGCACCCCTCTTTTTTTGGCCGACTTTGTCGGCAGCAAGCCAGGTCCGTGATAAAAAAACCCACGCGGGAAGGCCTTTCATTTAACTGCGAGGTGCAGCTGAATGTGTAAGATCATTAATGTAAATTAAAAAACAGTAGAGGACCTAAGATAGAACCTTGTGGTACGCCGTGTAATAGAAGAAAAATTTGAGGAATTATTATTATAAACTACATATTTTTATCTATCAGAAAGATTACTTTCAAACCAAGATGACAGACAAATTCGATTGTTCTAGTTTCCGAGTGGTGAGTCAACACATCCATTACTGAGCTGGGAGACATTGCCAGGCATAGCGCCAGGTGGAGGGGCATAAATCGAATCTTTAAAAAAAATGTGTATAAACCGCACCCCCGACTTTTAATTTTTTTCGGCGGCAAAAAGGTGCGGTTTATACACCGTTAATTACGGTAATTAGAGTCCCTGTCTGCTTATATTTTGAGGCCATCTTGAAAAATAGCTCGGCCGGAGGTCTTGGAAAACGTGCCGAGCAAACATTTTGAGAAAGAAAACCCCAAAGTTTTTTCATCAACCTTCAACAATGTTACCAAGTCACTTTAAGTATAATGTACTGCGTATAATTATATGTACCGGTATGTACATGTATGCTATTTTTTAATTGCTTTGGTGAAATAGAAATTGAATTGAAAAACTTTTCTCCCACAGGTCGATGTTGATAAACATCAGATTCGAGTAGAAGCCGGTGTCCAACTGGAGAAGCTCAATACAGATATTCTTCCAAGATACGGACTCGCTCTTAGTCTGTAAGTATTAAAATGTACAATCAGCAATTTTCACACGTATGAAATGTTTGTAAATTTTGCATGTGGTTGAGTCTTGCAATTAAGGTTCATCATCATCATTAATGAAAGACGCATAGGAGCAGGGCCGTAGCCAGAGTTTGATGTTGGGGGAGGGGGGGGGGGGGGAGGGGGGCACATACATGTAATTGATCAACGTCCTGGGGAGGAGTCCAAGAGGAGGGGTGTCTCCCTTCCCTTTGGAAATTTTGTGCCTATTTAAAAGGATGAAGATGCAAAATGGTGAATTTTTTGACATAAATTCACTCTAATCGGGATGTCATTTTATCATAAAAACGGAACTTCAAAATCACAATCAGCTCATTCAAGCATGTATCTGATCTGTACAAATGCACGGCAACTATATTATATGAGTAGGAATTTCTTCCTGACATCTTTTATATAAGTACCACAGTGGTCAGGTGGTACCACGTCATCTCCCATTTTGACAGTGAGTTTCCTTAGCTACCTTTGCCAATATGATGGTATACAGTGATGGAAAAGAAAATACGATCTCACCTGTTCGTATATCTTTGTGTTTCCGCTCAGAAGAGTTGAATCCTTGTTGTCTGTTCCCGCTGCGAAAACTTCTTCACCACCTCCACTGGATTAGTTTGTAACTCCTTACTTCTTTCACCGGACACATAAATAACTCCAAGATCAGAGAGGCGTTGATTTCTCATTGTACTCCGTAAATAGTTCTTGATATACTTCATTGCAGAGAAACTTCTCTCCAATACAGCCAAAGAAACCGGTAATGTCAAAGCCAACTGGGTCGTTTTCCGCAGATTGGGTAAACTAGCCGAGGGTATCAACTTTTCCATGCTGGAAAAGCTATTTGCATTGTGCCTTCTAGACGAATCGGGGGTGCTGGAGTCCTTCTGTTTATTGCTGATGATTTGTCTGGCCATTGCCATTACAGCCTTCAGTAGCTGAACGTCCACATCCA
The DNA here is from genome assembly GCF_000002235.5 of Strongylocentrotus purpuratus. Classification (NCBI taxonomy): domain Eukaryota; kingdom Metazoa; phylum Echinodermata; class Echinoidea; order Camarodonta; family Strongylocentrotidae; genus Strongylocentrotus; species Strongylocentrotus purpuratus. Next base: position 13,309,530 of record NW_022145606.1, read on the forward strand.
GAGAATCTGTGTATAGTTCAACAAAGGGTCCGACGGCAGAGAATTTGAGGAAGTTGACAGAGGAGGGTGTCAGTAGCGCGTCAATACCTTGCATGATTGCAATGTTGGATGCAGAGAAACGCCTGGTCATTTCAGATTTGAATGCATCCAGTATAGGGAGAAAGATGTTGACACGAAAGTCATCAAGGAACTCAGCGCTTGACTCAGCCTCTGATTGACTCCGATGACCAGTTGAAGCCATGAGGAAACTATCCTCAAAGGTTTGTTGCTTCACTTTGGTTGCGGCACTGTAGGGATGTTGTTGTCCTCACAAATCCGAGTGATATCTTGCACTAAATCAGGCCACCCAGATGCCCGTGTTTCCTCGACAACTGATCACAGAGTTGATCATTGTCACAGCATTCACTAAGTTGGCGTCACTGGCTTGTAAGGTCTTACTGAGTGCCTGGGAGTGAGACAGCAATGTCATCAACACTTCCAAGTGAGTGACGAATGAAACGCTTATCGCTTGATTGAGAAGTCCTTGAGGTTTCGGATCTCGTTTCGATTCTTGTGAGTCGCAGAAGTGCTCCAAGACTTCAAGTACATAACTATACCGCGTCTTCAAAGTAGAAAGCGACTGGTAACGACAAACCCACCGCGTGTCACTCAGTCGGACGAGTTCTTTAACTCGACACTTGGCTCGTTGCTGGTAGTCCACAAAAACTTTATGGACGAGGGAACGGGTCATGAAGATGTACAACGCTTCCAACAAGACAAAAAACTCGCCGGCAGAACTCACGTTTTTACAGATATCCACAAGGACCAGATTAAGCCTGTGCGCATGACAGTGGACATACTGGGTGTTCGAAACATGTTCTTTCAGTCGTGCTTGTACTCCATTCAGATGTCTAGACATAACACTCGCACCATCATAGCACTGGCCCACAATGTCAAAATTTCTCAGGCCAAGCTTACCAACTTCTCGCAATATCTGGTTGGAAAGTGACTTGGCATCAAGATTATCTGCTTCATGAAAGTCTCAGAATTCCTCATGCAAGATATGTCCCACTGCTTCTTTGTATTCGGTATCGCAAGCAAATGCTGATTTGTTCTTTCTTTAAAACGTCTACTCTCATTCACAATGATTGTGGCCAATCCTGCAGAGTTCACCTCCTCCGCAATTTGTTCCCGAATTATTTCCGCTGTCATGTTCAGGAGCTCATTTTGAATTTCGGCGCTGAGATAAGTAGCATTGAGAGGCATCGCTTTGATTCTTTCACCGAAAGCAGGATTGGCATCAGCGATCAGAGAACACAGTTCTAAAAAGTTCCCTTGATTAAGTGAGTCCACACTCTCGTTACTACCCCTCCATGCTATTCCCTGTCTTGCAAGGAAAATGATTATTTTTAAAATCTGGGTTATGTATGCCCAATTTTCCTTCACTACTCGAGAGTATTGTCTGGATATTTTGGAAGCAATGCTGCCTTCACTCAGACTTTGAAGGTAGTGGTGCCATCTTGAAAAAAAGTCTTGTGGCTTGTAGGTGAAATGAAGTTAAAGGCATAATGAAATAAAGTTATGAAGAATGTGTGAAGTAAAAAGTATAAGGCTTTTGTTTTCATGATAAATTTTTTTCAAACGATCTTTGAAATTTTTTTTTGGGGGGCATGTGCCCCCCTCCCCTGTGTCCCCCCCCCCCGGCTACGTGCCTGCATAGGAGAGGCCTCTCATGGGGAATTCAATACTGTTCAGGTGTTTATCCAATAACAGGTGTTGGCAATTACTAAGATTAGTCTTCAGTTCTATGACAAATAGGCCTTATATAATGCTTTGCATTTCCCTATCCATTTCCCCACAACATTGTATAGTAATTTTCTCACTAAAGGTTTATAATTATCATTGCAGCATGAGCTAAATCTGGGATTTTGTTTTAGAGAATCTGAGACAAAGTTACCCAGTCCCTTTAAAGTCGGCAATTTCACCTCTTACAAGGGGTTACTGACTTTCACACCGTGATGACACTCTATGTTTCTTCTCTCCAGCATCCCCCATCTGCCATGCCATGAAATAAATGAAACACAACTATGTTTTTTTTTTACACTTTGTGAAAGTTCATGTCACAAAAGGTTCTCCTTGTACAGTACCCCTTTCATGTTGAGGTGTCATGGTCTAGTGGATATCACCGGACTGTGGATCTCATGATTTGCGGTTCGAATCCTACCGTGGCAATAATGCCCTTCGGCAATACATCAATCTGCATTCGCCACACTCGACCCAACTGAAGTAAATGGGTGCCTGGCAGGAATTAATCCTTGAAATGCTAGAGCACCATAAATTGTTTTGATTTTGAAATTCAAATTGATTAAAAAAGAAAATAAATAGATAATAAAATAGATGAGGTGATGTTCTCCTTACACCAGGGGGGTGTTTCACAGAACTTTTCATCAGTGACAAATGACAGTTTTTGTTAAAAGCTACTGAAATCCTTGCTTCTGATTGGTTATCAGCAGATTTGTCACTGGTATTTGTCATCTGTCATTGAAAAAAGGCTTTGTGAAACGGGTCCCAGATGTGACGTTCAAAATACTTGTTGAGATACTAAACGATCTACCAAGAATCAACATAGATTTAGAGGAAAACCCATATATACCTTTCCTATTTTGTAGTATTACTGTAAGAGTTCCTTCTTTATTTATTTTTTCCTGCATCCCACAGACTTGGAGCTATCTCTGAGCAAACAATAGCTGGCGCTATTTCAACTGGTACCCACGGGACGGGGTACAATCACGGTATCATGGCAACAACGGTAAACAATAAGAAAACCACTTACAGGTTTCCAGGCACAATCGATATCCAGAATCATATAAATCCCCTGGATTATTGAATTATGTAAATGTACTGCAGCTGTATATTGAATTGTTAATAGGTACGTTTAGATTCGTATTGAATGGTGTGGTGTAAGATTATTATTACTGGTATAAGGAAAAAGGTGTTGTTTTTTTTTTTTTAGGGGGATAAGAAAAATTTTATAGACTTTATCATATTGTGAAATTATACTTTTGCTTTTGATGACAACAGAAAATTACAGCTATGTCGACAGTTTTCCTTTGCCTAAAGGCCTGGTGTTATGCTCACCATTTGATTAGAATGTTGAAGAGGGAAACAAATATGAAAAGGAGGCACGGTTCCTTTATCAAGTAAGAGTGTATCTTTACAAAATTCTTTGAAGCAAAGTAAATTGTTGTAGAAGTTAGGTAACTCTTTGTATGTCATTTGTTGATGTAATTGATTCAAACCTACTTCAGTATTAATGAAAGTCCCCTTCAAGCTGTCTTGGAAGTAATACACCTCATTTTCTTCTGCTCTTCAGATTGTCAGCTTGGAGCTTTTGACCGGAAGCGCAGAAGTCCTGCCTTGTTCAGACTCTAAGAACCCAGACGTTTTCAACGCTGCATTATGCGGGTTAGGAGCACTCGGTATTATTCTCACAGTAACTATCCAGTGTGAACCAGCCTTCAGGCTTCATGAGATTCAGACTTCTACAACATTGGATGATGTAAGTTATGATGATGGTGATGCTGATGGTGATATGTTGGTAGTAATATGATGATGACGGTGACGATGATGGTTAGGCCTAAACAACATGGTGAGGAGGATGATGATGGTATTGGTGATCATGATGGCTATGATGGTGATTCAATGATATGGATAATGATAGTGGTGGTGATGATGCTGATTGTTATAGAGATTATTCAGAATGCTGATGATTATGGGGATAAGGAAAATTGAGGTGGAGGATTTTGATGATGATGATGAAAATGGTAATGGTGATGGTGATGACAGCTATGATGATGATGTTGGTGACGACGATGTTGATGAGGAGAGGAAGTGGGAATTTTTATGATTATAATCTTGAATCCGAGTAGAAAAATTTCCTTATTGGTTTTACCATTTATGACATATAAAATACAAGAATACAGTAGGCTTGCGGATGCACCATGTGAGAGAGGGGGAAGATTGAGTGTTATGAGCCACTCCCGCCACCCATCCTCTCCAAGCGCTATAGTTCTCCTTAGAACTATAAGCTAAGAAAGATAACCAACAGTCTTTTTCAAGACTACACCAACAGTCCTTTTCAGGACTACACACCCTCAAAAAAGATTACAGAGAGTCCTTTTCAGGACTCCTCAATCCTCCCTCTCTCTCTCTCACATGGTGCATCCGCAAGCCTACTGTATATCTACATCACCATGCAAGCAGATACTTACAAGCAGCATCTAAAATACAAGTAGTATTGATAATCAGTGATGTTTTTTCTGACATTTCCTTTAAACAGGTCCTAGATAATTTGGATTCCAATGTGGAGAGCTGTGAGCATTTCCGTTTTATGTGGTATCCCCACACAGATATGGTCATGGTGTCAAAGGTCAACCGAACCGAGAAGAGAATCACAGAAAGGATATCGTCATGGTTTTGGGACAAGTTCGTGGGTTACTACGCTCTTGAGTTCTCATTTTGGGTCAGGTAATTTACTAAAAGTTATGATTCTCTTTCTAGTTCCTATATATCTATAGTTTACGGCATTCATGTTGTCCCACAGATCTTAGGCATCATTCCAATTAAAGCCTGATGCTCGAAAAGAAGTTAATCTGAGGTGTAAGTTTTCAGATCAGATGGAGTTTTTGATTTATGTTTAATCAAAATCCTAATTTTCTTAACTTTCTGAAGCCTTTAGTAGAAGATCTCATTGTGGCATTTTATATTACAATATGAAGACAAAGTCATTGTGTGCACAAAGCAATCCTTTCATCAATTGGTGGCAAATGATTGACCTAGCAGACGCGAAGAAAGCATCCAAAGAAAAAATCCAGAAGCTAAATATTTCCACTTCAAAACAAAATGATTCACATTTTTATGTCATTCATAACACAAAGGTCACCGGGCATGTTAAAATGAACCGGTAATATTGTTGAAGGTTGATGAAAAAAACTGCCTAATTTTTGTATGAAATGTTACTTATTATATTTCTGCTACTGTACTGATCCTCTAACATGCAAAAAATCCTGAAATAATTCTCAAACCACAAAGATATTTATGTTTTTCTTTAAAGGCGTCAATGTGTAACTCCCTCTGACAGTAAATTCTCCCAACCAATTTTTTGAATTATCCCAACCGTTTTCCATGAAAATGACATAAAACAGGCCTTTTAAAATCTTCAACACTTACATGTTTGGAATGGTATAAAGAGCCAATTCATTGCTTTGTGACAATTTACATTCACCTAAAATTTAACTTCATTATAATAATATACCTGGGAGAATTTAGGAATCGATCAGATCGGTTTTTCCCAATTGTTATTATCATTATCAATAATAATGGTCTGTTTTCACTCAAAATTTCAGATTATCTTTAATTGTACATCTAGGATTGAAGTCATTGCCTTTGCACCATTTTCTCTCATCTGAACAATGTTACCATGTCCCTTTAAGGAATCATGGGTACACACAGTTATTTTTTGTGTGTGTACACCTTCACAAAAGTGCCTCATGTTATTCATTAGGGACATTTAGATTTACACGACGAGAGCGTGGACTGCCACGTCTGACATTGTGTTAAGGCACTGGGCTGTGCCCGGCAGTGCCTTAAAAGGACGTCACATTACCTTAAAAGGATGTCACACGTGGCTGTCCACGTTCTCGTCGTGTAAATCTAAAAGTCCCAATTCACTCATATTCTGCAGCAGGTGCTTTTGTTGTTGGTGGTGGTGGTGGTTGTTATTTTACCCGACTGCCAAGAAAGCATAAATGCTTGTAATTAAGCAACCAGACGGCCGACGGCTTTAGGTCCTCTCCGAGGGACCTGGTAATGAGGATTAATGCCTTACCAAAGGGCACTAGCGCATCGCCTTGATTTTGAACCCGGGTCACCGGATTACTGCTCTACCGACTGAGCTATCGCGCTTCCTCTGTTTGTTCTTTTGTTGATGGTTTTCACTGCATCGTGTCCACACAGGGCTATATTGATCTTGATCATGCCAATAAAGATGATTCATTTCTTTCTTTTTCATTCATTTCTTTTTTTCTCTTCATTTCAGTGAGTTCGTACCTTCTCTTGTCCCATGGATCAACAGATTATATTTCTTAATCTTCGCATCGCTACCGAAAGAAAGGGTTGACATCGGTCACAAGGTATTCAACTTTGATTGTCTCTTCAAGCAACACGTGACAGAATGGGCTATTCCAAGGTAATCTTTTTGATCGTTCAGTTTTCTATTTGTAAATTGGCAACACCAATATTTTTTTTTATATCCTGCATTAAAAAAATTTGGTTTTTGATTGGTTGAGAGCTCGTCACTTGACAAGAATTATTTCAAACACTAATTGTCTCTTCAAGCAACACGTGACAGAATGGGCTATTCCAAGGTAATCTTTTTGATCGTTCAGTTTTCTATTTGTAAATTGGCAACACCAATATTTTTTTTTATATCCTGCATTAAAAAAATTTGGTTTTTGATTGGTTGAGAGCTCGTCACTTGACAAGAATTATTTCAAACACTAATTGTCTCTTCATGCAACACGTGACAGATTGGGCTATTCCAAGATAATATTTTTGATCGTTCAGTTTTCCATTTGTAACTTGGCAACACCGATATTTTTAAAAAAATATCCTGCATAAAAAATGTATTGGTTTTTGATTGGTTGAGAGCTCGTCACGTGCCAAGAATTATTTCAACTATTACAAGGTTGCTCTGAAAAAGTACTATTTGGGAGTACTATTTGGGAGTAGAAGTACTATATGAGAGTACTATTTGGGAGTTGACATTTTTTGTGGATTAAAAAAAAAAAATTATTGAGTGATTAATCAATTTATTGGTTCATTTATGGATTAATTGAATAATTGAGTTATTGATTGAATTATTTATTTTCCAATTTATGTATTCCCAATGTTAAATTTGTTAGTTTATTTTATTTTTTTTGAGGGGAGGGACTGTTTCTTCAAAGCATGTGATTGACTGGGGAATGAATTGGCAAGACTGATAGTCTTCTTTGGATTGTATGTAAACGAATTTGAATGCCCGTTTAAAGGTACTATGTCCCATTTGCAGCCAACATCAAATTCTGTAGAACTTTGCAGGAATTATGACTATGTTACGTATGTCCTATCTGTGAAATTTAAACATTAGCAGTGTCCCAGTATTCAAATTATGCAAGGAAACCTGTTTACTTTCTAAATGGTTTGGTATTCAGAAAAGACAAACATAATACTCATTTGTTGTTTGTCTGCTGTCTGCGAGTAAATAATCAGTCTAGTTTATCCTTGTCTTCTCTCTTGATTGCACCCCAGAAACAAGACGGGGGAGGTTCTTAGAGAGCTGAGGCATCACGTCGATACTGGACGATTCTACGCTCACTTGCCGACGGAGGTCCGATTCACCAAGGCGGATGACATCATGCTTAGCCCGGCCAGTGGGAGAGAGACCTGCTACATCAACATCATTCATTTTAGGTATGCAGTGTATTGAAACAATTAATTTTTTTCTGGGGGATCCACAAACTACAAGCACTGCTTTTTAGTGGATAATAATAATAATACACAATATTTATTAGGCGCTTAATACTGGTGTCTCTAAGCGCACCATAGTCTGTCTAAAAAATTATTTACCAAAACTTATAATAAACACACAACTTATACATCTGTTCTTTATTCAATAAATCATGCATATATAATAATAAAAACAAGAGTGAGATCAAACATACATGAGGTCAAACATAGGATCAAACAGATCAAACAAACAACAAATAAGAGGGTGTGCACCTCCTTTGACCGACTCACAACTGCATAATATCATTCATGAATTCAAAAGGTGGATCCCCCCATTTTCTGAATTTCTTGTAATAATTTTATTACCGGTATGTGTAAAGTGTATTTGTATAGTTACCAAGAAAAAAATGAATATATACTTAATACTCTGTAATAATATCTGTAATAATAATTTTAGTGCTTATATAGCGCCTAACACTTACTTTATCAGAAGTCTCTAAGCGCTCTACAATAATGCAGCATATGATAGCTTTAGTAGTGCAGCTGTTACGCGCTGCCTTTGTCTATCTTTCTGTTGGAAATGAAATAAAAACGAATTGAATTGAACCCTTTTGCAACTATCATTCCACATTATGTGGTTTGGCTCAATAACTTCTGATTCATAGCCCTAACAAATATGCCACATATTCAAGAAGAAAGGGCAAACAATTCTGCACACACAACATCCATTTTAGTTTCATGACTATGCTGTGTTTTGACGCTAGGTATTTTAAAAAGGAAAATAAACTTTACAATCCTTAATTTGGCAACACGTTGAGAGATTCAAAGTCAATGTTTTTCTATCAAAATTGGCAATTTTTCCAACATTTCAACAACTTTCTTGTTAATGCTTAATGTTATCAGAGATTACACATAAAGGTATTGTTGTTTGAGCAATGTAGCTATACAAGAGAAATATTATTGTAGCCAATTTGAAGAACAATATGTGATTAATTTAGCCCTAAATATAATCTTGGAAGGGTTAAGCCAATTGATCATCCTTCTCAAATGAAGATGACCGTTTTCATTGTTGGGTCAATCATGTTTGTGGGTTCGGGGGGTGGATATGAAGGCCGATCCGAGCCTTGAGTTTTAGGGCAAGACCTTGGCACCAAAGGGTCTTGGGTTTGGATTTTACTGCTTGCCTGAGCTTTGCATGATGAATGGTTGATCTCGGCCTCTTTACATGATCTGCCGTTTTCGTATCGCGAAATGTCGTGTAACGCAACCACTCGACTGGACGCGATGATCAGATGATTCGAAGCAAGCCAGTTGAGGCACTCTTTCAGATTTAGCATTTGAGGAATGTAAAAGAAAATCCTTGCCAATTTCAAGTCAAATTCTATGTGTGCAAAAATAGAGCTCCCATCCTACATGCATGTGTAACCTTTCTTTTTGTCTTCTTTTGTTATCAGACCTTATGGAAGAACAACATGGAACAAGAAATACTGGGCTGTGTATGAGGACATTGTAATAAGGGCAGGGGGTCGACCACATTGGGCTAAGGTAAGAACAAGAAATAATATCAAGGGTTCAGTGACACAAAGACGTAACTCTATATTTTGCCAAAATGAGTATTTGATATCAAAATGTTCTGAACTAGATGGAACTTCGACTGCGCGCAGTCGAAAATGATGCCTCCGTCAAAGAGCAATTTTACAAACCAAAACAGAAGAATTTTTTTTTAATTCAAGTTCAATTGTAATCCATTAACAGGTTCTCAGAATATCGTGATTACAAGCAATTTCTCATATACATATATGACCCTTTGATCTTTGACCTCATGACCCTAAAATCTACTCAGTTCATTGGCTCTGCAAGATGTATTGAGTTAAATAGTAATCCATCTGTCAGTTCTAATGAGAATGCGTTCACAAGCTATTTTTGCATACATAATGAGCCCATGACCTTTGAACTTTGAACTCATGACCCAAGAATCTACTCAGTTCATTGGCTCTGCAAGATACATACATGATCTAAGTTTGGTAGGAATCCATCAATCTGTTCTAATGATAATGCGATCACAAGCTATTTTTGCATACATAATGAGCCCTGTGACCCTTGACCTTTGACCTACTGACCCCAAAATCTAATCAGTTCATCGGCTTTGCAAGATACATACATGACCAAAGTTTGGCAGGAATCCATCAATCAGTTCTTCAAATAACGCGATCACAAGCTGTTTTTGCATAAATAATGAGCCCTGTGACCCTTGACCTTTGACCTCGTGACCCCAAAATCTAATCAGTTCATCGGCTCTGCAAGATACATACATGACCAAAGTTTGGCAGCAATCCATCAATCAGTTCTTCAGATAACGCGATCACAAGCTGTTTTTGCATACATAATGACCCCTGTGACCCTTGACCTTTGACCTCGTGACCCCAAAATCTAATCAGTTCATCGGCTCTGCAAGATACATACATGACCAAAGTTTGGCAGGGATCCATCAATCGGTTCTTCAGATAACGCGATCACGAGAACGGGACGTACGGACGGACGGACGTACGGACGTACGGACGTACGGACGTACGGACGGACGGACGGACAACCCGAAAACATAATGCCTCCGGCTACTTCGTAACGGAGGCATAAAAATGTGGGCTTTCCAGGAAACACACAGACTTAACTCCACCTAACACCCCATTGAAATTGATGGCTAGTGGAACATAGACTTAATACTCCTTAAGGCCCAAGTGCTCAGTGACACATAAACCAATTTCTCTCAAAATGGAGTTACGTCTTTGTGTCACTTACCCCTCGATATATAAGTATTAATTACATTGAGGGGACCAGTTAAAACTGTTGCCCAAGGTGTTTTTATGCCTCCGTTACGAAGTAGCCGGAGGCATTATGTTTTCGGGTTGTCCGTCCGTCCGTCCGTACGTCCGTACGTCCGTACGTCCCGTTCTCGTGATCGCGTTATCTGAAGAACCGATTGATGGATTCCTGCCAAACTTTGGTCATGTATGTATCTTGCAGAGCCGATGAACTGATTAGATTTTGGGGTCACGAGGTCAAAGGTCAAAGGTCACAGGGCTCATTATGTATGCAAAAACAGCTCGTGATCGCGTTATCTGAAGAACCGATTGATGGATTCCTGCCAAACTTTGGTCATGTATGTATCTTGCAGAGCCGATGAACTGATTAGATTTTGGGGTCACGAGGTCAAAGGTCAAAGGTCACAGGGCTCATTATGTATGCAAAAACAGCTTGTGATCGCGTTATCTCAAGAACCGATTGATGGATTCCTGCCAAACTTAGGTCATGTATGTATCTTGCAGAGCCAATGAACTGAGTAGATTCTTGGGTCATGAGGTCAAAGGTCAAAGGTCATGGGCTCATTATGTATGCAAAAATAGCTTGTGAACGCATTCTCATTAGAACTGACAGATGGATTACTATTTAACTCGGGACATCTTGCGGAGCCAATGAACTGAGTAGATGTTAGGGTCATGAGGTCAAAGATCAAAGGGTCATATATGTATATGAGAAATTGCTTGTAATCACGATATTCTGAGAACCTGTTAATGGATTACAATTGAACTTGAATTTGAAAAATTTCTTCTGTTTTGGTTTGTAAATTGCTCTATGACGGAGGCATCATTTCGACTGCGCGCAGACGAAGTTCCATCTAGTTAAGACTGTACTGTGCCCTGAGACGAAGTAGAGGGGCAAAGTGCAGTATTGAGATTTTTGAGGAACTATAGTTTTAACCGTGACCTGAACAAATAATCAGTCAGTATTTGTTTGATATATATTGTATCCCGCGTGTCGACTCTCAAGAAGAAACTTTAACCAAAATGGCTGTCAAAATGGGTATTTGTAGGAAAATGTACTCGTTTAAGAGTATTGCAGGTGTATCACAGCGCGTATCCATTGTAAACTGCATGTGGAACCTTTGCGTCCTAGCATTGTACATGCAGTTCAGTTCAGACCCTTTGAAAGATGTTACGACTGATGAGGGGTTGTACTTTTCTCAAGTTAGAAAAAATACATTCTGGGGCTAACGCTGGCATAATATAAAAACAAGTCAAGTTAGAAACTGAATCACGACTTTCAGATGGTGACGTTAAAGGTTGGTCCCAGATGTAAATGACTAGTACAGTCCAACATAAGCCCTGTAAAATTTATGAAATATTACATGTAAACGTCTTCAAATTCCTTTATTAAATCAACTTTGCGCATACACAACCTTTCCGGACACACAACGTCTCGGGTATACATGTATATAAACAATATTGAAATGATCATCATGTATGTTCTTTTTTATTTTTTTTATTGCAGGAACATCCTATGAGAAACAAGGATTTATCAGAGCTCTATCCAAGATGGTCCGAGTTCTGTGGTCTACGGAAGAGGTTGGACCCTTTCGCAATGTTCCTGAACACGTATCTGGAGCGGATCTTATCAGATTAACATGATCGCGAGTTATATAAAGCAGGGTTGTCCATAAACAAACAACTAATGAACATATGAACCTGGAACTTGGAAGGACTATGAAGAACAAGGATTTATCAGAACGCTTCCAAAGATGGTCTGCAAAAGAGGTTTGGTCCTTGCGGCATGTTCCTCAACACGTATCTGGAGCGGGTCTTCTCAGACTCATATGATTGTGAGTTATATTAAGCAGGGTACTGTTTAAGCTGTTATTTTCCAGAGGGTTTTATTTTCGCGAATGGGGTCTGCTCGCTATTCATAAAGACCAGTATTTATAAAAAAACGCTATTTATTTATCATGGATAGCGGTCCTTATGATTGGTGGTCCTTATGAATGACTGTCCTTTATGGATAGCGAGGTAAATTGTCTATGGTTTGCTCGATATTTATAAGGGCCGATATTCATATACCGGCTTTAAAGGATCGCTATTTATTTTGTCACGCGTTATAGATACGGTCCTTATGAATAATGGTCCTTATGAATAGCGAGCTTGACCCGTTTGAATGATATACATATGCCCTTGACTTGGTCGTTGGAATAACGGTATAACCCAAATAAATCTCTTAAAAAGTTTGGAAATTCAAGTTTAGTTGATTATATCTCTCTCGTTATGGCATAATCATCCCTATGTTAAAGGTAATATGTCCCATTTGAAGGCCAAAAAAATGAAAAGGTTAAATTCCAACGGCATTTGAAAGATAATACCAATTTAGAACTTCCCTAAAAAAAGTTGGGGCTTGAAAATGTCTTCAAGTGGGAAAATAACAACTATTGGTTGTCAAATCGACTTAGGAGCTATAGAGCCAATAAGTAATAGTCTTGATTTTCAGACCATTGTACCGAATGGTCATACGTTTTATGCTGCACAAAGATTCATTCAGTTTAATTTTGGCCATCACAAGAAGTGGGTTATTGATGTAGACAAATGCTCCTGTACCTTATAGCTCATTATAATTATGTATGTTATTACCAAAGAAGAAAAAAAGCAAGTCAGTCACTCAATAGTGTCTGACAGTGAAGTCTAGCAAGTAAATGGGTTTCCTTGCATAATTTGAATATTAGGACACTGCTAACGTTTAAATTTTACAGATAGGACATACATAACATATTCATATTTCCTGCAAAGTTCTACAGAATTTGAGGTTGGCTGCAAAAGGGACATAGTACCTTTAAGTATCATTAGAAAGTGTCTTTATTCTTCCTCACAATGATACCCCAATCGTTGTGACTTTTCAGTCATGGAACGTGCATCACATCAAATTAAGGGGCAAGGTCAGAAGTTAACATTTGCCATACTGCCTGATGATACTAAACAAAGCAATAATTATTCCATGGCAAGAAAGATAAAATCGATCAAATTCCAATGTCCAAACTTTTTTGAGGGATTTATATTTGTACGTTAAATTGTTAAAATGGAGATTACCTGCACCTTGTTTTTTTTTTTTTTTTTTTTGAAATCTCATTTCCAATATTTACAATATATGTAAAAATATTGACAATACATCCTCTATATTTATTTTTGTTGAAATAGCATAATATGCCATTATTTTACGTGGGAAAAGGAAGTTAGTCATTTGTTTGACTTTGCACAGTATTGTCGATTAAGAATATAAAACAAACTTATATTATGGTAATAACAAAAACAAATAACTTTTCTTTACCAAATCTCATGCTCTCAAGGTTACGTTATCCTTATTTTGTTTTTATTATTCATTATTCAAGGAAACGATTTATTAAACCAGTATCTTGTATTCCCTGTATTATGTTAAAACACCTTGAAAATCATCTTTGAGGATGAGGCCGGATGAGCAAGTTTATGGTAGAAATCATCATGAAGGTAAAAATGTAAGTAATGACCCTCAGGGTTTGTCTTCAGGTCGGTGAGACAAGGCAGAAGATATAGAAATTTGGCTACATGTAGGTCACATGATGCTGGTACATTACAATCCTGAATACACGTCTTCTCTATCCCTTGAGATTGTATTATTTGTTTGTCTGTTTTACCTGACTGCTAAGAAAGCAAGTGTATACTTGTAATTAAGCGACCAGGAGACCGACGGCTTTAAGTCCTCTCCAAAGGACTTGGTAATAAGAATTAATGCCTTACCAAAGGGTACTAGCGCATCTACTTTGTTTCGAACAGGGGACTTCCTGCTTAAAGGGATCTGTTAACAATGTTAAATCTGAGATGCACGGCCCTAGGTGTTATCAGTGTCTGTGATATGGTGTTATATTGAAGCCCTAACAAAAATTGCGCTTCAAAATGATCAAGAAGTGCCTCAAAAAAGTAAAAGCCTTTGAGTGACCGGTTTTACCATACTCGTTTTCCCCAATCGATTTTAGTGTTATGAAAACTGTTTGCCAAATGCAAAATTTGATTTCGATTTTTCAATCATAAATATCTTGATAATCAGACAGGGGATTGCCTTGTAAAAGTCATGGGGTTACTGACTGACCTAAATGTTTATTATTATCACTGCAGCATGAGCTAAATCAAGGATTTTTTTTAAAGGATCTAAGACAAAGTTACTGGATCCCTTTAAGAGACCACTGCTCTCCCACTAAGCCGTCTTGCCTCCCACTGATGCCATTCATGACAAGCAAACACAAACAGAAGAAGACTAACAAAAATGGAGATCTATCAAATTTATTTATTGAACAACCTTGATATTAATATAAGGATACGGGGTATATGGCAAGGTGTGCCAAAAACCTTGGACAAATTTAGAGGAGTCGGTAGTGGTTCGATGCAATATCATTGTTATTATTCCAATATAGAATCTTTTTTATACAGTAGGCTTGCGGGTGCACCATGAGAGAGAGAGAGAGAGAGAGGGAGGATTGAGGAGTCCTGAAAAGGATTCTCTGTAATCTTTCTTGAGGGTCTGTAGTCCTGAAAAGGACTGTTGAATCTTTTTTGCAAATCAGTTTGTCACAATTTTAGGTTATATTCTTCATGGTAAGCTATCATTTTATACTGGTGGCTCTTTTATAGAGTATATTGCTGTTTGGTCTACAAACAGTTCGTCTACTTTACAATTGGGCTATTCCCATATGGTCTACACCCCGCCCTATACTATCCACAAGGTCTAATAATCATTTGATGATGATTATTAGACCATATCGATAGTAGACAAGACAGGCATTAGACAAACTAAGGATAAGACCGACCGCAAATTAGACTAAATGAGCAATTTACCAAATGGGAAGTAGACCTATTGGAAATTAGACTAAATGCAGAGCTGCCAAACTCCAGAACAGAAAATCAGTAATCACGATTGAATGATTATAATATATTATGTTGTGGAGTGCAGGAGTGTCAAGTCTGACATATATGAGCGCTATACAAGAACCCACCATGATTATTATTATTATTACCTGTGCATAGATGTAATGCTCCCTTGACTCTCAATCAAATTTAATTTCCGATGTATTCTGATTATTTTTGTTGTTGTAATTGTATCATTTTTATTATATTTAATGCTATTAAGTATTTTTGTCATTGTGGGGTATTTCTAAATTAAGACAATATTTATCATAGTATGTAATCATTATGAAAATCGTGTAAATGTTCATGTTTTATCATCTATAGAGGTTTTGATTCGATGTTTTCCCTTTTCTGATATTTAATTTACAGAATTTGGGGTATTGTCTAATAGTGGTTAAATTTTCTTGAGCATGATGTTTACCTTCTGAATTTAGAATATTCAATGATTTCATCCTAAGAAACTTGGTTTAAAGGTATCGTTTAACAATATTAACTCTGAGATGCACGGCCCTACGTGTTATCAGTATCTGTAATATGGTGTAATATTGAAGTCCTAAAAACATTGCGCTTCAAAATGATCAAGAAGTGCCTCAAAAAAGTAAAAGCCTTTGAGTGACCGGTTTTACCATACTTGTTTTCCCCAATCGATTTTAGTGTTATGAAAACCGTTTGGCAAACTGTTTTCAAAATTATAATTCCAATCATAAATATCTTGATAATCTGACAGGCGATCGGCTTGTAAAAGTCATGGGGTTCCTGACTGACCTAAATGTTTATAATTATCATTGCAGCATGAGCTAAATCAAGGATTTTTTTAAAGGATCTAAAGACAAATTTACTGGATCCCTTTAAAATACCACTGCTCTCCCACTAATGCCATTCATGACAAGCAAACACAAACAGAAGAAGACTTACAAAAATGGAGATCTATCAATTTTATTTATTAAACAACCTTGATATTAATGTAAGGATATACTGGTTATATGGCGAGGTGTGCCAAAAACCTTGGACAAATTTAGAGGAGTCGGTAGTGGTTCGATGCAATATCATTGTTATTATTCCAATATAGAATCTTTTTTATACAGCAGGCTTGCGGGTGCACCATGTGAGAGAGAGGGTGGATTGAGGAGTCCTGAAAAGAATTCTCTGTAATCTTTCTTGAGGGTCTGTAGTCCTGAAAAGGACTGTTGAATCTTTTTTGCAAATCAGTTTGTCACAATTTGAGGTTATATTCTTCATGGTAAGCTATCATTTTATACTGGTGGCTCTTTTATAGAGTATTGCTGTTTGGTCTACCAACAGGGGGGTGTTTCACAAAGATTCTAAGTTGAACTTAACTCTAAGTTGGACTTAAAAATTATGGACAGCCATTGGAGCCTTAAAATGAAATATATTCAAAAGCAAAAATTTAAGTATTTTAGACTTTTTTATAAATTCCACATCAAGAACATGAAATCTCCTTGATGATAGAAAATATGAATGATTTGAATCAACATTTTATGCCTTTCAAAATAACTTTTACAAAATATTTTCAAAGATGCTAATGGCTTTCCATAATTTTTAAGTCCAACTTAGAGATAAGCTCAACTTAAAATCTTTGTGAAACACCCCTCAGTTCGTCTACTTTACAATTGGGCTTTTCCCATATGGTCTACACCCAGCCCCTATACTATCCACAAGGTCTAATAATCATTTAATCATGATTATTATTTACGATAGAATGATTATTAGACCATATCGATAGTAGACAAGACGGGCATTAGAGAAACCAGGATAAGACCGACCGCAAATTAGACTAAATGAGCAAATAAGACCAAATGGAAATTAGACCAAATGCAGAGCTGCCAAACTCCAGAACAGAAAATCAGTAATCACGATTGAATGATTATAATATATTATATTGTGGAGTGCCAGGAGTGTCATGTCTGACATATATGAGCGCTATACAAGAACCCATCATTATTATTATTATTATTAATACCTGTGCATAGATGTAATGCTCCCTTGGCTCTCAATCAATTTTACTTTCCGATTATTTTTGTTGTTGTAATTGTATCATTTTTATCATATTTAATGCTATTAAGTATTTTTATCATTGTGGGGTATTTCTAAATTAAGACAATATTTATCATAGTATGTAATCATTATGACAATCGTGTAAATGTTCATGTTTTATTATCTATAGAGGTTTCGATTCAATGTTTTCCCTTTTCTGATATTTAATTTACAGAATTTGGGGTATTGTCTAATAGTGGTTAAATTTTCTTGAGCATGATGTTTACCTTCTGAATTTAGAATATTCAATGATTTCATCCTAAGAAACTTGGTTTAAAGGTATCGTTCAACAATATTAACTCTGAGATGCACGGCCCTACGTGTTATCAGTATCTGTAATATGGTGTAATATTGAAGTCCTAAAAACATTGCGCTTCAAAATGATCGAGAAGTGCCTCAAAAAAGTAAAAATCTTTGAGTGACCGGTTTTACCATACTCGTTTTGCCCAATAGACTGTAGTGTTATGAAAACCGTTTGGCAAACGGTTTTCAAAACTTGTAATTCCAATCATAAATATCTTGACAATCAGACAGGCGATCGGCTTGTAAAAGTCATTAGGTTCTTGACTGACCTAAAGTTTTATAATTGTGATTGCAGCATGAGCTAAATCCCGGATTTTGTTTCAAAATCGGAGACAAAGTTACCGGATCCCTTTAATCAAAGTAATGTTGTTATGATTGTAATGATGCACTTTCTTTTGCCATATCATCCCAGTAAGGTAACGTGACAATGGTTCGCGCATGACCCTAATTTGTGATGTCAACTTTTTGTCTTGATCATAACTGTAAGGGTTGTATTTAATACTTTTAGCATCCTTTGGGCACTCAAATGATTATTAGTAAGGTTATTTATACATGCCATATTATGTGCCTCTTCTGACACACATCTTCCCCTTTTGATAATTCTTCACAGTTTTTTAATTGTTTCTGTGTCTTTTTGAAAGGCCAACATATTTCTACTCATAAGTAGGCCTACAACTATTTTTTTCTAGGAATATATGGAGAACAAACCTGTACCAGTACCTATTGTTGTACCATCATAATGTATGTTTTGAAACTGTTGATATTGCATGAATGTATATATTTTTCAACTTTCTGAGTAATATAATTACAATAAATGTTTTATTTAATAAAACATAAACACTGAGTATGTTTGTTGTTTGGTATGCATTGTCTCTCAAGCCATACTGTACAGGTTTCGTGGGTACAAGAGGTTTTAGACAACAACTTTTGACAAGGCTGCTGCTCAGGCATCCATGGTAGCAGAGTTGTGGATAAGAAGCATTTGACAGAATATTAGTTACTCTTTAAAATTTAATAATATTCAAGGTCACACAGGTTACATGTTTTAAATGGGAAACTGCCAATCATTTTATATCACTTCATTAAATTCATTAAATCAAAACTTAAAACCAAAATCCAACAACATGTACTATGCAATGTCCTCGCTGGCTTACTTCGAAGAAGAAAAAAAACGCACCACACGGGGCGCACAATCAGGTAAAGGGGTTTTACATACACTCTCAATAGTACTCTCAATCTTTCTGTACAGAAAACCTGGTTGGAAAAGACATATCATTTTTCTACTCCTTTAATGCCGATTTTGGCCGGAGAGAGGGGGGGGGGGCGACTTCAGACTATACGTGTTACCCAGCGCTCAAAATACGCGGGGGCGATGGGCGATTCGCCCCCGTGAGCTCCATAATCGCCCCCATCAGGTTGTCCATGGGGGCGATTGCAAAATTAAAAATCGCCCCCGTGGAATTATAAAATAAAGATTTTCAGCGAATTGAATAATATTAAAAAGGATGCAATTCATAGTTGTACTCGATAATTCTCACTTAACATATTCTCTCTCTCTCTCTCTCTCTCTCCCTGTCTTGCATAAAGAAAATATGAAAATAATATTTTGCCTTGATTAAGAAAAATTGAAAATTTTATCAGTATTTAACAGGGAGAAGGAAAGGGAAGGAAATTAATCAAAACAAACATTGAAGAATCCAATTCAGTGTTCATTCGTAATGCATAGAATGAAAGTACATTTAAAGGTGAAATAATAAATTGAAGAGCGATGATGAATCAATTCTTTGACGTTGATTGATTGAATAAAAAATAATGAAACAATATGGTCCGAGGGTCATATATCTTCGAATATTAGAAAGTTTCATCAACCATCATGTTGTTGAACACTTTTTGCAATTTAATTTGAATGCGGTGACTTGTCGGTTACGAGCAGAATGTCATATCAGGCTTCTATATTCTATAATACTATCAACAGATATCTGGATAGAGACACTTCGTCACATCAAGCTACGAGAAAGTATTTCATCATCTCCCAGAATTCTACTCGAACACCGCATCGAAATTCTTTTCACCCTTTTTTTTTCTTCTTCTTCTTTTTTGGTCCCTTTTAGCTCTCCTTTTTTCCTTTTCCTTCCTTCTCTCTCTTTTTTTTTTTAGCGGGGGCGGGGGAGGCAAAGGCCTTTTGCCCCACCCCCATCCGCAACTTGTTGGCGGGAAAATTGCAACTGCATGATATCCCCCTTCTTTTCTTTACTTCTTCCTCAATTTTACATCCCTTTATCTCCTCTTTTCCTTTTTTCTTTCCATTTCCTTCCTTCCTTCTCTCTTATTTTGTTTTATTGGGGGGAGGCAACAGCCTGGGAGGCAAGGCCCTTTCGCCCCCCCCCCGATCTCCTTCTTCCCCCTTTTCTTTTCTTCTTCCTCTCCTTTTTTCCCTTTCCCTCTTTTCCTTCTCTCTCTTTCTCTCTCTCTCTCTCTCTCTCTTTTGCGGAAGGGGGGGGGGGGGGGGGGGGCAAGGCCCGCTCACCCCCGCTGGATCCGCGCCTGCATCTTCCTTATATCTAATAACGTTAGACCCTAATAATGGATTTAGAAAATTGATTGACCTGGTCTCAGTGACGGGTAAACTTTTTTTTTTCTCAATTACTTGGTCTAACCATTAAAACCGTCTAATTTTACTTTAGATTTTCAAACAGTAACAGTTACGACCTAAATTAGGCCTAGGGCCAAGGGCTGTACTCTACATTTTAATAACAAATTAACGTTAACGTTAGACTTAACTGAAACTGTTGTTTCTCTGTGATACAAGTGGGAAAGGAACACTTTTTTTTTCAAAAAAATAAAATCTTTCCCCTTTTCCCCCCTTTTTTTCCAAGGGGGGGGGGGGCGGGAAAATTGCAACTGATATCCCCCTTCTTTTCTTTACTTCTTCCTCAATTTTCCTTCCCTTTATCTCCTCTTCAGTGACTGGTCCCTCTGAAACTAGTGCTAATCCAGTCACAGAGAAATCATGATTTCAACTGATGCCTGTCAGTGCGTTGTAAATTTGATTTTTCTTCAAATTTCATTTAAAAATCTTTTCATATTTGATAAATATGGTGCATTGGCATATGGGCTATGGTTGGAGCGTTGGATGCGTTGAACAGCGTGGGTGTATTATGTGGATTTATCATGTTCATATTCTGAATATTTTAAGCGAATCGAATAATATTTAAAAGGATGCAATTCATAGTTGTACTCGATAATTCTCACTTAACATATTCTCTCTCTCTCTCTCTCTCTCTCTCTCTCTCTCTCTATCTGTCTTGCATAAAGAAAATATGAAAATAATATTTTGCCTTGATTAAGAAAAATTGAAAATTTTATCAGTATTAAACAGGGAGAAGGAAAGGGGAGGAAATTAATCAAAACAATCATTGAAGAATCCAATTCAGTGTTCTTACGTGATGCATAAGAATGAAAGTACATTAAAAGGTGAAATAATAAATTGAAGTGCGATGATAAATCAATTCTTTGACGTTGATTGATTGAATAAAAAATAATGAAACAATATGGTCTGAAGGTCATATATCTTCGAATATTAGAAAGTTTCATCCACCATCGTGTTTTGCAATTTAATTTGAATGCGGTGACTTGTCGGTTACGAGCAGAATGTCATATCAGGCTTCTATATTTTATAATACTATCAACAGATATCTGGATAGAGACACTTCGTCACATCAAGCTACGAGAAAGTATATCATCATCTCCCAGAATTCTACTCGAACACCGCATCGAAATTCTTTTCACCCTTTTCTTCTTCTTCTTCTTCTTTTTTGGTCCCTTTTAGCTCTCCTTTTTTCCTTTTCTTTCCTTCTCTCTCTCTTTTTTTTTTAGCGGGTGCGGGGGAGGCAATTAAGGCCTTTTGCCCCACCCCCATCCGCAACTTGTTGGCGGGAAAATTGCAACTGCATGATACCTCCCTTCTTTTCTTTACTTCTTCCTCAATTTTACATCCCTTTATCTCCTCTTTTCCTTTTTCTTTCCATTTCCTTCCTTCCTTCTCTCTTATTTTGTTTTATTGGGGGGAGGCAACAGCTTGGGAGGCAAGGCCCTTTCGCCCCCCCCCCCCGATCTCCTTCTTCCCCCTTTTCTTTTCTTCTTCCTCTTCTTTCTTATCCTTTCTCTCCTCTTTCCCTTTCCCTCTTTTCCTTCTCTCTCTTTCTCTCTCTCTCTCTCTCTCTCTCTCTTTTGCGAAGGGGGGGGGGGGGGGCAAGGCCCGCTCACCCCCGCTGGATCCGCGCCTGCATCTACCTTATATCTACTAACGTTAGACCCTAATAATGGATCTAGAAGATTGATTGACCTGGTCTCAGTGACGGGTAAACTTTTTTTTCTCAATTACTTGGTCTAACCATTAAAACCGTCTAATTTTACTTTAGATTTTCAAACAGTAACAGTTACGACCTAAATTAGGCCTAGGGCCAAGGGCTGTACTCTACATTTTAATAACAAATTAACGTTAACGTTAGACTTAACTGAAACTGTTGTTTCTCTGTGATACAAGTGGGAAAGGAACACTTTTTTTTTCAAAAAAATAAAATCTTTCCCCTTTTCCCCCCTTTTTTTCCAAGGGGGGGGGGGGGCGGGAAAATTGCAACTGATATCCCCCTTCTTTTCTTTACTTCTTCCTCAATTTTCCTTCCCTTTATCTCCTCTTCAGTGACTGGTCCCTCAGAAACTAGTGCTAATCCAGTCACAGAGAAATCATGATTTCAACTGATGCCTGTCAGTGCGTTGTAAATTTGATTTTTCTTCAAATTTCATTTAAAAATCTTTTCATATTTGATAAATATGGTGCATTGGCATATGGGCTATGGTTGGAGCGTTGGATGCGTTGAACAGCGTGGGTGTATTATGTGGATTTATCATGTTCATATTCTGAATATTTTAAGCGAATCGAATAATATTTAAAAGGATGCAATTCATAGTTGTACTCGATAATTCTCACTTAACATATTCTCTCTCTCTCTCTCTCTCTCTCTCTCTCTCTCTATCTGTCTTGCATAAAGAAAATATGAAAATAATATTTTGCCTTGATTAAGAAAAATTGAAAATTTTATCAGTATTAAACAGGGAGAAGGAAAGGGGAGGAAATTAATCAAAACAATCATTGAAGAATCCAATTCAGTGTTCTTACGTGATGCATAAGAATGAAAGTACATTAAAAGGTGAAATAATAAATTGAAGTGCGATGATAAATCAATTCTTTGACGTTGATTGATTGAATAAAAAATAATGAAACAATATGGTCTGAAGGTCATATATCTTCGAATATTAGAAAGTTTCATCCACCATCGTGTTTTGCAATTTAATTTGAATGCGGTGACTTGTCGGTTACGAGCAGAATGTCATATCAGGCTTCTATATTTTATAATACTATCAACAGATATCTGGATAGAGACACTTCGTCACATCAAGCTACGAGAAAGTATATCATCATCTCCCAGAATTCTACTCGAACACCGCATCGAAATTCTTTTCACCCTTTTCTTCTTCTTCTTCTTCTTTTTTGGTCCCTTTTAGCTCTCCTTTTTTCCTTTTCTTTCCTTCTCTCTCTCTTTTTTTTTTAGCGGGTGCGGGGGAGGCAAAGGCCTTTTGCCCCACCCCCATCCGCAACTTGTTGGCGGGAAAATTGCAACTGCATGATACCTCCCTTCTTTTCTTTACTTCTTCCTCAATTTTACATCCCTTTATCTCCTCTTTTCCTTTTTCTTTCCATTTCCTTCCTTCCTTCTCTCTTATTTTGTTTTATTGGGGGGAGGCAACAGCTTGGGAGGCAAGGCCCTTTCGCCCCCCCCCGATCTCCTTCTTCCCCCTTTTCTTTTCTTCTTCCTCTTCTTTCTTATCCTTTCTCTCCTCTTTCCCTTTCCCTCTTCTCCTTCTCTCTCTTTCTCTCTCTCTCTCTCTTTTGCGAAGGGGGGGGGGGGGGGGGCAAGGCCCGCTCACCCCCGCTGGATCCGCGCCTGCATCTACCTTATATCTACTAACGTTAGACCCTAATAATGGATTTAGAAAATTGATTGACCTGGTCTCAGTGACGGGTAAACTTTTTTTTTTCTCAATTACTTGGTCTAACTATTAAAACCGTCTAATTTTACTTTAGATTTTCAAACAGTAACAGTTACGACCTAAATTAGGCCTAGGGCCAAGGGCTGTACTCTACATTTTAATAACAAATTAACGTTAACGTTAGACTTAACTGAAACTGTTGTTTCTCTGTGATACAAGTGGGAAAGGAACACTTTTTTTTTCAAAAAAATAAAATCTTTCCCTTTTCCCCCCTTTTTTTCCAAGGGGGGGGGGGGGGCGGGAAAATTGCAACTGATATCCCCCTTCTTTTCTTTACTTCTTCCTCAATTTTCCTTCCCTTTATCTCCTCTTCAGTGACTGGTCCCTCTGAAACTAGTGCTAATCCAGTCACAGAGAAATCATGATTTCAACTGATGCCTGTCAGTGCGTTGTAAATTTGATTTTTCTTCAAATTTCATTTAAAAATCTTTTCATATTTGATAAATATGGTGCATTGGCATATGGGCTATGGTTGGAGCGTTGGATGCGTTGAACAGCGTGGGTGTATTATGTGGATTTATCATGTTCATATTCTGAATATTTTAAGCGAATCGAATAATATTTAAAAGGATGCAATTCATAGTTGTACTCGATAATTCTCACTTAACATATTCTCTCTCTCTCTCTCTCTCTCTCTCTCTCTCTATCTGTCTTGCATAAAGAAAATATGAAAATAATATTTTGCCTTGATTAAGAAAAATTGAAAATTTTATCAGTATTAAACAGGGAGAAGGAAAGGGGAGGAAATTAATCAAAACAATCATTGAAGAATCCAATTCAGTGTTCTTACGTGATGCATAAGAATGAAAGTACATTAAAAGGTGAAATAATAAATTGAAGTGCGATGATAAATCAATTCTTTGACGTTGATTGATTGAATAAAAAATAATGAAACAATATGGTCTGAAGGTCATATATCTTCGAATATTAGAAAGTTTCATCCACCATCGTGTTTTGCAATTTAATTTGAATGCGGTGACTTGTCGGTTACGAGCAGAATGTCATATCAGGCTTCTATATTTTATAATACTATCAACAGATATCTGGATAGAGACACTTCGTCACATCAAGCTACGAGAAAGTATATCATCATCTCCCAGAATTCTACTCGAACACCGCATCGAAATTCTTTTCACCCTTTTCTTCTTCTTCTTCTTCTTTTTTGGTCCCTTTTAGCTCTCCTTTTTTCCTTTTCTTTCCTTCTCTCTCTCTTTTTTTTTTAGCGGGTGCGGGGGAGGCAATTAAGGCCTTTTGCCCCACCCCCATCCGCAACTTGTTGGCGGGAAAATTGCAACTGCATGATACCTCCCTTCTTTTCTTTACTTCTTCCTCAATTTTACATCCCTTTATCTCCTCTTTTCCTTTTTCTTTCCATTTCCTTCCTTCCTTCTCTCTTATTTTGTTTTATTGGGGGGAGGCAACAGCTTGGGAGGCAAGGCCCTTTCGCCCCCCCCCGATCTCCTTCTTCCCCCTTTTCTTTTCTTCTTCCTCTTCTTTCTTATCCTTTCTCTCCTCTTTCCCTTTCCCTCTTTTCCTTCTCTCTCTTCTCTCTCTCTCTCTCTCTCTCTCTCTCTCTCTCTCTCTTTTGCGAAGGGGGGGGGGGGGCAAGGCCCGCTCACCCCCGCTGGATCCGCGCCTGCATCTACCTTATATCTACTAACGTTAGACCCTAATAATGGATTTAGAAAATTGATTGACCTGGTCTCAGTGACGGGTAAACTTTTTTTTTCTCAATTACTTGGTCTAACCATTAAAACCGTCTAATTTTACTTTAGATTTTCAAACAGTAACAGTTACGACCTAAATTAGGCCTAGGGCCAAGGGCTGTACTCTACATTTTAATAACAAATTAACGTTAACGTTAGACTTAACTGAAACTGTTGTTTCTCTGTGATACAAGTGGGAAAGGAACACTTTTTTTTTCAAAAAAATAAAATCTTTCCCCTTTTCCCCCCTTTTTTTCCAAGGGGGGGGGGGGCGGGAAAATTGCAACTGATATCCCCCTTCTTTTCTTTACTTCTTCCTCAATTTTCCTTCCCTTTATCTCCTCTTCAGTGACTGGTCCCTCAGAAACTAGTGCTAATCCAGTCACAGAGAAATCATGATTTCAACTGATGCCTGTCAGTGCGTTGTAAATTTGATTTTTCTTCAAATTTCATTTAAAAATCTTTTCATATTTGATAAATATGGTGCATTGGCATATGGGCTATGGTTGGAGCGTTGGATGCGTTGAACAGCGTGGGTGTATTATGTGGATTTATCATGTTCATATTCTGAATATTTTAAGCGAATCGAATAATATTTAAAAGGATGCAATTCATAGTTGTACTCGATAATTCTCACTTAACATATTCTCTCTCTCTCTCTCTCTCTCTCTCTCTCTCTCTATCTGTCTTGCATAAAGAAAATATGAAAATAATATTTTGCCTTGATTAAGAAAAATTGAAAATTTTATCAGTATTAAACAGGGAGAAGGAAAGGGGAGGAAATTAATCAAAACAATCATTGAAGAATCCAATTCAGTGTTCTTACGTGATGCATAAGAATGAAAGTACATTAAAAGGTGAAATAATAAATTGAAGTGCGATGATAAATCAATTCTTTGACGTTGATTGATTGAATAAAAAATAATGAAACAATATGGTCTGAAGGTCATATATCTTCGAATATTAGAAAGTTTCATCCACCATCGTGTTTTGCAATTTAATTTGAATGCGGTGACTTGTCGGTTACGAGCAGAATGTCATATCAGGCTTCTATATTTTATAATACTATCAACAGATATCTGGATAGAGACACTTCGTCACATCAAGCTACGAGAAAGTATATCATCATCTCCCAGAATTCTACTCGAACACCGCATCGAAATTCTTTTCACCCTTTTCTTCTTCTTCTTCTTCTTTTTTGGTCCCTTTTAGCTCTCCTTTTTTCCTTTTCTTTCCTTCTCTCTCTCTTTTTTTTTAGCGGGTGCGGGGGAGGCAAAGGCCTTTTGCCCCACCCCCATCCGCAACTTGTTGGCGGGAAAATTGCAACTGCATGATACCTCCCTTCTTTTCTTTACTTCTTCCTCAATTTTACATCCCTTTATCTCCTCTTTTCCTTTTTCTTTCCATTTCCTTCCTTCCTTCTCTCTTATTTTGTTTTATTGGGGGAGGCAACAGCTTGGGAGGCAAGGCCCTTTCGCCCCCCCCCCGATCTCCTTCTTCCCCCTTTTCTTTTCTTCTTCCTCTTCTTTCTTATCCTTTCTCTCCTCTTTCCCTTTCCCTCTTTTCCTTCTCTCTCTTCTCTCTCTCTCTCTCTCTCTCTCTCTCTCTTTTGCGAAGGGGGGGGGGGGGGGGCAAGGCCCGCTCACCCCCGCTGGATCCGCGCCTGCATCTACCTTATATCTACTAACGTTAGACCCTAATAATGGATCTAGAAGATTGATTGACCTGGTCTCAGTGACGGGTAAACTTTTTTTTCTCAATTACTTGGTCTAACCATTAAAACCGTCTAATTTTACTTTAGATTTTCAAACAGTAACAGTTACGACCTAAATTAGGCCTAGGGCCAAGGGCTGTACTCTACATTTTAATAACAAATTAACGTTAACGTTAGACTTAACTGAAACTGTTGTTTCTCTGTGATACAAGTGGGAAAGGAACACTTTTTTTTTCAAAAAAATAAAATCTTTCCCCTTTTCCCCCCTTTTTTTCCAAGGGGGGGGGGGGGGCGGGAAAATTGCAACTGATATCCCCCTTCTTTTCTTTACTTCTTCCTCAATTTTCCTTCCCTTTATCTCCTCTTCAGTGACTGGTCCCTCAGAAACTAGTGCTAATCCAGTCACAGAGAAATCATGATTTCAACTGATGCCTGTCAGTGCGTTGTAAATTTGATTTTTCTTCAAATTTCATTTAAAAATCTTTTCATATTTGATAAATATGGTGCATTGGCATATGGGCTATGGTTGGAGCGTTGGATGCGTTGAACAGCGTGGGTGTATTATGTGGATTTATCATGTTCATATTCTGAATATTTTAAGCGAATCGAATAATATTTAAAAGGATGCAATTCATAGTTGTACTCGATAATTCTCACTTAACATATTCTCTCTCTCTCTCTCTCTCTCTCTCTCTCTCTCTCTATCTGTCTTGCATAAAGAAAATATGAAAATAATATTTTGCCTTGATTAAGAAAAATTGAAAATTTTATCAGTATTAAACAGAGAGAAGGAAAGGGGAGGAAATTAATCAAAACAATCATTGAAGAATCCAATTCAGTGTTCTTACGTGATGCATAAGAATGAAAGTACATTAAAAGGTGAAATAATAAATTGAAGTGCGATGATAAATCAATTCTTTGACGTTGATTGATTGAATAAAAAATAATGAAACAATATGGTCTGAAGGTCATATATCTTCGAATATTAGAAAGTTTCATCCACCATCGTGTTTTGCAATTTAATTTGAATGCGGTGACTTGTCGGTTACGAGCAGAATGTCATATCAGGCTTCTATATTTTATAATACTATCAACAGATATCTGGATAGAGACACTTCGTCACATCAAGCTACGAGAAAGTATATCATCATCTCCCAGAATTCTACTCGAACACCGCATCGAAATTCTTTTCACCCTTTTCTTCTTCTTCTTCTTCTTTTTTGGTCCCTTTTAGCTCTCCTTTTTTCCTTTTCTTTCCTTCTCTCTCTCTTTTTTTTTTAGCGGGTGCGGGGGAGGCAATTAAGGCCTTTTGCCCCACCCCCATCCGCAACTTGTTGGCGGGAAAATTGCAACTGCATGATACCTCCCTTCTTTTCTTTACTTCTTCCTCAATTTTACATCCCTTTATCTCCTCTTTTCCTTTTTCTTTCCATTTCCTTCCTTCCTTCTCTCTTATTTTGTTTTATTGGGGGGAGGCAACAGCTTGGGAGGCAAGGCCCTTTCGCCCCCCCCCGATCTCCTTCTTCCCCCTTTTCTTTTCTTCTTCCTCTTCTTTCTTATCCTTTCTCTCCTCTTTCCCTTTCCCTCTTCTCCTTCTCTCTCTTTCTCTCTCTCTCTCTCTTTTGCGAAGGGGGGGGGGGGGGGGGGCAAGGCCCGCTCACCCCCGCTGGATCCGCGCCTGCATCTACCTTATATCTACTAACGTTAGACCCTAATAATGGATTTAGAAAATTGATTGACCTGGTCTCAGTGACGGGTAAACTTTTTTTTTTCTCAATTACTTGGTCTAACTATTAAAACCGTCTAATTTTACTTTAGATTTTCAAACAGTAACAGTTACGACCTAAATTAGGCCTAGGGCCAAGGGCTGTACTCTACATTTTAATAACAAATTAACGTTAACGTTAGACTTAACTGAAACTGTTGTTTCTCTGTGATACAAGTGGGAAAGGAACACTTTTTTTTTCAAAAAAATAAAATCTTTCCCCTTTTCCCCCCTTTTTTTCCAAGGGGGGGGGGGGGGCGGGAAAATTGCAACTGATATCCCCCTTCTTTTCTTTACTTCTTCCTCAATTTTCCTTCCCTTTATCTCCTCTTCAGTGACTGGTCCCTCAGAAACTAGTGCTAATCCAGTCACAGAGAAATCATGATTTCAACTGATGCCTGTCAGTGCGTTGTAAATTTGATTTTTCTTCAAATTTCATTTAAAAATCTTTTCATATTTGATAAATATGGTGCATTGGCATATGGGCTATGGTTGGAGCGTTGGATGCGTTGAACAGCGTGGGTGTATTATGTGGATTTATCATGTTCATATTCTGAATATTTTAAGCGAATCGAATAATATTTAAAAGGATGCAATTCATAGTTGTACTCGATAATTCTCACTTAACATATTCTCTCTCTCTCTCTCTCTCTCTCTCTCTCTCTATCTGTCTTGCATAAAGAAAATATGAAAATAATATTTTGCCTTGATTAAGAAAAATTGAAAATTTTATCAGTATTAAACAGGGAGAAGGAAAGGGGAGGAAATTAATCAAAACAATCATTGAAGAATCCAATTCAGTGTTCTTACGTGATGCATAAGAATGAAAGTACATTAAAAGGTGAAATAATAAATTGAAGTGCGATGATAAATCAATTCTTTGACGTTGATTGATTGAATAAAAAATAATGAAACAATATGGTCTGAAGGTCATATATCTTCGAATATTAGAAAGTTTCATCCACCATCGTGTTTTGCAATTTAATTTGAATGCGGTGACTTGTCGGTTACGAGCAGAATGTCATATCAGGCTTCTATATTTTATAATACTATCAACAGATATCTGGATAGAGACACTTCGTCACATCAAGCTACGAGAAAGTATATCATCATCTCCCAGAATTCTACTCGAACACCGCATCGAAATTCTTTTCACCCTTTTCTTCTTCTTCTTCTTCTTTTTTGGTCCCTTTTAGCTCTCCTTTTTTCCTTTTCTTTCCTTCTCTCTCTCTTTTTTTTTTAGCGGGTGCGGGGGAGGCAAAGGCCTTTTGCCCCACCCCCATCCGCAACTTGTTGGCGGGAAAATTGCAACTGCATGATACCTCCCTTCTTTTCTTTACTTCTTCCTCAATTTTACATCCCTTTATCTCCTCTTTTCCTTTTTCTTTCCATTTCCTTCCTTCCTTCTCTCTTATTTTGTTTTATTGGGGGGAGGCAACAGCTTGGGAGGCAAGGCCCTTTCGCCCCCCCCCCGATCTCCTTCTTCTCCCTTTTCTTTTCTTCTTCCTCTTCTTTCTTATCCTTTCTCTCCTCTTTCCCTTTCCCTCTTCTCCTTCTCTCTCTTTCTCTCTCTCTCTCTCTTTTGCGAAGGGGGGGGGGGGGGGCAAGGCCCGCTCACCCCCGCTGGATCCGCGCCTGCATCTACCTTATATCTACTAACGTTAGACCCTAATAATGGATTTAGAAAATTGATTGACCTGGTCTCAGTGACGGGTAAACTTTTTTTTTTCTCAATTACTTGGTCTAACTATTAAAACCGTCTAATTTTACTTTAGATTTTCAAACAGTAACAGTTACGACCTAAATTAGGCCTAGGGCCAAGGGCTGTACTCTACATTTTAATAACAAATTAACGTTAACGTTAGACTTAACTGAAACTGTTGTTTCTCTGTGATACAAGTGGGAAAGGAACACTTTTTTTTCCAAAAAAATAAAATCTTTCCCCTTTTCCCCCCTTTTTTCCAAGGGGGGGGGGGGGGCGGGAAAATTGCAACTGATATCCCCCTTCTTTTCTTTACTTCTTCCTCAATTTTCCTTCCCTTTATCTCCTCTTCAGTGACTGGTCCCTCAGAAACTAGTGCTAATCCAGTCACAGAGAAATCATGATTTCAACTGATGCCTGTCAGTGCATTGTAAATTTGATTTTTCTTCAAATTTCATTTAAAAATCTTTTCATATTTGATAAATATGGTGCATTGGCTTATGGGCTATGGTTTGAGCATTGGATGTGTTGAACAGCGTTGGTGTATTATGTGGATTTATCATATTCATATTCTGAATATTTTAAGCGAATTGAATAATATTGAAAAGGATGAAATTCATAGTTGTACTCGATAATTATCACTTAACATATTCTCTCTCTCTCTCTCTCTCTCTCTTCCTGTCTTGCATAAAGAAAATATGAAAATAATATTTTGCCTTGATTAAGAAAAATTGAAAATTTTATCAGTATTAAACAGAGAGAAGGAAAGGGGAGGAAATTAATCAAAACAATCATTGAAGAATCCAATTCAGTGTTCTTACGTGATGCATAAGAATGAAAGTACATTAAAAGGTGAAATAATAAATTGAAGTGCGATGATAAATCAATTCTTTGACGTTGATTGATTGAATAAAAAATAATGAAACAATATGGTCTGAAGGTCATATATCTTCGAATTTTAGAAAGTTTCATCCACCATCGTGTTTTGCAATTTAATTTTAATGCGGTGACTTGTTGGTTACGAGCAGAAGGTCATATCAGGCTTCTATATTTTATAATACTATCAACAGATATCTGGATAGAGACACTTCGTCACATCAAGCTACGAGAAAGTATATCATCATCTCCCAGAATTCTACTCGAACACCGCATCGAAATTCTTTTCACCCTTTTTTTTTCTTCTTCTTCTTTTTTGGTCCCTCTTAGCTCTCCTTTTTTCCTTTTCTTTCCTTCTCTCTCTTTTTTTTTAAGCGGAGGCGGGGGAGGCAATAGCCTTTTGCTCCACCCCCATCCGCAACTTGTTGGCGGGAAAATTGCAACTGCATGATATCCCCCTTCTTTTCTTTACTTCTTCCTCAATTTTACATCCCTTTATCTCCTCTTTTCCTTTTTTCTTTCCATTTCCTTCCTTCCTTCTCTCTTATTTTGTTTTATTGGGGGGAGGCAACAGCCTGGGAGGCAAGGCCCTTTCGCCCCCCCCCCCGATCTCTTTCTTCCCCCTTTTCTTTTCTTCTTCCTCTTCTTTCTTATCCTTTCTCTCCTCTTTCCCTTTCCCTCTTTTCCTTCTCTCTCTTTCTCTCTCTCTCTCTCTCTCTCTCTCTCTCTCTCTTTTGCGAAGGGGGGGGGGGGGGGGGCAAGGCCCGCTCACCCCCGCTGGATCCGCGCCTGCATCTACCTTATATCTACTAACGTTAGACCCTAATAATGGATCTAGAAGATTGATTGACCTGGTCTCAGTGACGGGTAAACTTTTTTTTCTCAATTACTTGGTCTAACCATTAAAACCGTCTAATTTTACTTTAGATTTTCAAACAGTAACAGTTACGACCTAAATTAGGCCTAGGGCCAAGGGCTGTACTCTACATTTTAATAACAAATTAACGTTAACGTTAGACTTAACTTAAACTGTTGTTTCTCTGTGAACACAAGTGGGAAAGGCCCCCCGCCCCCTCCCCCCTGGATCCGCCACTGATCACGGGGATAAAAGTATACAGCTATATGTAACAAGTAAATTTCTAAGAGGGAGAATGCCGACTTAAATAAATGATAATGATAAAATACCAAGGAATTTAGGAGTTTCATCCAATGGAAATTTGTATTTAAATAAGAGCCCCCGTCAGCACTAAAAGAGCCCCCGTGAGAAGGTTCACGGGGGCTATTTTTTTTTGGAAGAGCCCCCGTGGACAAAATTTAATTTAAGCCCTGATGTTACCATAACAGTGTCTGTAGCATAGAACATAAATGAAGAGTACACAAAGCACATAATTATATTACTTGTGTAAACGCACTTTATTTATCACCGCAATTATGTAATCAAAATTGATATCACTAACTGGTATAATAATTATTACACAGAGAGGGTTGTATTTAAGTTGTATATTAGTATAAATTAATAACATTAATTAATAAGAGTATTAATTGATTAATTATTAATTTGGCAATTTCTGTTTGAAATACAGCCCACCTCTTTACTCTTAAAGATATAGACCGGTAGTGGACAAATTGCGGTTCAATGGTTGTGGGTGCAAAGTATCCATTTAATATTGTTTAAATATTGACTTCAGAGGTTTAGATGGCGGTACTTCAACCTAAATTCGCAAAAAAAAGCAGAAATATATGCCCAAATATTCAATGTTGAAGTGCATTCGCGATATCTATCCGGTCCAGATCGATATGATAATTTACCAACTATTTCAATTAGTAGGCAGTTCCCCGGCAAAATTTGTATCATCACGTATTAGTCAAAACACATCTTTCACATTGGTAATTGGATTGGTAATAACAGCTTCCATTTCATTTCGTGAGGGGGGGGGGGGGACGTTTCCAAAACTGGTCTTTACCTTTAATATGTATTTTTCGGGTGGAGGGAAGGGGTAGGGAGGTTGGCGGCTGTCACAGTATTGATGAGCTTCCGTTGTCATGGATGAAATGAGAGTGACGTTGATTGTACGATGATGATGTGTTGTTTCACAAGTTCCACTAGACGTTACAATTGCGGCTGGTTGGGAGGCCCTGTAATAAAAGTGTAAAAATAACACATATGAAAAGGACATTCTTAATCAGCCGAAAATTAATTGATACATGAAAACGTGAGGGTCGCTTGAAATATAAAGCAAATATAGCAATAATAATGATACAGCGTGCATGAACATGGAAAAGATAATCCTAGGAGAGCTCCCAACTGGTCATCAGCTTAAGATTCTTAATTAGGCTAAGCCTCAGGAGGGACGATAATATCCATGACATGACGTTGCGGGCCACCGATCGTTATAAATTATAACAATACATTATTATGAAAATGAAAATGAGTGTATCTTTGTTTAATTTCTCGTTAGATGTTATCAATCTTTATACCTATCGTGTTTTGGAAGATGGTCCAAACCTTTTCTTTTTTGTCCATTCCCCTCCACATTTTCTCTCTTTTCTGGCCTTTTCTGGATTTGTTTACATTGTCACTACCCGATGGGATGGATGGGGCACGTCCATCCCATCCCCGTAGCTAAAGAAATGGTAATGGTTTGTTGAACAAACCTTATTTTGTATTTCTATTAATTTTTTTCTTTTTGTTGAAGGTCGTTTTGAAGATATCCTAGATTTTGGTGCAATAGAAGTTAGTTTAAAATCGCTATAAGTTTTGGTTTTTAAAAATACCTTATTACGCTACTTCACAGAATACTTAACAAAATACTCTTTAAAAAAAATATCTTTATTTTAGACAAGCCCGCATAATAGTTTACGTATAGACTATTGAGTATAGAGGCTAGTGTAGGTGCTATCTTATATACATATTTATTTATGGTGTGTATGTGATATAACAAATAATCTGCACTGATAAGAAACACTAACAAAGCCCATGAATGTTTTGCTTACGATATTATTTTTCGATACTAGCGATAAATATAAAACGAAAAAAAAAAAAAAATGAATAATATAATACAAAAATGAGAGATATAAAACTTGACGTCAAGTATTTTGGCGACAATAGTCACAACTGATAATCGCCTTTAAGCCAAAACACAACAACAACAACAACTTGACAGAATACAGAACAAGAAATCAGCAGTTGTCGAGAGACAAATTATTTACTTGTGTCGCCAGATTGTCGCGTAGGAAGTGAGTTTTATTTAATCAACATTGAACATTCAGTAATTTCATTTATGAGTGATAAAAGTATGAGAAATGTATAATTGTCAGAGCTCAAGCAAAAGGAATAAGCTGGTATTGAAATTGACATTTTTTATTTTGTGCAGGTATTTGAGTATTTTGCATACGTGTAAATGTATTTGGTTTGAACGTATGTGGCGTTTTACGAATTGTAGACGTGGCGCATAATTTGAAAGGGAAAGTTCCAGTGATGTTATTAAATATCTATTTTGGTTATAAAACAGTGAAAGAAAACCAGTTTATGAATTTAGAGCAAGTTAGACTTTGGTACATGTAAAACATGATCGCTAATATCGATCCTTACAAAAATATTTAATATATGATGAATTGTAGTGTATACAATTGTTTCATCCAAAAATTCGATGGACGTGGCCATAAAATTGTAACTTGTTAGAAACCAGGAGGGCAAGTGAAATTCATAGTTTAAAGATTTGGTGATAGAAAGATTAGACTACGTAAGAATATTTGTATTTAATTTTTAGTCTGTTTCTATTTTGATTATTTGAATTTAAACAACTAAAATTTGTATTCCATAAATTTTATTTTAAATGGTTGATGTGGTAGACTAATCAACGCACCCTTTTGGCAAAACCGGGGGGGGGGGGCTTTGGACGAATGCTTACGTTCAATTCAACGCGACGCGACGCTACCCACCCTTTCGGCATAAGCCGTCCATAGTATACACATGTTGAGCTAACAGTAATTCTAACTGCGAGTAATTCATGGTAAATCTTAATCATTCTCACCGGAAGATAGATCGCGTGCACGTTGGCACATTCGACTTTCACAACCGTTTTCCTCGACGTCAGCGGTGACCATGTCTCCCCATTCATCTAAGTATAATAACATGATGATATAAAGGCAATCAGCAATACCCTGTTGGTTGAATGTATATCGTCGAATAACGTGACATTTATCTTTGAGCAAAATTCTGATAGATTTATGTTTTCCTAAATAATAAACAACTGTATTCTTTAATGTGTTACTCAATGGACATATTCGGCTGGTTCGGTAGGTTTTATGCATTTTGTTTAAACGTTACACTATAGACTACAAGGTTTAGGATAAACATTCAAAGATGAGAAAATAAAAAAAATCACTACAAAACATAAATAGGTAAAAAACGCTGAATATTTGTATCCAATTGTAATGATATATAATTATGCTGGTCTTTCAAGTCAGGGTTTCAATTTTAAAAACAACCTGAAAAAGAATTCTTGGTGATACAGGTTTTGAAACCTTTTTAGAATTCGAGTGGTGAATCTTCATCTTTTCTACACGAAAATGGGTTGCTATTATTGCAATTGATCACTACGCCTCGGGCAAAAGCACAATTGTAACCTTCCCTTGAGCGTATAAAAACAACTATTTCTCTCAAAGCAGTCATTAATATTATAACATTAATTATTATTTTATTTATAATACAATAGTTGTTTCTAATGAGAGGCTAATGACTTATAGATTGTATTTTGTCGTCATCAGGGTAATAATGTGCAGGTGAAGTATAAAAGTGTTTTATATTTTGTAACCAAGTGGGGGCCCGGTATTTAAAGGTAATACAAAGTTTTGGTATGGGGTAATGAATTTGGTTCAAATGAACATATTGGAAGCATATGCAATCCTACAGTATTCAGTGATCGTTGTCGCGGTTGAAATCGAGTCTAAAGTGATGAAATTGTAAATAATAAACACTTTATATTGTATAACGCCCTCTCAAGGTCAAGATATCAATTTAGCTATAAAACAATGTTATTTGACTAAAATCGACCGATTAGCTATTACCGTTTGGAATATATAAATCAGATCTGCATATTCTGAGATTTTTATAGTCGCAGCTGCCATCGTTTGGCCGTAGGCGCTATTTCAAATTTATCAAAATTTACCGGGAGCACCGGTAAATTTTTGTATTCAATTTTTCTCGAAAGCAGAAGAGTTTAAGGGGCTACAATTGTTAGTGCTAATAATACATCCATAGGGGCATCCAAATATATAAAAATTGTAAAGAATCACTATCCAGCCAATTTTCAAAATTTACCAAAACTTTGTAATACCTTTAACAGTAAGTGTGTAAACACAACCCTTGTCAGCTATAACGTATAACACATGCAGGGTGGTCTAAACCATAGTGTTCTGACAGAGATAGTTGTGACAAGCGCACACCTACGCGATCGAAGGAACTCCAAATAGTTCCACAGACATACAGTCTTTATGGGAAGGAACTATTTGGAGCTCCATGAATTGACCTTTGATCACCTACGTATGCATGTGTCACAAAACTCTCTCTCTCTCTCAATATGCTATGGGCTAAACTAACCAAGGTGTATAGGCATACTAGCTTCATAATAGATATCGATTTAGAAAGAGCTATTGATATCAGGTAGGCCTTAAATCGATACAGTTGTAGAGGCATGTTTCGAGAAAAAGCTAAGAAAGCTAAGGCAGCTAAGGCAGCTAACGTGATTTGTTATGTTTTGTACCCATTATCAGGTTTAGAGTAAGGCTCGTCCATCGTTTTATTTATTGATTTATTTATTACAAAATAGAAATCATGCCTCTACAACTGATTAAATAATGCACACCAGATTAGGAATTATGGTCCATGATATCGAGCTCAAGTCAGGTTGCAACCGCATCATATCAATCAACTCAGCCCTGCCCCTTGTAGCTATTTGCAAGCTGGTTTAAACCTTTATTACACAAACAAATCAAAACACTTTAAATGGCTCAATAAAGTCTGTGCTTGACAATTATCTTACCGCTCTCAGATTCAGACATAGATGATGAGCCTCCGCTTGAATCAGCAAGGACACAAACCGCCATCATCACCACCAGTGCTAAGATGAGCAACTTCATGACTGCTTTTGATAACGGCTACTATATGCAAGAATAAACGAAAACAGTGTTGCAAATGTGTGTTACACTGATGACAACTTCAAAAGTGTATAATTTGAGCTATCTATTTTTATAAGATATTGCTCAAATTCTACTAATTTGTTTGTCTCACTTTTCTGCTTTTATTAAAACTATTAAAAATATCATGGTGGACTTCCCCTTTAAAGTACTATGTCCCATTTGTAGCCCAAAAAATGAAAAGGTCAAATTCCAACGGCATTTGAAAGACAATACTAATTTAGAACTTCCCTCAAAACGAAAGGACTTGAAAACGGTCGTACGTCGTACGTTTTGTGCTGCACAAAGATTAAATGAGATTGATTTGGGCTATTACAAGTAGTGGGTTATTGATGTAGACAAATGCTCATGTACCTGTTACAGCTCATTTTAGGTATGTTATTACTAAAGATATCAGTCAGTCACTCAATAGTGTCTGAAAGTGAAGTCTATATAGAAGGTAAATGTTTTTTTTTGTTGCATAATTTGAATACTAGGACACTGTTAATGTTTAAGTTTCACAGATGGGACATACATGAAACGGGAAGATATAAAATACCAGAAAAAACGTCCCCGATTCTACGATTCTGTGAAGACTGTAACATGAATCTTGTAGGAGATGAATTCCATATAATTATGAAATGTGACAAGTATAAAGATTTACGAGTAGATTTTATAGAAAAAAATTAGTAATCTGGAAGAAAATTAAAG
The DNA here is from genome assembly GCF_000002235.5 of Strongylocentrotus purpuratus. Taxonomy (NCBI): domain Eukaryota; kingdom Metazoa; phylum Echinodermata; class Echinoidea; order Camarodonta; family Strongylocentrotidae; genus Strongylocentrotus; species Strongylocentrotus purpuratus. The sequence goes on from NW_022145606.1 coordinate 13,347,922, forward strand.
TAATTTTGAAAGTCAAGAAAAATTCATATTTATAATGAGATTAGACAATAAAGTTGCAATAGATATTTTTTCTTCGTTCACCAAAAACATAATTGCAATGAGGGGTAATTTTTTAGATACAATGTGATAACAAAGTAGAAATATACAATCTTATGCTCTTGGTTTAATGCTGCAGTAGGTCGCAGTTATGTATAGGTACTATTACGTCATTTATTTTAGGCATTCCATGTACCTCATTTACCTATTTGTATGGCATGAGTTATAATTTATTTAGAGAAGTGCTGTTTATGATTTATATATGTAAATCTTCGGAAACCGATGTAAATTGATACATTATATTACTATATGCATTATGTCATGTTAGTACTAAAAGAAAAAAGAGTGTTTCTACTAAATATAATTTTCCTCCTGTTTTGCTATGAACACTGCATTGTAAATTGATTTATACGGTATATATGAGTACAGAATATTGATTTGTTACATTACATCGTAAATTGACTTATATGACATATATGTTTCCTAACAGAATATTGATTTGTTACATTACACTGTAAAGTGATTTATATGTTTATAAACAGAATATTGATGTACATCAATGAAGTTTAATAAATACAATACAATACAATACATGACACATTCATAATTCCTGCAAAGTTCTACAGAATTTTATGTTGGCTGCAAAAGGGACATAGTATCTTTAAAACAGTTGGATAATGTTTTACACATAGGAGGTAAACAAAAAAAAAGAACCATACATGTTTGTTGGGTAAGACAAAGAACCAACACTAGGTAATGTTTAACCAATTTCTGGTACATTTTACCTAAATACAAACATGCAATAATAATAATCGCTCATACCCAACTTTGAGTTTGAAAACAGTTAGTATTTTGAAAGCAAATACCAATTTATGAAGGTAGGTGTAAGTCAGTGGATTAAAGTTATACCAAAAGACACAAGCACCCTTTAGACCTCCCGTTTACGAGATCACTGGGCCATCGTACCCCTCAAAATTGCCAAAGCATAGCTCCTGATTAATGTGCACTAAAAGCCCGTTGCACAAGAGGCGAACAAATGTCTAAAGAAATGCAGACCTACGCTCAACAACTGAATATATATTAATTATTCCCAAATTCTTAATCTCAACGACCGAAAAACGTTTTATAGTGACTGCTTCGGAAGATAATTAACCTGTCTTGCCACTTTTATAAGATCCCATTAAAACATACTTTTTCCCTCAGTAATAAAGATTGATTCACCTATCTAATAGTTTATTGTTTCTCTTCAATTTCTGTTACTTAGTAAGCGATAAGGTACTTTTTGATTTAGCGTTTCTAAATAATCGATATCATTGTCAATCCAATTACAAACTGACGGAATCAGAAAGACATATCGTGTCCAACAGGCATAACGTAATGGATATTGGTCCTACCTGATTCCGATGCGGTGTTGGAGTAGAATTCGTGAGATGATATAGCTTGATGAAACGAAGTGTCTCTACCCAGATATCTGTTGAATTACTGTCTAGATAGCTTCTAGTGTTATAGAATATCGAAGCCTGAAATGACCTTCTGCTCGTAACCGACAAGTCACCGCATTCAAATTAAATTGCAAAAAGTGTTCAACAACACGATGGTGGATAAAACTATCTAATATTCGAAGATATATGACCCTCAGACCATATTGTTTCATTTTTTTTATTCAAACAATCAACGTCAACGAATTGATTTATCATCGCTCTTCAATTTATTATTTCACCTTTTAATGTACTTTCATTCTTATGCATCACGAAAGAACACTGAATTGTATTATTCAATGTTTGTTTTGATTAATTTCCTTCCCTTACCTTCTCCCTGTTTAATACTGATAACATTTAAATTTTTCTTAATCAAGGCAAAATATTATTTTCATATTTTCTTTATGCAAGAGAGAGAGAGAATATGTTAGGTGAAAATTATCGAGTACAACTATGAATTGCATCCTTTTCAATATTATTCGATTGGCTAAAAATATTCAAAATCTGAATATGATAAATCCACATAATACACCAACGCGGTTCAATATTCATCCAAAGCTCCAACCATAGCCCATGTGCCAATGCACCATATTTATCAAATATGAAAAGATTTTTAAATGAAATTTAAAGAAAAATCAAATTTACAATGCACTGACATTTTTTGGGGGGGATGTCTCGAAATTTGAAAATTTGACTTTTTGTTTCGTTAGGGGAAGTGGGGGGGGGGGGGTTAGGTCACCTTTTTTAGGTCGGCCATTGGCATAACTCAAGGGGGGGGTAACCCCTGGGATAAAAAACGTGTTAAACACGAGATTTTTTTAGCTTTTTTGGGGGGTGCAAATTTTCGAGGGTAAAAAAAAAAAAGAATGTGCCCAATTAACCCCCCCCCCCTGCGTACGCGCCTGGCAGTGACGTACGCATGATTTTTCAAGGGGGGGGGGGTTTCAAATCGGGCCCAAAATTTCGCAACGACTCAGCAGCCGCTGAATAAGCGGGGGGGGGGGGGGGGGGTAAGCGTACATTTTTAATTTTTTTTTTTTAGAGTCCCCCAAAAATCGCAACGACTCAGCCAGCCGCTGAATAAGCGGGGGGGGGGGGGGGGGGGGGGGGGGTTAGAGGACACTTTTCTTTCTTTTTTTTTGGTCTCGAAATTTGAAAATTTGTAATTTTTTCCATTTTTTTGGGGGGGGCGTAATTCACCTCGAGGGGGGGGGTTTAACTCCAACCCCCCCCCACCCTGCGTACGCGTCTGACTGTGTGGTATAGTCTCTTTCTTGCACGCCATGGTTATCATGTTCTAGCTGAAAGGTTTTATGTTGATCGTAACGAAACAAGGCAGTTCTTGAGAATAAAAAAGATGGTGGAGTTTTTATTGGGAAATATGACTAATATAATCATCAAGGTTACTTTTTTGCTCATAACTGTTTTTCATAAAAGTTTTGTGAGTAGAGTATCAGAAGCAAGTCATTTTACACAATCTCTTAGCAGGGTATTTCAATAAAATTTAGTACACAGTCTCAAACGCTACAAAGTTTACCAATGTTAAAAGGTTATCTTCACCCAGGCGAACACGTAATCTTTGACTAAACAATTATCAGCTGAACAATGCATGCTAAACATGGAAATATCATTTTGACTAAACAATTTCATTTCTCATCATACAGATAAATTCAAAACAGCAACATTATATTGTATGATTATAGGATAGTTTGAAGTACCAAATACAATTATGATAAGAATAACAAGAGAAATAAAAATAAAATCCATTAATGTGAACTAGTAACATTGTGAACTAAAAAAAAATTGTGGAAATGTAAGTTATATTTATGTTCTAATAAAGGCATCAACCCCTGTAAATAGAAACATTTAAAAGAAGTAAACACATTTTTCAGTACAAAAATACGATATGAGATTTCATGGAACTGAAATCCAGAACTCTAATATGCATGACTGATTTCTAAAATGAGGTAGGTATACCTGATAAATAGCTGTTCTGAGCTAAACATTTGAATATCAGAGATTTGTGTTTGCAGGAGTTCATTACAATACTGTAACAGAAAACTGACACAGGTACGACCATTCAGTTCATTGTTTCAGAAATCATGGACAATATGTTACCAGTTCTCTTTAAATCAATTCATTGATTTTATAATCAATTCATTTCATTGCGATTACTGAATTCTACACACAATTAAAATTATAAGTGGAGTTTTCTATATGATGTTCAAAATGTTTACAATTAGGGGGAGGGGGGGGGGGCGGGGGACCCCCCCCCCCTGGAAGAAAAAAAAAACGTGTAAATACACGTGTTTTTTTTTAGCTTTTTGGGGGGATGGGCCCCCCTGACCCCATCTAACCATCTTGTCGGTCCCTGTATCCAATATAATTTTGTAGGATAAAAGAAATAATTACAGTACAGGTTATTTTCCTTCTTTTTTTGTTGCAAGCATCGGTAAAGAAATACATCTAATATTATCTTTTGTACATCAAACTAATCACTAGGCATAACTGACCCCAAACAGACGTTTTCAATTGCCCCTACCAAACAACTACCACCCCAATGCACATATGCAGTGAGTGTGCTTGGTACTTGACGATCAAGACTTGACTCTATACACTCTATTTACAACAAATATTCCAATTTTGGTTCATAGAAGTTTTAGCTGAAAATATTATATACCAATGGTCATGCACTTATATAGCCTTCGCCAAAATTAGAAACATGTTCCTGTCCAGCTTTGTACTATGTCTGCTAAGTGCGTTACATATTCCCTATCTATATTTCCCTGTAATATTTAATTGGTTATGTAGCCATCATATATAATAGCAGTGTATTTCAAAGATTTTTATCGATCGCAAGTTCGGTAGTGAGCGCAAATCAATGGATGGCATTATACAGACCGGTCATGATTAATCATAACTCTCTATATGCTTCTAATGTGTGATTTTCATTCACAGACCATGAAAACTATTCTCATCTGGATTTGTATCTGGCCTACGGCATTGAAAATAGATGTACCAGTTCTAGTGCTTCCTTCATATAAGTGCAAATTGTATCTACTGCATCTGAAACTAAGTGAAAGCAAAAACATCATCATAATCATTACCACTGAAGTGTAGGTTATTCCTGTAGATTCTCCTGTGCAATGTTGTGACATGTACATCATCTGGTATGGTGCTTGGTTGGAAAATTCTTTAAAACACGGAGTGGAGTTGCATTTGCTGGTATCAAGAACACTTGTTAAAAAGAATTATGTTATAGGATGAGGGACCAAGGATACTAAAGTGTGGCCTTTAAAACACACGTTGAGTACAGACAATGGACAAAAATAAGCTAAATGTGTGTGCACTGTTCCCCAACTGGTAGACTTCTCATGAGATTACTTCAGTCTCCCTTTTCGCTTGAAAGGCAACTTATTCCCTATCAGTTAAACAGGAGGGTCTATATATCCCATGCCATCTCAGCTCAGCATGATGATCATTTTCATAACCCCCCTTGCCCTTGGCCATGTTGGCCTTGGGCTTGGAGCCCTGAAGCTGCTTACATCCCAAGCACACCTTTACAAGTAAAGTCACAGTGACTCAGTTTTGTCTAGATCCTGATCTACTCACCTCTAAATTACTGACTAGTGGCTGACATAAATTGATAATTATAAAATGATGATCTAGAGTTATAGACTCTAAATTAAATGTATTAGCTAAACTACTTATACTAAAAGTACAAGTAAAACTAAAACTAAAACAAAAGTAGGGTCTAAACTCAAAGTCTAACTTCCGTTAAAAGTAAAACTTCACTGCAAAAACCAGAGTGTTAAAATTAACACCAAGGGTGTTCAATTTAACACTTTCTTGGTATCTATATCGGACAACTCCTCTGGTGTTACTTACTCCTACTGGTGTAGATTAACACCAATATCTGGAATCATAACAAATTCAATTCCATTTTTTTTTTTTTTATGGGTTTCTAATGGTCCCACATTCCATATTTCCTATTATCTACCATTATCGACCAGGGTAGAAGAACCAGTGGTAAACTGATAATTCACAATCGATCTTGGAAACTGTCCACCGATAGGTATATTCTAATCTCCATTGCATTAACTTCATCACATAGATCATTTGAAGTATATTTAAGATAAACATTTAAGTGATACAGGCTGATACACGAATATATAATAAACATGCATATCGTTTCTTGGTTAGTAATCATAATATAATCAATATATCTATTGCTAAAACGTTAATGTAATTGTAACAAGATCGGACAAATAATCTATTGGTCAATAATTGCCAAAGGAAAATACAAATCACAAAATTGATGTGCATTGTCATAATTTGCTTAACAAATCATGAAAAATGTATTTTTCTGAGAACACGTGTAAAGTAATCATTAATCGCGCGTACACTTTGTGAAAACTTATTCGACCAATCAACCGCCTTAAATGAAATCACGTGATGATACTTTCAACACCGAGCATAAAACTACACCATGTTATTTAACACCCAGTAATTATTAATGCATGCTTAAATCTGACCGGTGTTAAAAAATAACACCACTGAGACTATAATCAACACTAATGGTGTCAAACAAATTCAATACCGTACTGGTGTAAGAATTTCTACACCCTGGTCTTTACAGTGTTCGTTCTTATTTTTAACTTAAGCAGATTTAAAAAAAAACTTAAAGGCGTAAAGGTTTATAATTACGTTTGTGGCATGAGTTAAATCCAGGATTTTGCTTCGGGATCTGAGGTAATGTTACTGGGACACTGTAATCTAGATAATAAATATATAACTGAGTATAATTTAGTCTATTTAGTTGGGAGGAATTTTGGAAATAATCAATACGGACCGCACGCATGTGCGTGCGTCGGGTGGCTTTCCATGCTCGCATGTACATGCGTGCGCCGTATATAAAGAGGCTTAATCCCGCCGCCTCAGTCAGAACGCAGAACACAGAACCAGAGTTGCACCACGAGAAGTATTAATATACGGAGATATCGGAACATCACAGCATCGCATCGAGGAACATTGGACTACAGTACAGTGCAGTTATATCGGTGAGTCCTTAATGCTAGGAGTCCACTGGGCGGCGCACAGTGGGCCAGGGAGGAACCAAAGTGCGCCAAAACTAAGTTTGGGTGATTTTTTTTTTTTCAATTTTTTTCTTGCCCAGTTGAAAGGTAATACATAGAGGAATACCTCAGTGAAATATTTAATTCCGTTATGCACAATGGTATAAATTTACTATTTCAAACAGCAAAATCCTACATATTCACAGTTTTAGTGCAAAAGTGACTTATTTTATAAATCTTTCAATTCAACATGAAGTTTTTAAGTTATTGATATGAAATTGCTCTCACATATTCCTGATAGTTCATTTCGTTGAATGAATGGGTTAAAATTAATAGAAACACAATCTTCATGATATATTATAGGGTAATTCACTGAAAAATTGACTAATTATCCATGTTTTTTATAAATCCAGAAGAAATGTTTAGATCTCCGCAGTGTACCGCTTAAATTTTAATACCACCATTTCCTCTGATGTCTAAGCTTTAAGTTGATACCAAATTTGGCTGCCCGATCTTGCCCGTTGTTATGTTAGAGCCGATTTCCCTTGCCACATTGCCCCGAAAAAATGTGGGTTTTCGGGGTCCGCGGCTGAATCATGAAGGATTCGTGGTCATAAATCACGGCGCGAGGGGGCGCGTGACACTTATTCTGACACCGCGGACCGAAATAAACACATTTTCGGGGCAATGTTGCAAGGAAAACGGCTCTAACATAATAACGGGCAGAATTGGGCAGCCAAATCTGGTATCAACTTAAAGCTTAGACATCAGAGAAAATGTTGGTAATAAAATTTTAGCGCAAATCCCTGGAAATTCAAACATTTCCTCTGGATTTATAAAAAATAAATCCCCAAACATGAGTTTTGGCGCACTTTGGTTCCTCCCTGGCCCACTGTGCGGCGCCAGTTGGTGCCAGTTTGCGCCAATGCAATTTACTGTGGCGCCTAGTGTCGCCAATAAGGTGCCTAGTGGCGTGTAGTGGCTCAAACTGCCTCCCAACTGGCTTGTGGTGGCCCGTAACGGCACCAAATTTGAATGTGGCGGCAAGAAAATTTCAAAATGTTTGAAATTTTCGTCGCGCCACTTGCATCGAGCAATCAGCGCCAAGTGTCCGCCTATTTGAATCCACTGGAATGTAATGGCGCGCCAAGTTGCGCCAATGAGATTTCGCGCCACATGGCGCCACTTGGCGCCAAGTGCGCGCCAAATGTGCAGTGGCGCGAGCCAAACGGCACCCGATTGGTGACTACTTCGCGCCAAATGCCACCTGGTTGCCCGCCATTCGGCGCCACTTGCCGCCTATCAAAATTGTAGTAGAGATGTTGTTCATACAGCAGCTGAGGAGGGTCTGAACCAGGTAGCCGATGGCCGGTATTTATATAGTCGGCAAGTAGCGCCAAGCGGCGGCAAGTTCAAACCAATTTGGCGACCTTTGGCACAAACTATTCACCAAGTGGCGCAAAGTAGCCGTCTATTGGCGCGAATGGCGCCAACAGGGTGAATTTTGGAATCAAATGGCCGTGTAATGGCGCGAACTGGCGCAAACTGGCGCAACATTTTGCAGCAAGCCGGGTGGCATTTGGCGCACGCCATATGGAACCCAGTTTATTCCACTTGGCTACACATGCCGAGCGGACATTAATTCGGCGCCACAGCGAGCCACTACGCGCCAATCACATAATCTTTGGCGCGAACTGGCACCAACTGGCGCTGGCCCAGTGGACTCCTAGCATCACGTAGAGTTTTTAGTGATCGTCAACGAAACGGAGTTAAGTCTTTTGTCAATTCCGTTTGTTGCTACGGCAGGAAGCCAGTAAAAACGAACTTTTAAAATCAAATAATGGAAATGCAAGCATCACTTTAAACAAACACAACTTTGTTATTCCTTGGTCATTTGTCCTGATTGAGGTGTCATATAAAGGGGCAGAAACTGAACGTTCTTGAAATGGTCTGATTGACCACATTGATGTGTAAGAGGGATTATTTGAATAATCTTTGAAATTGTAAAAGCCATGAAATAGTTATGTCATTATGACATCATGTAGAAAGGAGACCGAAGGAGGCTCTCTATGTTAAAGGTACTATGTCCCATTTGCAGGCCAAAAAATGAAAAGGTTTAATTCCAACGGCATTTGAAAGATAATACTAATTTAGAACTTCCCTGAAACAGGTAGGGCTTGAAAATGTCTTCAAGTTGGAAAATTAACGACTATTAGTTGTCAAATCGACTTAGGAGCTATAGAGCCAATAAGTAATAGTCTTGATTTTCAGACCATTGTACTGAATGGTCATACGTTTTATGCTGCGGAATGATTCAATCAGTTTAATTTTGGTCATCACAAGAAGTGGGTTATTGATGTAGACAAAATGCTCATGTACCCTTTACAGCTCATTTTATGTTTGTTGTTACCAAAGAAGAACCAAAGCCAGTTAGTCACCCAATAGTGTCTGATAGTGAAGTCTTGCAAGTAAAACGGGTTTCCTTGCATATTTTGAATATTAGGACACTGCTAACGTTTAAATTTCACAGATAAGACATACATGACATATTCATAATTCCTGCAAAGTTCTACAGAATTTGGGGTTGGCTGCAAAAGGGAAATAGTACCTTTAAGTTGAAGACAAAATCATCACCCGACATTAAATTTCACGATTCTACAAGTAACCTTGCTCGCAGCCTAACGAATTATCTTCTCTAAATTAAAAACGTTGTGTTATTGAACTGATTGTGTATGTAGTGGGTTTTTCTAGGGGTGTCTTCTTTTTATTTTATATTATCAAAACGATTTGGGTTAACTCATGGACCCTAGATTTGTTAACACAAAGAGAGAAAGAGAGAGAGAGAGAGAGGGAGGGAGAGAGAGAGAGAGAGAGAGCACGCGAGAGAGAAGTCGAGAGTGACTTCCTAGGAGTATGCAAATAAGATATTTCATAAGGCTGGGCTTGTATACAACGATAAAAGAAGAAAGAAAAACCTATTTGAAAGAAACATTCTGAAAGGAAACGTACCTTGATTGAAATCATTTGTAAAAATTTGTGATCACTGATTGTATCCTGAGGACCAGGGGCGTACGCAGGATTTTTTCAAGGGGGGTGGGGGGTTAAAATCTGGCCCAAAATATTTTGCTCCCGAAAATTTGAAAATCGCGCCGGCCGAAATGTCGCTCGTTTGGGGGGGGGGGGGGGGGGGGGGGGGGGGGGTAAGCGGACACTTTTGTGTTTTTTTTGGTCTCGAAATTTGAAAATTTGACATTTTTTTTCGTTGGGGGGGGGGGGGGGGGTAAGGTCACTTTACGTTAGCCGTGGGCATAATTTTTTTTTTTTTAAATTTTTTAAAATTAAAAACAAAACAAAACAAAGGGGGGGGGGGGGGTTAGTTTTTTTTAGGGGGGTTTACACACATATAAATACCAAGGGGGGGGTTTGAACCCCAAACCCCCCCCCCTGCGTACGCCCCTGCTGAGGTGCGTGGGTGCTTAACTAGAAGCTCAAAAACATATTTGTCGAAAAGATTCTTTACAGTTAAATCACAATGGAAAACTATTTTAAGTGTAAGCATGTACAAATCTGGGTATTACTTTGTTCAACTTCGATACAAACATTCCTCGCCAAAATAATATACGAGCAAACTCAGACAGACATAATTATAACTGCAGTGAAAAAAAAGGGAAAACGATATTTTGGCTTCTGGTTATGACACTCTACCAGATATTCAGGTCTACCATCTTTTATAAGCCTGATATGTATAGTGCGACCCAGACAAAACGAAACTGAGAATTATCGATGTTTTATCATAACTTAATCACAATTACAAAAAGTTAACAAGTTCGTTTTCACTGGCTGCCTGCCGTAGCGACAAGCAGAATTGACAAAAGACTTAACTCCGTTTCATTGACAATCAGCCATGCATGAAGTATTTCGTCTATGTCTGATCGTCAACGAAACGGATTTAAGTCTTTTGTCAATTCCGTTTGTTGCTACGGCAGGAAGCCAGTAAAAACGAACTTTTAAAATCAAATTATGGAAATGCAAGGATCACTTTAGACAAACACAACTTTGTTATTCCTTGGTCATTTGTCCTGATTGAGGTGTCATATGAAGGGGCAGAAACTTTTTCCTTTTGAAATTCAGATACCGCACGTAAAATGACTTTTTGGTTTCCTTCCTTTAAATTGCTTTTAATCTCTCATACGTGAATTATGCATCATACGAGTTCCATCAATGAAAGAAGAGGATCTAAGCTTTAAAAATATGTGTCATTTATTAATTATAATTGTAATTAAGTTATGATAAAACATCGATATTTCTCGTTTTTGTTTTTTCTGGGTCGTACTGTATTTCAAAATGTAATTCAGGAAATAAAGTGAAACCCCTAAAATGTAAATACAGAACTACATTTACGCATTTAGCTATATGGTATGCTATACTTGTATCTAAGAGGGCTTCACTTCATGAACGACATGGTCTGATTGACCACGTTCACGTGTAAGAGGGATTATTTGAATATTCTTTGAAATTGTAAAAGCCATGATATAGTTATGTCATTATGACATCATGTAGAAAGGAGACCGAAGGAGGCTCTCTATGTTAAGTTGAAGACAAAATCATCACCCGACATTAAATTTGAAGATTCTACAAGTAACCTTGCTCGAAGCCTAACGAATTTGCTCCTCTAAATATAAAACGTTGTGTTATGGAACTGATTGTTTCTGTAGTGGGTTTTGGGGGTGTCTTCTTTTTAGTTTATATTATTAAAACGATTTGGGTTTACTCATGGACCCTGGATGTGTTAACACAAAGAGAGAGAGAGAGAGAGAGAGAGCACTCTAGAGGGAAACCCTAGATACCACACAAATCTACGGTAAAAGAAGAAAGAAAAACCTATTTCAAAGAAACGTTCTGAAAGGAAATGTACCTTGATTGAAATCATTTGTATAAATGCTGTTCACGCTAGTAGGTTTTACATCAAAACAAATTAATCATTTCGTGATCATTGATTGTATCCTGAGGGGCCTGGGTGCTTAACTAGAAGCTCAAAAACATGTTTGTTGAATAGATTCTTTAGAGTAAAATTACAATGGAAAACTTTTTGAAGTGTAAGCATGTCCAAATCTTGTTATTACTTTGTTCCACTTCGATACATACATTCCTCGCCGAAAAAATATACGAGCAAACTCAGACAGATATAATTATAATTGCAGTGAAAAAAAAGGGAAACGATATTAGGGCTTCTGGTTATGACAATTTACCTGATATTCAGGTCCACCATCCTTTACAAGCCTGATATATACAGTGCGACCCAGAAAAAAGGAAACCGAGAATTATCGATGTTTTATCATAACTTAATCACAATTACAACAAATTAACAAGTTCGTTTTCACTGGCTGCCTACCGTAGCGACAACCAGAATTGACAAAAGACTTCATTGACAATCAGCCATGCATGAAGTCTTTCGTCTATGTATGATCGTCAACGAAACGAAGTTAAGTCTTTTGTCAATTCCGTTTGTTGCTACGGCAGGAAGCCAGTAAAAAACGAAATTTTAAAATCAAATTATGGAAATGCAACCTCACTTTAAACAAACACAACTTTGTTATTCCTTGGTCATTTGTCCTGATTGAGGTGTCATATGAAGGGCGGAAACTGAACGTTCTTGAAATGTGATTTTCCTTTTGAAATTCAGATACCGCACTCAAATTGACTTTTGGTTTCCTTCCTTCAAATTGCTTTTAATGACTCATACCTGAAATATGCATTATATGAGTTCCATCAAATGAACGAGGAGGACCTAAGCTTTAAAAATATGTGTAATTTATTAATTATAATTGTAATTAAGTTATGACAAAACATCGATAATTCTCGGTCTTGTTTTTTCTGGGTCGTACTGTTTTTCATAATGTAATTCAGGAAATAAGTGAAACGCCTAAAATGTAAATATCGAAATACATTTACGCATTTAGCTATAATTATGGTATGCTATAATTGTATCTAAGAGGGCTTCACTTCATAAACGACATGGTCTGATTGACCACGTTGACGTGTAAGAGGGATTATTTGAATATTCTTTAAAATTGTAAAAGCCATGAAACAGTTATGTCATTATGACATCATGTAGAAAGGAGTCCTAAGGAGGCTCTCTATGTTAAGTTGAAGACAAAATCATCACCTGACATTAAATTTCACGATTCTACAAGGTAAAGCTTAATCGCAGCCTAACGAATTTTCTTCTCTAAATTAAAAACGTTGCGTTATGGAACTGATTGTGTATGTAGTGGGTTTTTCTGGGGGTGTCTTCTTTTTAGTTTATATGATTCAAACGATTTGGGTTACTCATGGACCCTGGATTTGTTAACACAAAGAGAGAGAGAGAGAGAGAGAGAGAGAGCGAGAGAGAAGTCGAGAGTGGCTGCCTAGGCACCACACAAATCTAGACAAATAAGATATTTCATAAGGCTGGGCTTGTATACAAGGGTAAAAGAAGAAAGAAAAACCTATTTGAAAGAAACATTCTGAAAGGAAACGTACCTTGATTGAAATCATTTGTATGAATGATGTTCACGCTAGTAGGTTTTACATCAAAACAAATTAATCAATTCGTGATCACTGATTGTATCCTGAGGAGCGTGGGAGCCTAACTAGAAGCTCAAAAACATGTTTGTCGAATACATTCTTTAGAGTAAAATCACAATGGAATACTATTTCTAGTTTAAAGAAGTACAAATCTGGGTATTACTTTGTTCCACCTCGATACAAACATTCCTCGCCAAAATAATATACGAGCAAACTAAGACAGACATAATTATAACTGCAGTGAAAAAAAGGGAAACGATATTTTGGCTTCTGGTTATGACACTTTACCTGATATTCAGGTCCACCATCCTTTACAAGCCTGATTTCAGATATAAATATATCTGTTTATCATAATGTAATTCAGGAAATAAGTAAAACCCCTAAAATGTAAATACAGAACTACATTTACGGATTTAGCTATATGGTATGCTATACTTGTATCTAAGAGGGCTTCACTTCATGAACGACATGGTCTGATTGACCACGTTGACGTGTAAGAGGGATTATTTGAATATTCTTTAAAATTGTAAAAGCCATGAAATAGTTATGTCATTATGACATCATGTAGAAAGGAGTCCTAAGGAGGCTCTCTATGTTAAGTTGAAGACAAAATCATCACCCGACATTAAATTTGAAGATTCTACAAATTAAACCTTGAACGCAGCCTAACGAATTTTCTTCTCTAAATTAAAAACGTTGCGTTATGGAACTGATTGTGTATGTAGTGGGTTTTTCTGGGGGTGTCTTCTTTTTAGTTTATATTATTCAAACGATTTGGGTTTACTCATGGACCCTGGATATGTTAACACAAAGAGAGAGAGAGAGGGAGAGAGAGAGAGAGAGAGAGGGAGAGAGAGAGAGAGCACTCGATCTAGAGTGAATGCCTAGGAACCACACAAATCTAGACAAATAAGATATTTCATAAGGTTGGGCTTGTATACAAGGGTAAAAGATGAAAGAAAAACCTATTTAAAAGAAATATTCTGAAAGGAAACGTACCTTTAATTGAAATCATTTGTAAAGATTTTCACGCTAGTAGATTTTACATCCAAAAAAAAATATATAATTTCGTGATCATTGATTGTATCCTGAGGAGCCTGGGTGCTTAACTAGAAGCTCAAAAACATGTTTGTAGATTCTTTAGAGTAAAATTACAATGGAAACTATTTGTAGTGTAAGCGAATTTCTGGATCAAAGTTCTACTCATCGTCTTGTTAATGCCTTTGTAACTTCCCACCTTGATTACTGTAATGGACTATTAATCAATCTCCCTAGCTCTCATTTAGCCCCTCTTCAACATATTCAGAACACAACAGCTAGCCTCATCACGCGTACAAGAAAACATGAACACATCACACCGATCATTCGTTCTCTACACTGGCTCCCCCTCCAACAACGTATCAAATTTAAGATTCTCATGCTGACATACAAGGCCTTTCACAAACTTGCTCCCTCATATCTCTCGGCACTCATCTCTCCTAAAACCCGTACTTCATCTATGCGTCTCCGATCTTCATCCACAGCACATCTTCATCTGGCCCCAGGCCCTCGCACCCACACCTGCTATGGGAAACGAGCCTTTTCTGTCTGTGCCCCCCAACTTTGGAACAATCTTCCCCATGAAATACGCGAGTCCCCAATGTTAGAAACATTCAAGAGTAAACTTAAGACTTAAGACTTATATGTTCAATATGTAATGTAATGTAATCATATTTTGTTTGTTAAACTATAAAGCGTTATGTAAATATTAACTATTATTATTGTATGATTATTATTAGGAATTTGTTATTATAATTATGTATCATGTATTATATTGTTGTAATTTGTAGGTTAACATTACTTTAATTTTATTTTTGTTAAGCGCTTAGAAACTTTGTATTAAGCGCTATATAAATGTTATATATTATATTATTATTATTTCTAAGTTTGGGTATTACTTTGTTCTACTTCGATACAAACATTCCTCGCCAAAATAATATACGAGCAAACTCAGACAGACATAATTATAACTGCAGTGAAAAAAAGGGAAACGATATTTTGGCTTCTGGTTATGACACTTTACCTGATATTCAGGTCCACCATCCTTTACAAGCATGATTTCAGATATATATATATCAGTTTATCATAATGTAATTCAGGAAATAAGTGAAACCCAAAAATGTAAATACCGAAATACATTTACGCATTTAGCTATAATTATGGTATGCTATAATTGTATCTAAGAGGGCTTCACCTTATGAATGACGTGGTCTGATTGACCACGTTGACGAGTAAGAGGGATTATTTGAATATTCTTTGAAATTGTAAAAGCCATGAAATAGCTATATCATTATGACCACCTGATTATGACATCATGTAGAAAGGAGTCCTAAGGAGGCTCTCTATGTTAAGTTGAAGACAAAATCATCCCCTGACATTAAATTTGACGATTCTACAAATTAAACCTTGAACGCAACCTAACGAATTTTCTTCTCTAAATTAAAAACGTTGTGTTATGGAACTGAGTGTGTCTGTAGTAGTTTATATTTTATTTAAACGATATGTGTTTACTCATGGACCCTGGATTTCTTAACACACAGAGAGGGCGAGAGAGAGAGAGAGAGAGAGAGAAAAGACTAGGGTGATTGCCGTAAAACCACACAAATCTAGGCAAATAAGATATTTCATACGGCTGGGCTTGTTTTCAAGGGTGAAAGAAGAAAGAAACATTCTGAAAGGAAACGTACCTTGATCGAAATCAATTGTAATGATGTTCACGCTAGTAGGTTGACATTTTTTGTTAAATCATTTTATGATCACTGATTGTATCCTGAGGAGCGTGGGTGCTTAGCTAGAAGCTCCCCCCCCCAAAAAAAGGGGGGGGGGGGGTAGTGAGCACAATTTTTTTTATTTGTACCCGGAAATTTGAAAATCGCGCCGACCGATATTTCGCTCAGTTGGGGGGGGGGGGGGGGGGAGGGGTAGGAGCACTTTTTTCCCCTTTAGTAAAACAAAATTACTCTTAAATAAGATGCCAACGGCATTCAAACTATATAACATATTTATATACCCTAACCTTTAGGTCAATTTCGTCCCGCTAAGTCGATGATGTTATGAATTTATATATTTTTGTGTAAAAAACAAGGAAATGTGTTTCTTTCGAAACATCCTATTATATCAAAATCACTCAATGAATAAACACATTAATCTATTGGCTTGGTTCAAGTCTGCGTACCCAGGCCAAAAACAGTTGAAACCAACTGGTATCAACTAGAATCAACTGGTACAAGTTGAATCCATTTGAAGGAACTGGTATATATGCCAGTTTATTCTACTCACTGGATTCAACTGGTACCAGTTGAAACCAGTTGACACAACTGGTAAACTTCACACGCACCAGTATATCTCAGTTAAAACCCATTGATTCTATTGGCACATGCTGAAAACAAACCAGTCGATTCCCGTTGAAACCAATTAACCGTACTGGTATTAAATTGTTACACCAGTTGATACCAGTTAAAAACAATAGGCCTTACTGGTAAATCTACCAGTTGATTCCAGTTTTAAAACCCATGAAACCAAAGTGGACCATTTGAGACCAATTGTTTCCAAATGGAACATATTGAAACCCAGATGAGTGTAGTTTACCAGACGATTCCATATGAATGCCATTAACCATACTGGTATATCATTGGACCAGTTGATACCAGTTAAAATGAATGGGCCTTACTGGTAAACATACTAGTTCATTCCAGTTGCAACACAGTGGCCAAACTGGACCATTTGAAACCAGTTGATTCCAGTTGGAAACCAGTAGATGATTACCAGTTGATTTACCAGTTGAAAACCGGTATGATTACCAGTTGTTACCAGTTGAAAACCAGTAGATAATTACCAGTTAATTTACAAGTTGAAAACCAGTAAATGATTACTAGTTGGAAAGAGAGAAGAGGAAGAAGAAAAGAAAAGGGGAGAAAAGAAATAGATCGAGGGGGGGGGGGGGGTGGCGGCCGAAAGGGCCTTGCCTCCCAGGCTACTACCCCCCTCCCCCATCAAAAAAAGAATAAGAAAGAAGAAAGAAAAGGGAAAGAAAAAAGGAAAAAGGGAGATAAAAGGAAGGGAAAAAAGAGGAAGAAGAAAACAAAAGAAGGGGAATATCATTTTCAATTTTCCCGCCAACAAGTTGTGAATCGAGGGGGTCCGAAAGGCCCTTGCCTCCCCCCCCTGAAACATAAATGAGAGAGAAGGAAAAGAAGGGAAAGGGAAAGAGTAGTGAGAAAGGGAAAGGAAAAAAAAAGAGGAAGAAGAAGAAAAGAAAAGAAGGGGGAAATCAGTTGCGACTTTTTCCCGCCAACAAGGTGTAGTTCGGGGGGGGGGGGCACTGGCGTAATGAAGGGGGAGGGGAGGGGACTTGGGGGCAGTGCCCCCCCCCCCCCCCCCCTTGGCAAGATATTGATCTACATTTGCCACAGTCCACCAAGGTGAAGTAAATAGTAGGAATTTATTCCTTGAAACGCAGAGCGCGGTACAGCTGCAATTATGCGGCATTAATGTAGAGCGCTTAGAGACTTCCAATAAAGTAAGTTATAGGCGCTATATTATCAGCAATAATAATTATGTTCATTATATTAATTCAAAAGTGGTTTATTTCTAATTCGATACCGGTGATTTACAAATTTTGCTAAAGTGACATAATTTTCCGAGATTTTTCCTCACTTGTTAGTAAACTATACTTTTAATGCGTTTGTTGCAAAATGACAAATTCCTAAATTTATAGTCAGGCAAGAAATATGCTTATCTAGAGGCCAATATGGCAGGGCCCGCGGAACGGCGGGGCTCGAGGGCCTCGAGCTCACCCCCCCCCCAACTTTTTCTGAAAAAGTATATTACAGAGAAATAGAAAGAAAGACAGAGAGAAAAAAAGAATAGTGAAATTGCCAGTGTCAAAAAATAAAAATGATTTCCATAATCACCTCAACTAAGTTCAGGGTAAAATCTATTCTATTCTTTTTTTAAGGATATAGTCTAAGAAAAAACCTACACCGTTAAACCGAGTGCCACCACCATCCAGCAAGGCACCATGATAGTAAACTTCTTTTGTGTATCTTTAAACCGAGATTTCCTTGGTTTCTTGATTTAGGAAAATATCAATTTGATATTGTTAAGTTGTTCGATAACGTCACTCAGACTTTTTTGATGCGAGAAATATTTCATTGATGAAACGGTATAAAGACAGGCGCTTAGCCAGGGGGCGATTGGGGTGGTCGCCCCCCCCCCCCCAACAAAAAAAAGCTCCAGGGACTCGGATCCACTTACACTTTTTACTCTGAAAAAACATTTCCTAACTTCCAAAATTGTATCCACCAAAGCGCGAGTTTAATGGATGTGTATGCATCTACATAAAAGACACCTAGGCCCAAATTTCCACCACAAAATTTTAAGTTTAACCCAATCACTTGAGGTTACGATGCGCGTATGTGTTTTCTTTGATTGTGCTCATTCGTAATGCGCGCTTAATTACGCCTGTTTTAGTGCGCTTTTGGATAATCTTCAGTGAAAGTGCGTTGCCCTGTGTAGATAGTACCTCTATATTCAGTGAAAGTGCGTTTCACTGTTCAGATAGTAGTACTATCTACACAGTGTAACGAACTTTTTGCTTATCCTATCAATAATGGGCGAACTATCTTTCATCACGTGATTTACTTTTGACCAATCGTAGAGCAAGATTCTTAGTATGTGGAATATAATATTTATCATAAGATAGTAAGAGTTTCTTGTTTGCTCTAGATGTCTGATGTGGTTAACAATAGTAATATTGACTGCCTAATTCAGGGCAATACGACTTGACATATATCACCCTCACCTTCGGTTTGGGCGATATATGTCGTATTGCCCTGAAGGCAGACAATATTAATGAAATATATATGTACAATATAAAAATGGAATGAAAAAAAAGATCTGGCATTTTTTCTTCATTTACCATTCAGATTGAAACTACCATGGAGGGCTACATCTTTCAAAACTGGGCCGAGACATTCTCCTGTAAGCCTGAGCTCTACTTTGAACCACAGGACACAGCAGAACTTACCCAGGTCAGTTTATCCACTAAAACAAAGGAAATAAAAAGTAATAAAGCATATCAAGCTTTATGCTTTCACTGTCACCCTCCTAAGGAGCAGACTATGCAACATATCCAAGGGAGTGTTTCACAAAGACTAAGATCGACTGTAAGTTGGACTTAACTATGGCAGGCCGTTCATGCCACTGTTTGCTCTCACCATTTACTGGCAATGGTCTATCAAGGGACGTACAAATCATGGTCACACATCTACAGAATTCAGCTTTTTTGATAGTTCATTATTGAAGGAAAAAATATTATCTAAAGACCATAAATGAGAGACCAATGGTGAGAGCAACCATTGGGCAGTGGCATAATTGGCCTGCCATATTTAAGTCCAACTTAAAGTCGATCTTAGTCTTTGTCAAACACCCCCCTGGCCTGCCCACATCAGACCCTTGCACCAAAGAAGATCTGTAAGCATTGACCCCCCCCCCTCCCCCTCCCTGCGCAATATAATGCATCCAATAGGGACTTTTAGATTTGCGTGGACTGATACGTGTGACGTCCATTCAAGGCAGTGCATTAAAAGGACGTCGATCGTAGCAATCCCCATTGTCTTCGTGCGAATCTAAAAGTCCCTAATACTGGATTGGGACAATCTAATCAAGAGTGAACGGTGTGGCGTAGTGACTTGATCAGAAGAAGAAGCTCTCTTATATCATGTCCATTTGTAATAATGCATTCATTGTTTCTATTGCTGAACTGTATTTGGATAGATTGTATTGATCAATGATTGTGTATGTTTAAAAATGATTTAGCAGACAATCAATTAAATTATGAGTCAGTTGAAGTAAATTAATCAACCAATCAAATCATATCACATCAAACATTGCCCTCTTATACCATGCCTTATTCACAATATGCATTCACCGGTTCTGTGCCCGTACTGAAAGATAATGTGCCTGCAATTCGCATTCTGACAATTATACGCAACAGGTGGATGAAATATTTCGTTTCAAGGCAGTTCACAAAGACACATGCAATAAATTTGTTTACATTACGGAAATGGCATATTGGTCTAGACTCACTGCATGGCTGAGCGTGCAAATTTTTAATTGGGTACAAAGGCACACCTGTAAACTCAAAGTACTGAGTCACGTAATGATCCTTGTATCATTATGGTGAAAAGATGATCACTGAATATAATGTTTGAAAGATGATATAGCAATTAGTCAATAATAATAATAATAGTCACATTTGTATAGCGCTTAATGGTACGTTTTGACGCTTTTTCCATCATAATCTAGATTACCTCCGTCATTGGCTTCAATTGGTAATCTGCACATAATAGCGCACTTGCTCCGCTCCCTGGGAAGTATTCTGGCCAGGTGCCATTTAACAATGATGAATCAATCAAACTATGTAATCAATCAAATCACATCAAACATAGCTCTTTCTCATTTTTACTACGTTTTTAAGCGCTTCACATTATGATTATTATTACCATGGTCATTGGATTCGTTGTTAATCTGCACATGATAGGGCACACGCTCCGTTCCCTGGGGGCTAATTTTATTTTCTTCTGCGGCACAGATTGGGGCTTTTTTTTAAGGGGTCTTGATTTAACCCTAACCCTTACCCTCACCCTAACCCTAAACTTTCCCATAGGCTCAACACGCACCTAATCCCAATCTGTGCCGCAGAAAAAATAACGCCCCCGGGGAGTAATCTGGTCAGGCGCCATCTTACATCAAACATAGCTCTTTCTCATTTGTGTGTAGATTGTTGAGCGAGCACGTACAGAAGGTAAACGGGTGAAGGTATGTGGTAGCAAGCACTCCCTGTCAGACATTGCATGTACGACCGGATACATGATCAACATGAAACACATCAACAAAGTGATATCGGTAAGCAGCAAAGAAAGGTCCCTGTCAATTCTCTTCTATTCTCTCCAAAGAAATAATTTTTGTTCTATAAATTCAAACTTTATGTGAAAGAAAACAACATAATATTAGCGTCCCTGCCCGCTTCTATTTTGAGGCCATCTGGAAAAATAGCTCGGCCGGAGGTCTTGGAAAATGTGCCGCGCATCCATTTTGAGAAAGAAAACCAAAAAAAAAGGGCCTCCTTTCCTTTGTTTTCTCAAAAATGCAGGACGCTAAACATTTTATTTGGCCTTGAGGAAAATTGGAGTCCCTTTTTTTTCTAGTCTGGGAGAAATCAGGTTATTTGAGAAAAAATATATAAATCAGCAAGAAATTTAAATTAGTACATGAAGAAGTTGGTCTATTATATCTTGGCCCATGTTCACTCAACAGATAATTCAGTATGATATATTTGAGTAACAAGGTGACGACCATTGCAGAACTGCCAACCAGTACGATTTTTAGAAGTAAATACGACAGTACGATTTTCCTTAATAAAATACGATTAAAAAAAAACGTATAATTTCTTTTTTTAAATATTTTTTTTAAAATAAATGTTGTGTGTGTGTGTGTGTATGTTCCATTTTCAATGGCAAAATGCCCATTCTGTCCTTTAAAGTATCCTACAAGCATCTCACATCGTATGTTCCATTTTCAATGGCAAAATGCCCATTCTGTCCTTTAAAGTATCCTACAAGCATCTCACATCGGCAATTTGGGGACGTTCATTGGTTCATCGAACACAACAGTCGTGACGTAATCATGCATATTCAACCATTGATCCATTGAAAAATTTCTTCCTGTATGTAGGAACGGTAAGAGGCATTGATCCGCGTAACAGTCCGTGTTTATTTTTAAGAATACAACTTTTGGGTTTGAAGAATACAGTTTTTGAACTCCAGAGGTTGGCAGGTCTGCCATTGATCCTGGAATCAATATTCATGTCCACATGGTACTGATAGCTCAAATTAGTAACGGTTATCGACACTGTCTACTCTAATCAACATAGTGTTTTTACATGTAATAACCTACATTTCTCTGTAAAGCTAATCTTGGCTCTGGTATGGGAATCGTATTTTGAGAAGAAAATGGCTAGGATTTATTCTTGATTGTTTATCCTTCAGTAGATTGATTCAAACCTGGGCATCATCTTCAATAAAAACCACAACTCCCATTTGCACATAGTGACTTGTGTTATAATAGCACATGGTGTCGGGCCTACTTCGCTTGATTTCCTTATCTTTCTATGCTCATTACTCAGCCATTATACATTTTCCACCGAATTCGTTTGGCACATGGATGCCATTTATTTGTTATATTGAACATTCAGTATAAGTTCCGTAGGATTCAATGCTTTAAGACTTATTTTTAAACTCATTACACATTTTTTCTTTGAACAACGGTTAGTTTTTTTGTTTTTTTTTTTTTTAAAGCCGACCGTATATTTCAATATTTATTGGTCGGTCGCAAAGGGCAATACAACTTACACTACGAATATGACTGACAAAGAAAGCGGACAAAATATACAGTTCCTCAGGTAGACAAAGAATCATCCCTTCACTGCTATTATGTACAAATGTGTAGAACAAGTGTCACATGCATATTCACCTTTTTACATAATAGCAGTGAAGGGATGTTCCTTTGTCTACCCGAGGAACTGTATATTTTGTCCGCTTTCTTTGTCGTCATGTTCATAGTGTTATTTATGTAACCCCTAAGCATGCTTAGCTCGGCCACTTTTATACGGGTCACTTTCTTTCTGGCTGCTTCCTAACAAGCAACTTTTACATTGTTGTACCTACAGTACATGTATGTTCTATTCTTGTTATGTATAATGTACAGTGTATACTGTATGTATATATATGCTATTTTTTAATTGCTTGGGTGTAAAAGAAATTGAATTGAATGACTTTTCTCCCACAGGTTGATGTTGATAAACATCAGATTCGAGTAGAAGCCGGTGTCCTACTGGAGAAGCTGAATACAGATATTCTTCCAAGCTATGGACTTGCTCTTAGTCTGTAAGTGATATAATGTACATGTACACAAAATTCAATCAGCAACTTTCACACTTATGAAATGCTTGTGAATTTTGCACGTGGTAAGACTGGCAATAGGCCATTTTGTAATGTTATCAAATGTAAAGCACAAATCTTTGTTAAGTGCCTCTTTACAAATGATTTCATTCACCTGTTACAAATAATTGTATTTCAATTTTCAATAGTCAGAATGCGAATGGTATGTACAACATGTGTTGTTAGGTAGGACAAGCCATAATGTTTGTCCTACCTAGCAACAACTAATGTATGCAATTCGCATTCTGACGAAAACAAGTTCGCTTTATACATCCCAGTAGTACATATGTGATAAAACTCAAACACGCTTCAATAGGATGATGCTAAACCTAAATTTATGACGGTGTCATGAAACAATGCCCAGCATATTGCACTTCATTATAGGGGGTGTTTAATAAGCCAGTTCACGGTTGCAGTCTGAGCATGAGCAGATAAAGGTCATTGCAGAACAAATTTTGAAATACACGGAGACGTAATACTGGATGCGTGCTCATGAAAGTTATGTGATCATTATTCATTCATGCACATTCAGTGCACTCCATGATACACAGGTGGAAGTATTCTTTGAAAAGGGGAAAACAAAGGCTATCTATATATCGCTGTAGCAGTGATTATTTCAAAATGTACAAAGTGGGACGTCTTCATGTTTTGAAGATCTGTGGATATTCGGGGTCATTGCAGTAATGTGCTCAGCGTGAACTGGTCTATTGCGCATCATCGTCAGATCCCTTGCCCTGTAGCATGTTATGGGCGGCCAAAAGGGCCAAAATTAACATTCTCAAAAACAAACAAAGATGCATACAAACAAACAAAGAAGCATACAAACAAACAGAGGTCAGAGCAATCTTTGTTTGTTTTTGTGAATTTTAATTTTGGCCCTTTTGACCGCCCATAGCATATACAGTAACAATCAGTAGTTTTAACCCAAATTTATTTGTACTTCCTTCAATCAATCTTTTCAATCAGTCATAAACTGGCAATTGGTTTTATTTTCAAGAAAGATACAATTAGTTTTTAAATACAATCATTTGTCGCAAAGATATACATACAGGGTTAGATTTTAACAATACATTTATTTTACATGTAAGTCTGTTTTTACTTTGCATTGTACATGACCAGCATGAAGATTCAATACAACTTGATTACTATACGGACAAACACTTACAAAATACAGTTTTTACCCAAGGACTATCCAAGTATGGAACAAATCGTTTTGGTTTTCTTCTTTCTTATCTGTTTTGAGCTCGTTTTTGTTCCTGGGCATGTTATATCTTTTCTGTTTGTTTCCAAGTCTTTGTTTTGAAGTTCAAAGTAATGAGAAGAAAAAAAAATAATGATAATAAATTCGTCGCTGTTTTCACGAAGTGACGGTAGTGAAAAAAAAATTGCATTCACTTTGCGTTACGATTTTCCTCGCTACCGTCACTTCGTGAAAACAAGGACGAATTGTTTGTCTTACACGAGATGTGACGTTCAAAATGCTTGACGAGATACCGAATATTCTACCAAGAATTAACGGAAATGTGGACAACCCCCCCCCCCCAAATTACCTTTCCCATTTCGTAGTATTGCTCTAAGAGTTCCTATTTACTTTTTTTCTTCTTTTTCCTGCATCCCACAGACTTGCAGCTATCTCCGAGCAAACAATAGCTGGCGCTATTTCAACCGGTACCCACGGGACGGGGTACAATCACGGTATCATGGCAACAGCGGTAAACAATGAAAAAAACACTTATAGGTTTCCAGGCACAATTGATTTCCAGAATCATACATGTCCCCTAAATTATTAAATTATGTTTATGTATATTGAATTGTTCTTAGGCATGTTAAGATTTGTATTGAATGGTGTGGTGATAATGTCATTCATTGTAAGATTATTATTATAAGGAAAAGGTTGTGTTTTTTTTTTTTTTAGGGAGGATAGGAAAAATGTTATAGACTTTATCATATTGTGAAATTGTAATTTTGCTTTTGATGACAACGAAAGAAAATTGGAGCTGCACTGTATATCAATGGTTATCCTTTGACTAAAGCTTGTGTGATGAAAGGAGTACCATATATATGCTCACCATTTGATTAGAATGTTGGAGATGGAAACAAATATGAAAATGAGGCATAATTCCTTAATTTCCTTTATCAAGTAACATTGTATCTTTACAAGAATTCTTGAAGCAATGTTTCGGTTCAGTACAGTTCATTTATTCATTTCATTTTCATAAAAAACACAGCAAAAGCAAGTAAACAAAGAAGTACATATATACATACTAAAGCACAAAATGTTCACTTTATACACAATAAATGCAATGGAATAGGAGAACAAAGGAAAATCCCATGGTGGCCTTGTTTATAAAAGTTTCCCTGAATATTATAATTTATATTACTAAGTATATTTTAGTTAAAGATAACACAAAAGACAGCGATAAACACAATATCAAGACAAACAATGACAAAAACATGTGTGAATTAATGTAAAAGTGGAGGGGGTAAAAAGGTTTGGAAGGTAACTTCAATGGTACTCGGAACACAAGGTCAATATCAACTGTTTTTATGCAAGCGTATGACTTGTGGTTAAGTGTTCCATATGTTTGGCAAAGTGTTTCTTACAGATGTTTTTAGAGAATGAACTTTTCACTTTCCATATTGTGGAACATGTTGCGAAGCCAAGTATTATGAGAATTAATTTGGTTATTGACCAAGAATGTGGAGGATATTCTTTTTGGAAGTATATTTACAAAAAATTGAAAACCAATTAGTGCATTATGGTATTTGAATACATTAAAAACCTAAAGTTTTTATACTAAGAAATAAAGGAGCAGAATGGGCATAATAATCACTACCTGTACAAATATATAGAGCCTTCTTTTGTAATTTGAAGAGGGTGTTAATATACCCATGACACGACTTTTCCCCAAATAGTAATACAATATGTCAGATAAGGTAAAGTGAGTTGTACAAAGTAAATACAATAGGAACCAGAAATTTCAATTTATATAAAACACCAGTACATTTTGATACCTTTTTTTATAACATTATCGATGTGGGAATCCCAACAAAGGTCGTTATCTACGAATACTCCAAGGAAATTATTAAAACATTTAATTTGTATATACCGGTAGGTGTAGAATCAATACTTCGGGGTTACCTTATCTAGTACATCGGACACATTTGTACTCTTATTGTGAAACATACAAAAGTTTGTTTTAGAAAGATTTACTATCAATTTATTAGCTTTGAACCAAGTTGATACCTTGTATTATTCTTTGTTGACCTCATGCTCAACATAATTTAAATCAGGTTGTGAAAATAAGAGTTGTGTCATCTGCATACATAATATACTGCATGATATGAGACGGTTGAGTTAAGTAATTAATATATATAAAACAGTAATGGGCCAATTATAGATCCTGGGGAACTCTGTGTGTTATGTCTGCAAAATTAAAAACATGATTATTATACATAGTAAATTGACGTCGATGCATAAATAACCTTTTTTTAAATGAAGAAGGTTTCCATGTACACCATAAAAGTTCAATTTGGATAAGAGAATTACTACATCAAATGCTTTTGATAAATCCATAAATATTCCAAAGCCAAAAGTCATTGTTTTCCATTGATAATGTCACTTTATCCTGCAAATCAGTCAAAGCATGGTTGTGGAATAATTACGTCGAAATCCAAATTGGTAAAGTAGATTGTTGTAGAAATTAGATAACTCTTTGTATGTCATCCAACAAAACCTTAGCTTTAAAATTTTCTCATTAAATTTTAATGAAAGAGCAAACATTTTACTTGACCGTAATTACCAGTAAAACATTTTTCTAAAATGTTACTGGCCCGGGGCCGACGGGCCAGTGGTAGTGTCGAGTTTCTGATTTGTTTAGGATACTCAGTTTGTTTGTTTCAAGAGGTTGGCTTCTCTGCTAATCAGTTAATGAAAAGTCCCCTTCAAGCTGTCTTACAAGTAATACACCTCATTTTCTTCTGCTCGTCAGATTGTCAGCTTGGAGCTGTTGACTGGAAGCGGAGAGGTCCTGCAGTGTTCAGACTCTGAGAACCCAGACGTTTTCAACGCTGCATTATGCGGGTTAGGAGCACTTGGTATTATTCTCACAGTAACTATCCAGTGTGAACCCGCCTTCAGGCTTCATGAGATTCAGACTTCTACTACATTGGATGATGTAAGTTATGATGATGAGGATGATGTTGATGATTGTGATGTAAGTAGTTATGATGATGATGGTGACAATGATGGTTATGGTGATGATTGTGATGTAGGTAGTTATGAGGATGATGGTGACAATGATGGTGATGATGATGATTGTGATGTTAGTAGTTATGATGATGGGGATTATGATGATTATGATGATGGTGATGATGATCAAGATGTTCAAATGATGATAGTGGCGGGATGGATCGTGTTGGCCACAGTATTGATGATGAAGATTGTGATGTAGGTAGTTATGATGATGATGGTGACGGTGATGGTTAGGCCTAAACAAAAAAGATGTTGTATTGCCCAAAACATGGCTCGGTCGGTCGGAAATCTTTTTTTTTTTCTTCTCCCTCTTTGGGCTGATATTTATCCGAATATGCATGCGACACCTGTTCTACACATTTTTACATAATAGCAGTGAAGGGATGTTCCTTTGTCTACCTGAGGAACTGTATATTTTGTCCGCTTTCTTTGTCAGTCATGTTCATAGTGTGATGATGGTAATAGTTAAGGGGATGATGGTGTTGATTATGGTGGTGGTGGCAATGATGGTGATAATGGTGATTATGGTGATGATGATAATGGTGATTATGGTGATGATGATAATGTTGATGGTGATCACGATGGCTGTGATGGCGATTTAATGATATGGATAGTGGTAGTGGTGCAGGTGATGATGCTGATTGTTATAGCGACGATTAAGAATGATGATGATAATGTTCCTAATGGTTATGGGGATAAGGAAAATTGAGGAGGAGGATTTTGATGATGATGATGAAAGCTGTAATGATGATGAAAATGGTAATCGTGATGGTGATGACAGCTATGGTGATGATGTTGGTGATAATGATGATGGTGAGAGGAAGTGGAGAATTTTGACGATTATAATCTTTATTTGGAGTAGAAAGATATATGAAGGGTTTCCTTATTGGTGTTACCACTGCGACATATAAAATACACGTAGTGTTGATAATTGGTGCTATTTTTCTGATAATTCCTTTAAACAGGTCCTAGATAATTTGGATTCCAACGTGGAGGGCTGTGAGCATTTCCGTTTTCAGTGGTATCCCCATACCGATATGGTATCACTGTCAAAGGTAAACCGAACTGAGAAGACAATCACAGAAACAAGATCGTCATGGTTTTGGGACAAGTTCGTGGGTTACTACGCTCTTGAGTTCTCGTTTTGGCTCAGGTAATTTATTAAAAGTTACGATTCTCTTTCTAGTTCCTATATATATATATAGATTGCGGCATTCTTTGTTGTCCTACAACTCTTAGGCCTTATTCCCACATGAAACTCGACGCTTAAAAAGAAGATGATCTGAGGTATAAGTTTTCAGATCAGTTTTTTATTAATATTTCATCTAAATCCCAATTTACTTAACTTTCTAAAGCCTTTAGCAGATGTGTGTAAACTTTCGCTGATCTCATCGTTGCATTTTTGTATTATAAGTTGAGGACAAGGCCATTGTTTTGCTCGAAACAATTCTTCCGTCAATAGGCTATTTTTCGTAATGTAACCAAGTTTAATGCATAAGTCTTTGTAAAGTGCCTCAATATAAATTATTTTATTCACCTGATAAGAATAATAGTATTTCAATAGACAGAATCCGAACTGCATACATTAGTTGTTGCCAGGTTGGACATACATTATGGCTTGACCTACCTAGCAACACTTAATATATGCAGTTGCATTCTGACTATTGAAATACTATTATTCCTATGAGGTGAATGAAATAATTTATGCATTAAATTTGGTTACATTACGAAACTGGCCCATTGGTGCCAATTCCCACTTCAAAGCAAAATAAAATAAACGTAGTGCGATTCACATTTCTGTGTCATAACACAAAGGTCACCGGGCATGTTAAATTGACTCGGTAACATTGTTGAAGGTTGATGAAACTCAAAAACTGCCTAATTTTTGTATCAAATGTTACTTATTATATTCCTTCCACTGTACTGATCCTCTAACATGCCAAAAATCCTGAAAATTCTCAAACCACAAAGATATTTATGGTTTTCTTTGAAGTGTAACTCCCTCTGACAGAAAATTCTCCTAACCAATTTATTTTGAATTATCCCAACCGTTTTTCCATGAAAATTAAGACATAAAACAGGCCTTTAAAATCTTCAACACTTAAATGTTTCGAATGATAGATAGAGCCAATCTATTGCTTTGTGACGATTTACATTCGCCTAAAATTATAAAAACATAGCTGGGAGAATTTACGAATCGATCAGATCATTTTTTCCCAAATCATTATCATTAATAATGGTCTGATTCACTCATAATTTCAGATTATCTTTAATTGTACATCTAGCATTGAAGTCACTACCTTAGCACCATTTTCTGTCATCTGAACAATGTTATCTAGTCCCTTCAAAGACTCATGGGTACACACAGTTATTTATTTTGTGTACACCTTCACAAAAGTGCCTCATGTTATTAATTGACTCATATTCTACAGCAGGTTTTTTTGTCAATCTGTTTGTTCTTGTTTTCGATGGTTTTCACTGCATCGTGTCCACACAGGGCTATATTGATCTAATCTTGATCATGCCAATAAAGATGATTAATTTCTTTCCCTTTTTTTCATTTCTTTTTGTCTTCAATTCGGTTTGTTCATACCTTCCCTTGTCCCATGGATCAACAAATTGTATTTCTTAATCTTTGCATCACCAATAATTTGCTTTGCCCAAAAATATGATTTATTTCTTTCTTTTTCATTCATTTTTTTTTTTTCTCATTTCAGTTTGTTTGTACCTTCTCTTGTTCCATGGATCAACAAATTATTTTTCTTAATCTTTGCATCACTACCGAAAGAAAGAGTTGACATCAGTCACAAGGTGTTCAACTTTGAATGTCTTTTCAAGTCACACGTGACAGATTGGGCTATTCCAAGGTAATCTTTTTGATCGTTCAGTTTTCTATTTGTAAATTGAAAACACCAATATTTTTTTTTATATCCTGCATTAAAAAAAATTGTTTTTAATTAGTTGAGAGCTCGTCACGTGCCAAGAACAATTTGAACTATTTTAAGGTTACTTTGAAAAAGTACTATTTGGGAGTACTATTTGGGAGGAGAAGTACTATGAGAGCACTATTTGGGAGTTGACATTTTTTGAGGATTTAGAACAAATATTATTTATTGAGTGATTAATCAATTTATTGGTTCATTTATGGATTAATTGAATAATTGATTCATTGATTGAATTATTTATTTTCCAATTCATGTATTCTTAAAGGTAAAGCCCAGTATTGGAAACGCCCCAATTTCAAAAAAATGAAATGGAAGCTCTTTTTACCAAGCATGTGAAAGAATATGTTTTGAATAATACATGATGATAAAAAAATTACCGGGAAACCGCCTACTAATTGATAAATTTGGTAAATTAGTTTATCTCTCACAGTGTGAGAGATAAAAAAGGCACGTGTCGCGCACGTGTGCGTAGTCCCATATACATCTTTCTGTGTACAGTGCTTGTAACTTTATGAACACTGAGCCAAATTTCTTATAATTTTGATGATTCCAGAACCTTGCAGTACATCTATGCTAGATGATCAACCTTTTCTGATCGATTTCACGTTTCTTTCACAATGCAATCGCATGACCATAACTGGTCCTTATCTTTAATGTTAAATTTGTTAGTTTCTTTTTGTTTTTTTTTTGAGGGGGAGGGACTGTTTAGTCAAAGCATGTGATTGACTAGAGGATGAATTGGCTGATAGTTTTCTTTGGATTGCATGTAGACCAAATAGAATGCCCATTTAAAGGTACTATTTGCAGCCAACATAAATTCTGTATCATTATGATTGAAGCGTGAGCTAAATCAAGGATTTTGTTTCGAATCTGAGACAAAAGTACCCAATCCCTTTTATAATTGCACCCCAGAAACAAGACGGGGGAGGTTCTGAGGGAGCTGAGGCATCACGTCAATACGGGACGATTCTATGCTCACTTGTCCACAGAGGTCCGATTCACCAAGGCTGATGACATCATGATCAGTCCAGCCAATGGGAGAGAGACCTGCTACATCAACATCATTCATTTTAAGTATGCAACGTTTTATCCCTTTTGCGACAATTAATCATTCCACATTTTGTGGTTTGGCTCAGAGCTCCCCCCCCCCCCACCATGAGGTCAAGGTCAAAGGTCATGGGGCTCATTATGTATGCAAAAATAGCTTGTGATCGCATTATTATTAGAACCGATGGGTGGATTACCATCAAACTCAAGACATGTACATGTACATGTATGTATCTTGCAGAGCCAATGAACGGAGTAGATTTTGGGGTCATGAGGTCAAAGATGAAAGGGTCATACATGTATATGAGAAAAAGCTTGTAATCACGATATTCTGAGAACCTGTTAATGGATTCCAATTGAACTTGAATTTGAAAATTTTCTTCTGTTTTGGTGTGTAAAATTGCTCTATGACGGAGTTTTCTTCTTCTTCCAGACCTTATGGAAGACCAACATTCAACAAGAAATACTGGGATGTGTATGAGGACATTGTAAAGAGAGCAGGCGGTCGACCACATTGGGCTAAGGTAAGAACAAAGGCTTCATGAAAATCGTTATCAATAACACGATTTTGAAATAAATAGCAAGGTACGATAGATCTTTAATAGAAGCTACTGAAATTGGGGCATCAGATTGGCTGAGAGCAAATTTGTCATACAATTTTACCATTTGTTATATTTTTATGAAACAGGGCCCTGATATAGTATACAAATATTGACTGCTTTTGAGGGAAGCACTTTTTGGAACAACAGTTAAAACTGTTACCCAAGGTGATCTCAAAACTGTAGGGTGACCCGAGCCGAAGCAGAGGAGCAAAGTGCAGTCTTGAGATCACCGAGAACTATAGTTTTAAATGTGACCCCCAAAATGATCAGTCAATATTTGTTTGATATACTGTATCCCACATTTTAACTCGTAAGAATAAATTGTAATCAGAAATGGCTGTCGAAATGTGCATTTGTAGGAAATGTACTCGTTTAACCCTATATAGCAGGGGGGGGGGGTTAAGTTCCCCTCTACATTTTTCGCAATATTTTGTTAACGCACAATGATCTTGCGCTGAAATGTTTTGTTTTTCTTTCGAGTCTTGCGCATCTTTTGAAACAATTTTTTTCTCGGAAATCAGACCTACCGTTACAAAGTCACAATGTCAGTTACAATGTCAGTCCGAAAATCGCTCATTTTCGTGACTTGTGTACAAAACTATCAAAAATATAATTTTCCCCAAAAATATTGTCTTCATATGATGCACATAATCCTAGCTTTGTCGACAAACCTCCTTTGTGAATTCAGGCCGGAAGGTCTAGGTATACATGTATATAAAAAAAATATTGAGATGATCAGCATGTATGTTCTTTTTTTAAAATTTTTATTGCAGGAACACCCTATGAGGAACAAGGATTTATCAGAGCTCTATCCAAGATGGTCCGAGTTCTGTGGTCTGCGTAAGAAGCTGGATCCTTACGGCATGTTCCTGAACACGTATCTGGAGCGGGTCTTATCAGACTAATATGGTCCTGAGTTATATGAAGCAGGGTAGTTCATAAACAAACAAATAATGAACATATGAACCTGAAACTTGGAAGGGCTATTGGAAAATTCCTTCTACTCATTTTCACATTTTGTTTAAAGGCACACTGTCCAACTTGTAGCTCCTTGCTCCCTCTATATAGAAAACTTCCCCAATCGGTGCCTGTTGGTCCCCCATGATCCTCTTCTTCTTACGTTAAATGAGAGCTGAGTTAATGAGATAGCCACCTGTCACAGTGACCTCGCTGGCTCGCTGGGTGGTCTAATCCCTTTTGGCTGAAGTAGTAAACCCTGCCTTTAAATTCATTTAACATAATGGTCATGATTTGTATATTTTAAACTGTCTGTATTTTATCACATGTATATATTTGTTCGCTTTTTAACTAAAATAAAGTCTTTTGAATTGAATTGGAACAAGGATTTATGAGAACGTTACCCAAGATGGTCTGCAAAAGAGGTTTGGTCCTTGCAGCATGTTCCTCAACACGTATCTGGAGCGGGTCTTTTCAGACTAACATGGTCGCGAATCATATGAAGCAGGGTTGTCCATAAACAAACAAATAATGAATATTTGAATCTGAAACT
This sequence comes from Strongylocentrotus purpuratus, assembly GCF_000002235.5. Taxonomy (NCBI): domain Eukaryota; kingdom Metazoa; phylum Echinodermata; class Echinoidea; order Camarodonta; family Strongylocentrotidae; genus Strongylocentrotus; species Strongylocentrotus purpuratus. The sequence continues at coordinate 13,381,480 of NW_022145606.1, forward strand.
TGGAAGGACAATGAGGATTTATCAGAACGCTACCCAAGATGGTCTGGGTTATGCGGTCTGCGACTAATATGATTGTGAGTTATATAAAACGGGGTAGTACATAAACAAACAAAAATTGAAACATATGAACGTGGAACTTGGAAGGACAATGAGGAACAAGGATTTATCAGAACGCTACCCAAGATGGTCTGGGTTATGTGGTCTGCTACTAATTATTGTGAGTTATATGAAACGGGGTAGTCCATAAACAAACAAAAATTGAAACATATGAACCTGGAACTTGGAAGGACAATGAGGAACATAGATTTATCAAAACGCTACCCAAGATGGTCTGGGTTATGTGGTCTGCGACTAATATGATTGTGAGTTATATGAAACGGGGTAGTCCATAAACAAACAAAAATTGAAACATATGAACCTGGAACTTGGAAGGACAATGAGAAACATAGATTTTTCAGAACGCTACCCAAGATGGTCTGGGTTATGCGGTCTGCGACTAATATGATTGTGAGTTATATGAAACGGGGTAGTCCATAAACAAACAAAAATTGAAAAATATGAACCTGGAACTTGGAAGGACAATGAGGAACACAGATTTATCGGAACGCTACCCAAGATGGTCTGGGTTATGTGGTCTGCGACTAATATGATTGTGAGTTAAATGAAACGGGGTAGTCCATAAACAAACAAATAATGAATATTTGAATCTGAAACTTGGAAGGGTTATGAGGAACAAGGATTTATCAGAACGCTACCCAAGATGGTCTGGGTTATGTGGTCTGCGACTAATACGATTGTGAGTTATATAAAACAGGGTAGCCCATGAACAAACAGGGTATATTACGAGGTGTGCCAAAAACCTTAGACAAGTTTAGAGGAGTCTGCAGTGGTTCGGTGTAATATCATTGTTATTATTCCAATATCATGAGAATCTTTTTTGCACAATCTTAGGTTATATTCTTAATGGTAAGATATCATTTTGTACTGGTGGCTCTTTTATAGAGTGTATTGCTACTATACCAGTTTGTCTACTTTACAATTGGGCTATTTACATATGGTCTACACCCATAGGTCTAATAATCATTTAATCATGAATGATTATAACATGAATATGTTGTGCAGTGCCAGGAGTGCCTAGACTGACAGATATGAGCGCCATGATTATTATTATTATTACATGTGCATAGATGTAATGCTTGCTTGGCTCTCAATCAAATTTACTTTCCGATGTATTCTGATTTTTTTTTTTTGTAATTGTATAATTTTTTACTATATTTAATGCTATTAAGTATTTTGGTCATTGCGATTAATGTGCAAATTAAAATCAGGTTATACTTACTGATTATAAGTGCACTTTTGGGGTATTTCTATATGAAGACAATATTTATCATAGTATGTAATCATTATGACAATCGTGTAAATGTTCATGTTTTATCCTCTGTAGAGGTTTTGATTCAATGTTTTCCTTTTTGTAATATTTGAGTAATTGAGTTACAGAATTTTGGGTATTGTCTAAAAGTAGTTAAATTTTATTGAGCATGATGTTTACCTTCTGAATTTAGAATATGCAATGATTTCATCCTCAGAAACTTGGTTTGATCAAAGTGATGTTATTATGATTGTAAAGATGCACTTTCTTATGCAATGTCACATGGTACATTGTGGTACTAGCAGTTGTATGTTTCTAACTATGGTTCAGTACCATGGCTGTATTGTTGTATCATGGTACATGCATTTTTCTCCTTTTGTTAGCAATTAATTTAAATATCCATCATGGGGGAAAAAATATGTTTTGTTTCTTTGATTGATTTTATTTCTGTGTTCAAATAACAAATACGAGGTTATACATGTCTACTTAAGTATTACATAGATAGCAAATCATGCCTAATAATATTATACAATAACCATTGTTAGTATACAATTGGTGCGCAGGTAAATGTGGGTCGGTAGGAATCGTTTGTAAGGTAACTTTGGTCATGGTCTAAACACACTAGGCGTAGCCGAGTTTGTTTTAGACCTGCCCAAAGTTACCGCGTAGACTAAAAAGTGATCAGGACAAAAATATGAAGGGGTCGAAAGCTCATAACTTCTTAGTCAGGATGTAGTTGTATTTGATTTTGGCAAAGAGAGCTTCCTGAAACACGTATAGCGGACAAGTAGCCTAACGCTGATATTAATAGTCAAGAAGTTAGACTTGTCACGGTTTCGAGAAACTGGCCCCAGGTTCCTCTGCGTCCATTAACAATATTTTGTTATCACGGCCATGCATCATCGGAATCGTCGTCGGAATCGTCGTCAGAACAGCTGCGGCACTTGTGCGAGATTTTTAGGAACATCTCCTCGATATTACGATACGTGATCGCCCAAATGAAGCCTTCCAGAGGCATCACGAGGCTAAATATAGTCAATATTCCATGCACGTCTTTCAAGGTCTCTTCGTTCCCGGCGAGGTACGTCTCTGAGAGCTGGCTGGCGATGTAGACATTCGGCATACCGACGGCGAGCGAGACCGCGCAGCAGACATTGAACGGGAGACTAGCGAAGAGAGCAAAGACGATCCCGCATACAAAGCCGATCGGTGGTAACGATATGGTTCCGACCCAGATGCGCCAGTCAACCATGTAATATTCGGGGTTGGTGATGCCATTTAGGACAGGGGTGATGACGGCGGCGATCCAGAAGGCATTGCTGCAGATCTGAGAGAAAGAAGATGGGGAGGTGCAAGAAAGAGAGAAAGAGAGAGAGAAAAAATAACGGTGAGACATTGGAATCCAGAGATTGATAGATAGATAGAGAGAGACGGATCGAGACAGAGAGAGAGAGAGAGCAAAAAAAGAGATAGAGAAAGACTAGTATACAATTTCAGAGACGGATCGAAGGCCTAAATCGCTTTGAACTGTAAGAATAAAAGGTGCTCTGTGAAATACCTTTTCGGCTAGATATTGGGGAGAGGAAATGCAATGGGTAATATAGATGGGTATATGCAGGAAATACGGGGAGATAGCAATTAGGATGACGAATAATCACCGTAGCGTTTTCCGTCAAAAGGAAAGAGACAAAAATAGTTTCCCCGTCCTAAAATCAACGATATGATAGCCTAAAAGAGCTTATGCTGAACATCAGGGAGTCGGACGTTTTTGGAGGACAACAGAATGTCCTCCGTTATACGCATCAGTGAACGTGCATGACCTTTTGGCCAAACGGCACGATGCATTGCTGTGAAAAGGGTCTACGGACGAGACCTGGGGAGTGTTTCACAAAGAGTAAGATCGACTTTAAGTTGGACTTAACTATGTCAGGCCATTTATGCCACTGGTTACTCTCACCATTGGTCTCTCAATTATGATATTTAGACGATATTTTTTCCTTCAATAATGAAAAATAAAAAAAAAGCTAAATTCTGAAGGTTTGTGACCACAATTTGTAAATCCCCGAAAAACCAATGCCAGGAATGGTTAGATAAACTATTGGCATGAACGGCCTGCCATAATTAAGTCCAACTTACAGTCGATCTGAGTCTTTTTACTATGAAGGTCCCTTGTTGTAATGCCCGTGATAAGTAGGCCTATGTAAGTCTATAAAATGATTAATGTGCATGCAATAGGTTCATTCTACCTTCAGATTAGTGGAACTATTAAAGTTACAGTATTAGAAGGACATTTACACTAATGTTCTTCTCTTTAAAAAAGAAAACAAAATTGCCTATTTCTGACCATTTTGGGACGCCGATAAAAAAAGAGAAAATGTTCTTGTTGAAACAATTAATATAAAACCCAAACTGGCTACTTTTTGAAGAATACTTAGCGACATGACTGTTTGCGATTACTTACCGAATTTAGGTGAAGAAAAAAGATCATGAGGCAAGTTCAGTAACGGGTGACGAATAGATCACACCATTATTTCTGAAGGTCCTTAATAACCAAAGGTTCTTGAAAATTTGGAACACGTTCAACATATTTTCTTCGTTAGTTCGGCGAACGTTAGATGAAGAATGGCGTATTGAATTTCAATAAAATATATTGGTGATTCCAGCAATTCGCTGCTTTCGCCCACTGTTCCTATTGCAATGAGATGCCCTTTTAAAAAACGGTTGTATACCCCCCTGTCCCCTTCTTCATAAGCTTTAAGTGTGACTAAAAGCAAGTTCAGGTTCTGTCCGTTTTTATATATGTGTTATTCTTCAATCATGTCTGTCCTTCCTTATTTACACGCATCCAAAACAGATCGCGCGATCCCCCAAAATACACCCGAGTGTGAGAATAAAAGGCAATTAAGGACTGTGCCCGTTTTAGCGTTGAGGGTGTGTTATTTTCTCAGCTGATCCCAATTGGGGCGCGCGACCCGGAAACAGTCCATGCATGCAAATGTACTAGGTTCACGTACAAGCCTACCTTGGCCATTAGCCTTCCTTTGAGTTTCCCGTAAGCCTTCTGGTACAGCACACCCAGGACAGTAGGAATGATTATCAACAACTCGGTCATGACAATGTTGAAGGGTATGGCGACGACGAAATACTCATGTGTCCAGTTACTGGCATAGGAGGAGAACCACAACGGGATGAGTCCGACGGAGAGGGCGGTAGAGAACATGGCCATACACATCCTGTACGCGAAGCGGACACAAAGGGAAAATTAGTTGATTTTCTTTATTGTCATGCACATAAAAAAAAAGGCATAAAGATAATTTTACGACTCACATTTGTATAAAATATAACAATATATTAACATATCATAAACAAATAACTACAAATAACATAAATAAAATAACAGTGTAATATAATTTCATCTCTCTGTTGAGAGCCAGAGGAAATATTTGTAGTATTTGTACTCCCCTCTCTCCCAGCAGACAAAACTAACTTGAATATATTTCTGGAAAATGTACATGCCAACAATCAATGACCTATGAATATAACAAATCACAGCCAAGATGTAAACTGAATTATATATCAATTATTAAAAAATTATGATAAATGCATTTTTGTTAGCAGACATAAACTAACCGTATATCATACTGGATATCAAAGAGGAGAGACAAGAGAGAGAGAGAAAGAGAGAGAGAGAGAGAAAGAGAGAGAAAGAGTGAGAGGGAGAAAGGAAGATATGAACAGTTTAGCGTGAGATGATGCATATACAATTTCATTCAAAACATTGCTTTGTAATAGACATTATTATTATTGCACCTGTGCTTAGTACCGTTACATAACATATGAAACACTATTATATGCATGCCAAAAGACAATTAGTAGGCTATAATATAATATTCGAAGCGATCAAGGCATCGATCGAAACGATCGCGAAGTTTATGACAATGACGCTGTATTGATATTTAGCCCGTAATGGAAATAATGGGCAAGAACCCATATCCTGATGATAATTGAATGTTTTGATTGAAGTTTTAATAAATGCTTGGGATTAGTGTGTAAATGACCGGGTTCTCATATATTACGACATACAGGGGGGGGGGGGGGGGGGGGGGGTTGCCGCTCTAATGGGTCACTCTTTCACAAAAATCTCTAAACATGGGTCCCACTTTTAACAAGAATGCTATTAAAAATGGGTCTGTTTTTTCAAAATTTCAAAAAAAATTGCAAATTCGAAAAACAACCGCAATTTGTGACCGCCAAAAATGGTTAGGGGTTTCGAGGCTTGAGCGGCACACCCAGTTAAAACCAAATCTGAGTATACAATTATAATATTATCGCTGAAAGGATATTGTAGCCATGGATTTTTTTTCTTTTTATAAAATCTTTTTATAAAACTCCGAATATCATAAATATTGGGATCAAGGAAAAGATTGGGAAAGATTTTTTTTTTTACGAACCCGACAATGACGACGCCGTCGCCGTAGTAGACGAGGACGGCACACAAAGGCGATACCGGGGAGCATGCCAACATGATCATAGCCACAGCCTCGCTGGCAGACATGTCGAGGAGGAGTGCGAGCCCGTAGCCGATGACGGGCTGGAATAGTGACTGGAAGGTGAGTCCGATGACGACGCTCTTGGAAAGATGCGTATCCCTATCTGAGAAGTCTTTGATCGAGATGACGCAACCCATGCCGAAGAGCGCAACGAAAATGCTTGCGCTGCTGATGTAGAATCGGGCTGACGCAAGGGACGATACCAAGGCCTATATTTGGGAGAGGGAGGAAATGAGGGACAATTGTGCCTTGCGTCAAAGATGTGGGCCCGAATTCACAAAGGAGGTTTGTCGACAAACCTAGGTTTATGTGCGTCATATGACGCGTTTCGATGCGTTTCAGACCAAGGTTCAGACTTGGTGTGAAACGCGTCATATGACGCACATAAATCTAGTATTTGGTGAATTCGGGCCGTGATATTTGCTTATCGAAATTCATACAATGATACTTCTTCATGAATAGTAACAAAGTTGCAAGAGTGAAACAGTCACTTAGGCCGAAAGGACGGTTATATAGGGAAATTAAATCCCATACCCAGGTGCGGCGATCCGGGGGGAGGGGACACGCCCCCTCAATTTTCTTAGGGGGGGGGGGTCGTCCCCTTTGGAAAATTTGAAAGAGTGCAAAAAAAAATGTATAGCAAATACCGACTTAAGAATATAACACACATTTAGGCTCTGGAGGGTTCAAGAGTGTAGGTGTTTAGACTAACAGAAATACACAAATCTCCTCGCTCGGTCGCTAACCTCCCTCGCATAATATCCTTCAAAATGTACAAGTAAATATTGTAGAAAATCTGTAGTCCGGTGGTATCACGTAGTTAGTTTACATCGCATGTTTACAAGTAATATATCAGTGCTACAAAAATGAATATTCCGCTTGCTCTTTTCAGTAAGGAGTCTCTACAACATATGTATTTGCCAGGCTGATATTTACCATTTCAACTCCCATAGCGATATCAATATACACGTATATGACGGAGGCCTAGAGTGGGAAATAGAAATTCCATCCATGTCCAACTCCCTGCCTACTAACATTTACCCACTAAAGTCCATTTACAAGTCACAACCCTTCGGACTGCACACTAATTACCGGCAAAGTAAAAGTAAATTGTGAAAAAAAAGGTCTATTGCTTGGTTTTATACTATAGCTTTGCTAAGAAGTGTAATTTTGTAATACAACAACAGTTTAAAAACCTGTGAGGGGGTAGTCACTGCGGTCACTTTGGCCCTTTTCGTTCTCTATGCTCCCTCGCCCCTCGCACTGGCGTACTGATGGGGGCATTGGGGCAGTTGCCCCCCTCCCCCAATCAAATTCAAACATTTTTCTCACTTTTTTGTAAATTCTACTTTTTCATGCGTTTATGGAAAATGACAAATTCCCAATTTTACAGTCAGGCAAAAAATATGCTCATTTAGAAGCCGTTCAGGGATTTTCAGAAAGCATGATTTTGGCAAAACTGCAGAGGGATTGTGTATAGTGGATACGTCTCGGGACTGTAAATGTACGGAGTACGAATCCCTAGCAGACACTGTCGCTCATAAAGGTGGAATATTTTAGTTTTACCCCAATTTATTGAATTATTTTAAAAATTATTTAAAAATAATAGATATAGATAATAGTATACATTCTCAGATTTTATTGAATAATAACTTGCCAATGTGTGTTTTGCGGAACTGCTAAAGCATGTGTATGCTACTAAGCTTATTAACTAGGGAACCTACGCTCTCAAGTCATAAATGACAGTAATGAGGATTAATGCCCCACAAAAGGGCACTAATAAAGCACATCGACACGGTTTTCATCCTGGGGCCTCACAGTTACGAGGCCATTGTTTTGTCACTGAACCATGACTGTACGCAGCGGGGGCTAGGGTAGGGGGCAGTTTCCATAAATTTAAAAAAAAAACAGAAAATGCAAATAAATTTTCAATAATTTATTGCATTTTACCCCGGTCTCCAACATAAAAAAATCCTCTGGACGGCCATGCATTATGGCTCAAGGCATGGGCACACAGATTTTTTTTTAATGTTAGGCACCGGGGTTAAATGCAATAAATTATTGAAAATTTATTGCATTTTCTGTGTTTTGTTTAACTTATGGAAACTGCCCCCTACACTAGCCCCCGCTGCGTACAGTCATGGTTCAGTGACAAAGCAATGGCCTCGTAACTGTGAGGCCCCAGGATCAAAACCGTGTCGATGTGCTATATTAGTGCCCTTTTGGAGGGCATTAATCCTCATTACTGTCATTTATGACTTAAGGGCATAGGTCCCCTAGTTGATAAGCATAGTAGCATACACATGCTTTAGCAGTCACGCAAAACACACATTGGCAAATTATTATTCAATAAAATCTGAGAATGTATACTATTATCTAGATCTATTATTTTTAAATTATTTTTAAAATAATTCCATAAATTGGAATATAAAAAAAATATTCCACCTTTATGAGCGACAGTGTATATTTGTCACTCTAGACTCACTTAGCGCTATTTTTGCCGGAGATATGGCCGGGGTTATATAATATCCAAAGTCCTTATCAAATGTAACCTCATGAAATTATAAAGACGTAACATCACAATTCGTTATAATTGCGCTATACAATTAGGACCGAATAAAATATATTAATAATCAATCCACCTTAAAACATTTTTTTTTTTTTTTTTTTTTTTTTTTACATCAATAACCCACTTCTTTTAAATGCCAAAATTAAACTGATTGACTATTTGTGCAGCACAAACCGTACGACAGTTCGGTACAATGGTTACTGACTTGGTAGAAGTCGATTTGACAACTAATAGTCGTTATTTTTTTATTTATTTTTTTTTTTGTAAAATGAATTTATTGATAAATATATGCATTTGAACAAATCAAACAATCGTAAACAATCAATTGAAATAACATCGTAGCATCTTAACATAGTTCAATCCACCTTAAAACATGCTTCCGATTCTTCTTGACCCCTCACCCTCTCATCCGCCCTTTTTGTTGACAAAATCTTGTATCCGCCCTGAAAGACTTACCTGATGACCAGTTTCTTGGGCTTCCTCCAGAGAAACACTGTTGGTCAAGTTTGAGTGAATGACCTCCATAATGATCAGAAAGAAACCAATTCAACGTCACAATCTGTGGAAAAGCAGAACAATGTTATTTGAACGAATTATGATGACAATAATATCGATTGTAATTATAGACAAACGAACCTATACCCTATATGTTAAATACAATCAGTATAAAATGTTGTACTCAAAGAGGTTTCATTAATTCATTTGATAATGTGTAATAATTAGATTGTAGCACTTTGTTATTCATATATTTATCTATCATATTCCAAAGTTTCTTTTACTTGTGTACATTGTTTCTGCCATTGTTTTCTTCCTGTTTGTATTTTTATATTTATTTTAATCCAACCACACGTTTTGGTTCCAATAAAGAAATAATTGAACAAAAATATTTTATTAACATACACCCCCCCCTCCAACAGGCAGGTAAGTTTTGTTGATCCCTAACGGAAAAGGAGGAGGAGGAAGAAGAAGAAGAACAAGAAGAAGAACAAGAAGAAGAACAAGAAGAAATCCTGATCTGTGCATGAGCAGACAAAGTTCATTTTAAAATTGAATACAGTAGTATATAGAATTGATGTTTATTACCATAGTCCATTGTGTTATAAGTTTTGTATATAAGGCAATCAAGGAGCTTTCAATATATCTATTACCTCTAGCCCCCCCCCCCACACTGCCCTAATGGTCAGAGGACTCTTGACCTGTCACCGGAGTCCGATATAAATATGTCCGGTTAAAAGTCCGCAGGGTAGTCCCGTCATACCAGCACATTTCAGCTATTCAATCAGTACAAACCCCATATAACAGTTAGTAATCTAATGTCGTTTATTCAAGGATTAATGAGGCCTATTATTGACACAGTATTGTATTCACGTAATGAGCCATACAGAAGTGTGTGGCAGTGTTGTCGATTCTCAATGCAATATACCGATAACAATATTTGCTAATACTCGACGTGCTTATCATCAAGATCATTATACGATGTTGTATTATATTAATAATATACAGGGCTGAAGAGAGAGAAATAAAGGAGATAACGACGATGTCCATGATTTGATTTTTTTTTTAAATTTGATGAGTGATAACTTCGATGATGGTCATCATGTTGATGATCATAACAATAATTATAGTCGTATAGTCACTGGATGTTATCCCATTTACTCTATTGATTTCAACAATATTTCCAAGATTTGGTTTTATAGAGATTATTAGATTACGTTTCAATATTTTGTTTTATTAGTCAATTTAATCCATTGGAACTGTTATATAGCTGGGGCCTGCTGGGCGGAGTCGACCGTTTAATGATTGTACATAATTATGATAGTCATTTGAAACTGATCGATGTTCAATTATGAGAAGATTTAATACAATGTGTGTGTGTGTGTGTGTGTAGTGTATTTAGTCCATAACATTATAGTGTTCTTCTTTTTATCTTCTTCTTATTATTCTTCTTCTTCCTCCTCCTTCTCATCTTCCTCTACTTAAAATTAGTTTTTCTTCTTCTTCCCCTCCTCTACTTCCAATTCTTCTTCTTGTCCCTCTCCTCTCCTCTTAATCTCCTTCTCTTTATCATTCACCTTCTCCTTCTTCTTCTTCTTCTTCTTCCCCTCCTCTACTTCTAATTATTCTTCTTGTCCCTCTCCTCTCCTCTTAATCTCCTTCTCTTTATCATTCACCTTCTCCTCCTCCTTCTTCTTCTTCTTCTTCTTCCCCTCCTCTACTTCTAATTCTTCTTCTTGTCCCTCTCTTATTCTCCTTCTCTTTCTCCTTCTCAATCACCCCTCCTCCTTTTTCTTCTTCTTCTTCTTCTTCTTCTTCTTCTTCTTCTTCTTCTTCTTCTTCTTCTTCCTCTTCTACTTTCCCCTAAAATGTATGTTTCCTTCAACCCTGAATATTCTTGCATAATTAATGAGAAGCGTGCGTTGAAGAGTAAGCTGCATGTGTGCCAATATTTCATATACGGTACAAGTCAAAAATCGCCTTTCATCTATGCAGGTTTTCTTCATTCTTTTGAATCATAAAAATCTGATGAGATAAATTATTTTAACTTACCAAGCAAATGTCTTCAGTAGTTTTGCGTCGATGTGCTCCCTAGCTGCATGTATCATCGTAAGCAATTGGGTTCCAAGGTAGTCCGATCTATAAGACCCACTTGTCGAAATGTTGGCCAGATTCACTCACGCAAATGAGATGCAATTAAGTCAAGTCAGCGAATTCGTTTGTATACTAACTTAATTAAATCATTCGAGATGTTATAATTTTAAAGAGCCAAGCAGTACGACAAGTTTGGGATACATTCAAAATCGATAAGTTAATGACAACATTTCTCTATAAATTCGACTCCTTTTAGTTTTAGCGCGCTGTACTGTACTGTGCTCTCGTTTGGCATCAGTGCACTGAGATTCAGCTTATAAAACCCCGTATTTTGGGTCCTTGCTTTTTCCCTTTAGAATGCAACATAAATCCTCTTTTAAGTTCTCCTTTTGTGGGTTCCTTTTAATTTTTGACCTCGGAGTCCAAAACCTTATTGTCCATTCAGCAGGCCTTAGCATTTCACGTTGAGCCATTCAGTGGTTTTGTATGACATTGGATAACAAACAGTAGGCCTAATGGCGATTTTGGAATGCCCAGTCACGCAGGGCTAGGTGGAACTTTTTGTTTGGTGTTGGGGTTTTTTGGCCCCTGTTCAGTGGCTTAGTATAAATCTTGAGAATAAACAGTTGCTTTTGAATGTCCAGTCATATAGTTCTAGGTTGAACTATAAAGAGGAGAGAGAGAGAGAGGAGGAAGAAAGAGCTGAGTGAGAGAGAGAGAGAGAGAGAGAGAGAGAGGGGGGGGGGGGGGAAGAGATACTAAATATATAGCTGTTCGGTGGCTAAGTATAAATCTTGAGAATAAACAGGGTTTTTTGAATGCCCAGTCATTGTAGTTCTAGGTGGAACTAGAGAGAAGCGAGAGAAGGAAGAGAGAGCTGAGCGAGAGAGAGAGAGAGAGAGAGAGAGAGAGAGAGGAGAGATAAAGATATGAAATATATAGCTAGGATCGAGAAAGAGAGGGATAGCGAGATTGGGAAGGGAGTACGACGAGACCTGAAAATCACCTTTTTCACCCACTCATCGTGTTAATTGGTGTATTTGTTAATTCTCGCTACCCTAAATAGGTACGAAAATCTCGAAATTCGCGAGACGAGGTAATTTTCACTCTCTCGGGTCGTCACTACAACTTCCGGTATAGAGTCCCATCCCGCTGGCGCTAGCGCCTGTGTTCGCTGTGCAGAGTTTTCACGCACGCTAAAATCGATGCCAATCAGTGTAATTTGTACAGATTATAATATGCAATGGAAAGCTTCGGGCAGAATTAGTGACTTTAGCACAAAAGGCCGTTAAACTCTACCGTGAAAGAGAGGGTTGTGATCACGAACGCCTGCACAGGAAGCTGTAATGTCGAAAAGCTATCCCATAATGCAATGCGCGTTTTCAGGATTTTCCCCGGATCTCGGCAGAATCGCTATTTGGGGTAGCGAGAATTCGCATTTTATTCACCGAGTAGAAACGGCGGAACCAAAGACGTTTAAATATAATTACTCAGTTTTGAATGCTTTAATATTTCTTTTCTCTAAAAAACGGTTAAAAAAAACCTGTCGTGCACTAACTAATTAATGACATTTTCCATCGGAGCTTTGACCCCACTTTGCATAATGTATGCTAGAGTTGCGTGGCGGGAAGGTTGAATAAGAGTAGGGCGTTGGTTATTGACTGCTATCTAACGAGGCAGTGCGGACCACCCGATTTTGCTCCAGCAAGGGATTGTGACAGATAGTGTTTCCTTGTGTGGTGTTAGAGTCGGATTGTAATGGAAGGTGTTTCAAGCAATATTGAGCAGCCAGTAGTCAGAGGACAAGAAGGTGAGCCTGTATCATTAGATGCTCTGACCAATGCAATAAATGTGGCCGTAGCAGGGGCTTTAACGCAAGCGATTGGAGGTATCCATAGTTATGTTGATAATCAACTTGAATCGCAAAAGAAGGCAAACGAAAAGGCTACTTTTGACATACAAAAGCTCAAAGCAAAGAAAATACAGTTCAGGTTCAAGGGGAATGAGGAGCAGGTAAACTTTAATTGCTCCATTTTAGATCAATTACAGGAAGTCAAGAAATCACTTCCTTTGGGGAGCAGTGCTGCTCCAATACTTGACAAAGCTGAAGAAGATCTAAGGCAAAGAAACAAGTTGGTGAAGCTTGCAGATAAGTCTGAAGCGGGGTGGTTGGCGGTTGATGAGTATCTGGCGGATGATTTAGCAGAGGATAGTGAAGATGATAAAAAGATCCGTTCTGCCCAAGCCAGGGCAGCAGCCAGGAAGAAGAAGACCGGTCTCAAATCTGTTCCTAAACCCAAGCCTTATCAGGCGAGGAGACCTATGGCTTCTCCTGCCAATCCGGCTTATATGCCCAGTTATGCTTATAATTTTCGTGGCCCAATCCGCCATAATACCCCTTACACGAGACCATTCAATCCCACCTATCAGTCAGGCCCCAAGTCATCTGATTTCTGCTTCGCATGTGGGAAGACGGGTCATTAGAGACGAAATTGCCCTGGTTATAGCCCCAAGTTGTCGAAAGACGGTCAGTAATGGAATTAACGTTGGAGAGCAGAATAAAGGTAAATATTATCGGTTTCGAGTATTGGCTATATTTGCAGTATTATGATACCCCTTTTATACAAATAAAAGGTTTACAGAATTGTTATTGGTTTTATAAATTTGGAACAGAATGAAGTGATAGGTTGTATAACGTTCACTTGTTATATGAATTGGTTAAAATTTTATCCAATTGCTTATGTTTAGTAAATGAGTAAAGGGATGATGTAATATCAAGGTATCGGTAGGCAGTCTATGAAAGAGTGAGACATGAGAGGAAAGATAGGATTGTGAATTTTGCAAATTTCATGTTCTAGAATGAAAATGGTGATTGACTATACTGAGATTCCATTGTCGCCTACATAAATAAGAGATTTAGATGTTGTGGTGAATTAAAATTGTGGTTTCAATAATTTTATGCACAGAACCCCGAGATTTTCGTAAGATGAGACATGCTGGCCCTAGTGTATCAGCCTCGGATATTCCCAATTTTCCTACCACAAATCTAATTAGTACGGATGCAGACGCGATGATGATGGAACCAGTAGTAGCCCCGGATTTAAGCAAAGTGGAGGTGTTGCCTAAAAAACTGGACAGAAATCAACCAGATAGGTACGATCCTGAGTTTTTTATTAATAATTTTCATGAATATGAACAAGGAATTTCAGAGCCATTAGTAAAAGGAAGGCTCAAAGCATCTGTTGAATTTTGGTGTGCTATTGGTGCGGAACCAGAGATTGTTAGTATTGTTTGCGAAGGGTACAAATTACCTTTTGTAAATACACCACCTTCAGCTTGTTTCAAGAACAACAAATCTGCAATTAAGTATAATGATTTTGTTTTGGAAGCTGTGAATGAACTTTTGGCTAAGAACCTTATTGTAGAATGTAAAACTAAACCTTGTGTAGTGAATCCCTTATCAGTTTCAGTTCAGAGCTCTGGTAAGCTAAGACTTATTTTGGATCTTAGGTATGTAAACCAATTCTTGTGGAAACAAAAGGTCAAGTTTGAGGATTGGAATATTGCTCTTGAATTTTTCCAACAAGGTGACTTTATGTTCAGTTTTGACCTTAAGTCTGGATACCATCATTTTGATATTTTTAAGGAACATTGTAAATATCTAAGCTTTAGTTGGGAGATCAGAAAGGTAGTTAAATACTTTTCTTTCCAGGTTTTGCCGTTTGGTCTATCGACAGCTCCGTATATATTCACTAAATGTATCCGACCTCTTGTCAGACATTGGAGGAAGAAAGGGTATTTTATTATTGTTTTCCTTGATGACGGTTGGTGTAGATGTGATTCTTTGCGTTCATGCAAGTTAGTATCAAGTAGTGTCAAAGATGATTTGTTAGCCGCAGGATTTGTGCCTAATATTGAGAAGTCTGTTTGGACCCCCACAACCAAGTTGAATTGGTTGGGTATGATTTGGGATTCAGAGGCAGGAGCTATTAGAGTGATTGAACGCCGAATCTCTGATATTTTTGGATGTATTGATAGGCTGTCTTTGAAATTTCCATTGGTTTCAGCCAGAGAATTAGCCTCTCTTGCAGGTAAAGTTATGTCCTTGTATCCAGTTGTAGGGAATGTTTCGCAACTGACAACTAGATTTATGTACATGGAGGTGACAAAACGCCTACATTGGGACAAGGTTTATAAGTTAGCCGTTGGCAGTTCTGTATTCAAAGAAGTTTTCTTTTGGAAAGAAAATCTAAATAGATTAAATAACAGAATTTTGTTTGAGTATTCCACACCTCAAGTGTTACTGTTTTCAGATGCTAGCAACATTGGATGTGGCGCCTGGACGGCTCAATGTTGAGAACTGAAATTTGTCCAGAATTGGAAGTGTGATGAAATTGGTAAAAGTTCAACATGGAGAGAACTCAAAGGAGTTTCTTTGGCAATAGAAGCCTTCTCGCCAAGTTTAAAAGGAAAGAAGGTCAAGGTGTTTACTGACAACACTGGTGTAGAGGTCATTATGAGAAAAGGCAGTATGAAGGTCGATTTGCATGATTTAGCATTGCGTATTGCTGATTTTTGTAAAAGTCTACCCTTAGAACTTTCTGTGCAATGGGTCCCGAGAGATGAGAATGTAGAGGCAGATATCCTGAGTAGACAAGAAGACTTCGATGATTGGGGTGTTACTGTAGAGTTTTTAAAGTTCATTGATACTAAATGGGGCCCGCACACAGTAGATAGATTTGCTGATGAGTTCAATCATAAATTGCCGGTTTTTAATTCTAAATTCTGGTGTCCTTCTACTAGTCAAGTAGATGCGTTTTCTGGTGATTGGAGTAAGGAGAGGAATTGGCTGATCCCCCCTATCTCCCTGGTGGGAAGGGCGATCAAACATGTTAAAGTTTGCCGGGCTTTAGCGACATTGATTGTGCCATCATGGCCGTCTGCCCCATTTTGGCCTCTTTTGTTTTCATCAAACAGTAGTTTCAGTAACCTGGTGGTTGAGGTCATGAGATTTTCTGATCCAAAGCATATCTTTGTTCAAGGTCGTAACCCTAGTTCTATTTTTGGGACTTCCAAGATGACAAGTGAGGTCTTATGCCTGAGGTTGGATGGAAGAAATTCTAGGGTTCCATAAGTTCTAAGTAGAATCTCAGGAGGTAAAAGTGGTTTGAGATTGGAAACAGAGATAATAGTATATACATGAATGTGATATTGTTATGGGATAACAGGATTGATTGTGCAGCATTGCATTTTAGAGAGTTATAAACCCGCATGGTATTCTCTCCAGTTATACGTTTGTATAGTAGGTTGGTCATGTGGATGACTGATATTGAGTGTTTTCAAATATATTTAACCGTTTGGTTTGATGAACTCAATTTTTTCGTATGAGAACAACATTTTCAATTTTTCTCTGTATATTGAATTGCAGGATAACAAGTGACCATAAATCATTGCAGAAAGTGTTGATGGCATCTAGAGCTACTAGCACTGTTGCGAAATACAGGAAAGCGTTTGAAGATTGGAAGTCATGGTGTGCTATAAACTGTGTGTGTGAGTTACCGGCACAAAAGGCGGATATCGCAAGGTATTATATGAGCATGTATAATAATGATGCACCCTATTCAAGGATTGAAGGAGCACATTTTGGTATTAAATGGTTTCTTGACTGCTCGCCAGTAACCGAGGTGAATCCCTGTAATTCAAGATTTTTGCATCTACTTCTTGCAGGCCTGAAAAGAATTCTAGCTCATCCAAAATGTAAGAAGGAACCTATAACTCCAGACATTCTGAATAAACTTGTCAATAAGTATGGTTGTTCTAATTGTTTAAAGGAAGCCAGATTGTGTTCTATGACACTGTTAGCTTATGCAGGCTTTTTTAGGCACGCTGAGCTAGTGGAGCTCAGAGAGTGTGATATTTCTGTACATACTTCACATGTCAAATGTTTCATTCAGCATAGTAAAACTGACCAATATAGAGAAGGTGCCTGGGTGATTATTGCTGCAACAGGTAAACCTACCTGTCCAGTTGCCATGTTGAATAAATATATGTTATTAGGTGACATCATTCCAGGTTCTTCAGAGGAATACCTTTTCCGCCCATTGACGCTCAAGAAATCCTTGAAGAAATATGTTTTGAGAGGGGGCAAATTGTCTTATACAACATGCCGTGATCTTTTTAAGGCTGCCTTATCGTCAATAGGGTTAGATTCTTCATACTTTGGCTTGCATAGCCTTAGGGCAGGTGGTGCCTCTGCGGCAGCTGCCTTAGGTATATCTGATCGTCTTTTCAAGAAACATGGAAGGTGGAAATCTGATTCTGCTAAGGATGGTTATGTAAAAGAATCGTTTAAGAACCAGCTCAGTGTATCTCTTAATATTGGTATCTAGCTGAGTCTGAGAAGGTATAGTAGGAATTCACAATTTCCTAATGTTATTATGTTAAAATCTTAAAGTGGACGATATTCGCCAGTGTGCAGGTTTGTTAATATGGTTGAACTATTGTAATGTTCAATGGATTGTTAAGTAATTTGACAGTTATGCTATGAATTGTATTAATGGATTTCGGATGGACTGATATGACTATGGACTACTGTAACCTGTGATCTTTTGGATTCAGTTTGGATAATAAACTAATACGATGTGTTTGCAAATTATAGTGTCTGTCCCGTTCTTTAAACCTTGAAATGGGGGGAAACATAGCGGAGGTGTCCGCAGCCGTCCTAGATGAGCGGTGCTCCCCTAAGTGTTTGGAAAGTAATTGTATATGTTTTCTTCAGCAGGTGGGTGAAAGCGCGATGGAAAATAATTTATTTTCGTTTGAACAGCGTGAATTAGAAAATAAATCAACTATTAGTTGCAGCAATATTTCTTTGTTGCGGTGTATTGCTCTGTATCTAAACAGAATTTTTTTCTCTGTTTCGCTATCGTTTCCCCTTTTTTAAATAAATAATTCCCATTCAATTTTAATTATGAAGTTTGAATTTCCATTAACATCTTAATTATATTTCTAAATTAACTTCATATTTGCTCGATTTATAAAACAAAGTGATATCATTTTCAATTCAACTGACATAGAAATCAGAAAATAACACTTATACAAACCGGGATTAAATCAGGTCACTTTAAGAAAAGGCGCTTAAGAGTTTAACATTTTAAAAACGTCACCACCTTTCCTTTCCTCCAAAACCGTCTTTTGGTAAGTTCTATTCTGTGTCAGTGTAATCGAGAAGGAATGCACTTTGTTTCATTAATTAAATCTAGATAATATGATTAATTGAGAAAATATAATTAAGATGTGAGAGGAAAGTTGAATTTCATCATAATATTGAATTGGATTTATCATTAAAAAAAGGAAATGACAGAGAAAGAGAGAAAAGGGTCCGGTTTATAGACACAAAGCAATACACCGCAACAGAGAAATATTGCTGCAAATAATAGATGATAAAGTGCGCGTCGTGACGAGCGGGAGGCAAAGAGGTAGGAGGAGGAGAGAGAGAGAGAGAGAGAAGGCCAAAGGTGAGAGGGAGATGGAGAGAGAGAGGTAGAGAGGGGGACAGTAAAGATGAAAGTGGATGCAGAGAGAAAAGATACATTGGAATGGGAGGATGAGAAAGGGTTTTCAGCCTTAAACTCTAGCAACAATCAAAATTAAAGAAGAAAAACTTAACACTTCTTGATAGAGGTAGGTATCTGTTTTAGAAGTTGTCACCCTCCCCATCCCAGCATTACACCTGGGATGGGGGGGGGGGGGAGTATTCAGTTCATCCGATAATTGCATTGTACATGTACAATCCCAAAAAGGAAAAAAGATGCAAGTGGACGACAAAATAAATATTGTTCAACTCATGTGTTCATTTCTTTCACAATTTCACAGCTCAAGTAATGCAACCAATAAAAACATACATAAATACAGATGTACTAACTCCTACAGTTGCAGGATTTGTAAGTTACCACACAAAAATAAATCTTGCCATGAATAATATTCAGATAGGCTTTAAAATATATTTCAACACTTAAATGTCTGGAACGGTATATACATGTAGAGCCAATTCATTGCTTTGTGAAGATTTAAATTCACCTAAAATGTAATTAAATTGTAATGATAAGGTTGGGTCATTCAAAGAATCTATCAGATAGGTTTTTCCTAATTTTTATCGTTGATAATGGTCTGTTGTCACTCAAACTTTCAGATTAGCTTTATTAGTACATCTAGAATTGAAGTCACTACATTAGCACCATTTCTGATCATCTAAACAATGTTACAAACTCCCTTTAATATGGCATATTCTCAAGAAAAATAAATCGGGACAGATTGATTTGTCACATACTAAGCGTGGATTTAAACGTGCAACAGGGGATTAAATCTTTGACATGGGATGAAACCTTTGACATGGGAATAAATCTTTGAAATGGGATGAAACCTTGATATGGGGTTAAACCTTTGAAATGGGATAAATCCTTTGACATGGTATTAAACCTTTGACAAGGGAACTAGGTATCTTCATCCCGGTTCGGAGGTTGATTACAACAGCTCTCCATTTCACTCTATCCTCTACCATTCTGGTGCAATCTTGCAGTTTTAGTCCACTCCAGTTGATTCTGGGTCTCCCTCTAGGTCTACTTCCTTCCACTCTTCCTTACAATACATCCTTTAATTAAGAGGCTTTGGTGCCTTTTAACACGACAAAAGTTTTTGATTTTCTCTCCTTAACTAATCCTACAAGTGCAATTTGTTTACGCCCCGTCATGTGCAATATCTCTTTGTTGGTTATCATTACTTTCCAGAATATTTTCATCATTCTTCTGTAAATCCACATTTCAAAAGATTTTATTCTATTTCCCATGGCCTTGTTTTTTGTTTATGTTCCTGCTCCATACAATGGGACAGACCATACATAACAGTTTACTAGTCTCAACCTAAGCGTAAATTTTACCTTTCTATTTGTGAATAATCCTTTCATTGCCAGAAAAGTATTCCGAGCAATTTCTGCTTCGCATCTGGCATCATCTGTGACATTTTGTTCTAATTAGATGTAATTATTGACCTGCTCACTGATATGTCCATAGAGTTCCAAACGTATTCTAGGCTTATTCTCTGCCCTACTAAAAATCATTTAGTAGTTTTCTTGACATTCATGCTTAGACCAAACTCTTCACGTTTGACTTTTACAATATCCAATACATGTTGTAAATCTTCTTGATTCTCTGCGCAAAGTACAGTGTCATCAGCCAGGATAACGCAAATTATTGATAATTAAACCCCAAGGCTAACACCTTTCATATCTGTAATTTCCCTAAATACCAACTCTGTGCACAAGTTAAACAGAGATGGGGACATTACGCATCCCTGACGTACTCCTCTTTTGATTTTTGTGTAACCTGTAATTTCATTATTAATTTTGATGCCAGCTGTCTGCTCCCAGTAAGTTTAGATATGAAACGTATGTTCTTTTCATCTAAACAAATTTGTTGTAAACTTTCAATCAATTTGTCGTGGTGAATTTTGTCGAATGCTTTAGAGAAGTCAATAAAGCACACATATATTTCTTTATTTACTGTAATATACCTTTCTGTCATCATTCTCATACAAAATATTGCTTCTCTAGTACAACTTTGAGGCCTAAAACAAACCTGTTCCTTTATAGTCTAGATGAAAGATAAAATGTCATTATTACCCGTATCAGACATCTGAGCGGTGGTTTTACTATAGTATTAATGACTGCTTTGAGAGAAATAGTTGTTTTGATACGCTCAAGGGAACGAGAGCGTATAAAAACAACTATTTCTCGAATATTAAAGCAGTCATTAATACTTTTATAAGCCGAAAAAAAGAGTTAACTTATGACACCATCTTGGCCTTTATCTAGTTTGTCTGCACGGTTGTTTTTTTTATGAGTGTATTTTTGAGAGTAGACTAAAAAAAAAAAAAATTGTTTTTTTTTGTCGAAGATGGGATTTGATCTCTTGCGTATCAACGATGATGTGACTAAAATCACAGCCTTAGACCGTTCGGCCATCGCGCACTGATACCATCCCTTCAGTTTTCTCTGATTTATACATTAAAATGGACTGAAAACGGCTTCGCGTGCTGGATGCTTCGCAGCAGCTCCATTAAACGGGACCTTCTTTTACTTTTGCAATGCATTTGCACGAACTTAGATCAAGATCTATCGGCAAATGTTGTTTTTGGAAGTTTATTTTCGTCTTCATGTCAACAATGCAAGATAAAATTGTCGGTAAGATCGATCGAGATTCAATTGTATTGAAATTACCGACCAATTCATCGCACACGTACGGTATCCTCGATCGCTCAGACCATTTTTTAACATGTAAACCTATGGGAATTTCACCAAGACTGAACTATTTTCCCAGTAACCATGGTAACTGGGATTTTAGAACTATTTTTTTGAACTATTACATGGGTTTGGAATTTTACCGGGAATTTTAAAGGAATAGTTGAACTTTATGAATGCAATTTCGACCAATCAGATAGCTGGATTTCTTAAGTGAGGTGTATAAAAAAAATCATATTACACTTGCTGGTAATCCTAAAAGGGCTAATCGGGGAATATGAGACTATATTTACCTTTCATAAAAAAAGCCTATGGACTTTACGTGTTAAAAAAGCATGAAATATAAGACCATATTCACCGCGCCGTATTTTGTCATTTTCATTGCGCATCTATTATGCGTACGAGAACATGCGCACTTTGCGCGTACTCTAAACATTATGACGTAATAGTCACACCAAATTGGGAACACTGTTTGCAGTGTATCGACAATTTTGTCAAGCAGGTGGATGCACAGTGCTGGTTTGACAAAGCTTGTTCAGTTTTATGAGATTGTCATGTATGTATTTGCTCTAGATGTCTGATTTAGATAACAATAACAATATTGACTGGCTTAACTTTCGGGAGATACCACATATATTTCCCTCACAAGAACCATATTGCCCTCGTCTTTGACTCGGGGCAATATGAGTGTAGTTTGGGAAATATTATGTGGTATCTCCCTCAAGGCCAGTCCATATTATATAATTAATTTACTATATATGAATAATAAAATGAATAAGGAATGAAAAAAGATT
Source organism: Strongylocentrotus purpuratus (assembly GCF_000002235.5). Lineage (NCBI taxonomy): Eukaryota > Metazoa > Echinodermata > Echinoidea > Camarodonta > Strongylocentrotidae > Strongylocentrotus > Strongylocentrotus purpuratus. The sequence continues at coordinate 13,403,645 of NW_022145606.1, forward strand.
CAAAAGAGTACCAGAGAATAAGAGTTGCAATATACCTTAAAATATGTGTAGATTATACCATAGAATTATTTATTTTCAGTGTTGTTTTTGAGATGGGCACCCCCCGGATATTTTCATATGATAATTCATAAAAATACACCCCTATAATATTCTTATAAAAATACACCTCTATAATATTCTTATAAAAATACACCCCTATAATATTCTTATAAAAATACACCTCTATAATATTCTTATACAAATACACCCCTATAATATTCTTATAAAAATACACCTCTATAATATTATTTTAAAAATACGATGTTATGAAATTTTTGTCCAATGTTTTAGGCGTTAGCGCAATAGTAACAAATTACAAAACTGCAACATTCCAAACGTTAAACATATGGTCTAAACTATTCAGTTTACACATTCGAAGACAGAATTTTTTCTAGAAATTAATATAGGTCTGAGAATTAGACTAAACTTCTAACTATGGTTTCCTGCCTTGGCAGATTACCCGTAGGCCTACTCCCTTCGATGAGTTTACAATATGGAAATCAACGCGTATAATCAGTATAGCTATAGTGGAAAATACTTAACTCATAGCCTGCCATAAGGCTGCATGCACGCTATCGTTATAGTGCTTTGTACATGCGAGAGAGCCACCGCTTGAGTGCCATGTGCGTGCAATGCAGCATTCGTAATAGCAGTTATTGTTCATGCTCATTGGACTGTGCAGTGTATTTTGCACTCGCTATTCATAGAACCATCGTGTTAATCAGATTATCTCCAAAACAACCTGGCACGGGAGAATTTGGGGCTTGGCACAATGGGGACTAGCCCTGTGGCATGATAAGAGTTAATATAAACATGGCATATTTTCATAAAATCTTCAAATATAAAAACCGATAAACCCCAGTTTAAAATGTGTAAAAAGATCATAGCTGTATGATTTGTGTTTTTTTTTTTTTGCCCATAAATGACATGTGTTGGCACTGCCCATCGACTGAAAAGTGATCAGGAAAGAAATATGAAGGGGTCGAAGCTTAACACTACTTAGGGCGCGTTTATGCTTCACTTTTGAAGGTAGAATGAGCGATTTGTAACGCTCATCGTAAACGCTCATCGTAATCGCAGTTCCACGGTGTACTGTTCATGCTCACTTCTCTGGCTCCTACAGGCAATGCTCCGTGTGTGGCCTTAATTGGTATTCCAGCTGGATTCGCAAACCTTCACTGTGTATGCTACGTAGACCCACTAGAGGTCAGTGCGTTGACCCCATTTAAACGCGTTTACAAATTGTAAACGCATCTTTTTGTGAGTTTACGATCGGCGATCGTGATCGCCGTTTTTCGGTGATTCTACAAAAGTGAGCATGGACGCAACGGTGTTTTAAACTAAACGCGTAACAGATGCCTGATTCTGGCCAGAAAAAGTGAAGCATAAACACGCCCTTAGTCAGGATGTAATCGTCTTTGATCTTGACGAAGAGGGCTTCCTGAAACACGTATAGCGGACAAGTAGCCTAACGCCTAAATTAACAGTCAAGAAATGAGACTCGTGACGGTTTCGAGAAACGGGCCGCAGGTTCCTCTGCGTCCATTAACAATCTTCTGTTGTCCCGGCCATGATCGGGATCGTCGTCAGAACAGCTGCAGCACTTGTGCGAGATTTTCAGGAACATCCCCTCGATGTAACGATACATGATCGCCCAAACGAAGCCTTCCAGAGGCGTCACGAGGCTGAATATAGTCAAGATACCACGCACGTCTTTCAGGGTCTCTTCGTTCTCTGAGAGGTACCTCTCCGAGAGCTGGCTGGCGAAGTAGACATTCGGCATACCGACGGCGAGCGAGACCGCGCAGCAGACATTGAACGGGAGGCTGGCGATGAGAGCAATTACGATCCCGCATACAAAGCCGATCGGTGGTAAGGATACGGTGCCAACCCAGATTTGCCAGTCCACCATGTAATATTCGGGGTTGGTGATGCCATTTAGGACAGGGGTGGTGACGGCGGCAATCCAGAAGGCATTGCTGCAGATCTGAGAGAAAGAAGATGGGGAGGTGCAAGAAAGAGAGAGAGAAAAAAAAAAGGGTGAGAAATTGAGATCCAGAGATTGATAGATAGATCAAGAAAGAAAGAGACAGAGACGGAGAGAGTGAGAGAGAGAGAGAAAAAAACTAGGATACAATTTCAGAGACATGCAGAGACAAATCGAGGGTGTGGTTTTTGTCCAAATTACCATCTACCATGGTTACCATGGTGGATGGTAATTTGTCCATGGAACCGTGGTGACCATGGGTTTTTTCATAAGGGCGTGCGCGCGCGGATCGATCGAGAGAGACAGAAACGGCGAGAATCCATGCTGAGAAAAGAGGAAATACAGAGGATATAGGCGATAATAATCATGTAATATCTCATTTAACTTGCCTGGGAGGGGGGGGGGGGGTAGTTGTCCGGGGGGGGGGGGGGGGGTAGTTGTCTGGGGGTAGTTGTCCTAGGGGGTAGTTGACTGGGGTGGATGTCCGGGGGTAGTTGTCCGGGGTTAGTTGTCCTGGGGGAAGTTGTCCTAGGGGGCAGTTGTCCTAGAGGGTGGTTGCCCTAAGGGGTAGTTGACTGGGGGTGGTTATCCGGGGGTGGATGTCGAGGGGGTAGGTGTTCCGGAGGTAGTTAATGTCCCAGACGGTATAGTTGTCCAGGGGTAGCTGTCTGGGTCAGGCGCGGATCCAGGGGGGGGGGGGGCCGAGCGGGCCTTGCCCCCCCCCCCCCGCAAAAAAAAAAAAAAAAAAAAAGAAGAAGAAAGGAAAAGAATGGAAAGGGAAAAAGGAGAAAAAGGGAAAGAAAGAAGAGGAAGAAGAAAAGAAAAGGGGGAAGAAGGAGATCGGGGGCCGAAAGGGCCTTGCCTCCCAGGCTGTTTACCCCCCCCCCCCCCCATCAAAAAAAAATAAGAGAGAAGGAAGGAAAGGGAAAGAAAAAAGGAAAAGAGGAGATACTGGCGTACTGATAGAGGGGGGGGGGGGGGGGGCTTGGGGGAAATCAAATTCAAACGTCGTTTATTTCTAGTTCCACAACGGTGGATTACAAATAATGCTGAAATGACATAATTTCCGAAATTTTTCCTCACTTTTGAGTAAATTATACGTTTGTATGTGTTTGTTGAAAAATGACAAATTCCTAAATTTACAACTAGGCAAAAAATATGATTCTTGAGATTCGTACATGTCAGGGACCGAGGTACAGCGGGGATCGAGAGCCTCGAGCTCCCCCCCCCCCCCCCCACTTTTCTTGACAAAGTATATCAAAGAGAAATAAAATAGAATGAGAGCAAGAAAGTGAGAATAGTTAACTGCCAGTGTTAACAAAATAATGAGGCATCAAAATGTGCTCATCTGACCGTGATTAAATGCCTAAAACCCTTAAGCTTCCGGGGGCTTTGCCCCCTGGATTCCATCTAGGGCCCTACTGCGGGCCCTTAGATGATAATCTGACGGTAATTTAATGCCTAAAACCCCTGATTTTTTGGGGCTCCGCCCCCTGTACCCCACGCCAAATAGTGACTTGCCAGTGTCACAAAATAATAAAGTATTCATAAAAATGTGCTCATCTGACCTTTATTAAACGCCTAAAACCCCTGAGCTTCCGGGGCCGGCTCCGCCGCACAGTGGGCCAGGAAGGAACCAAAGTGCGCCAAAACTCTTGTTTGGGGATTTCTTTTTTATAAATCCAGAGAAAATGTTTGGATTTCCAGGGATTTTCGCTTAAATTGTATTACCAACATTTTCTCTGATGTCTAAGCTTTAAGTTGATACCAGATTTGGCTGCCTGATTCTGCCCGTTATTATGTTAGTGCTGTTTTCCTTGCAACATTGCCACAAAAAATGTGTTTATTTTGGTCCGCGGTGTCCGAACAAGTGTCACGCGCCCCCTCGCGCCGTGATTTATGACCACAAATCCTTCATGATTCATCCGCGGACCCCCAAAATCCACATTTTCGGGGCAATGTGGCAAGGGAAATCGGCTCTAACATAACAACGGGCAAGATCGGGCAGCCAAATTTGGTATCAACTTGAAGCTTAGACATTAGAGGAAAGGGTGGTATTAAAATGTAAGCGGTACACCGCGGAGATCTAAACATTTCTTCTGGATTTATAAAAAACATGGATAATTAGCCCATTTTTCAGTGAATTACACAATAATATATCATGAAGATTGTGTTTCTATTAATTTTAACCCATTCATTCAACGAAATGACCTATCAGGAATATGTGAGAGCAATTTCATATCAATAACTTAAAAACTTCATGTTGAATTGAAAGATTTATAAAATAAGTCACTTTTGCACTAAAACTGTGAATATGTAGGATTTTGCTGTTTGAAGTAGTAAATTTATACCCTTATTGTGCATACCGGAATTAAATATTTCACTGAGGTATTCCTCTATGTATTACCTTTCAACTGGGCAAGAAAAAAATTGAAATAAATAAATCACCTAAATTTAGTTTTGGCGCACTTTGGTCCCTCCCTGGCCCACTGTGCGCCGCCTCGACCCCACCAGGGGCCCTGAGGCGGGCCCCTGAATGCTTATCTGATCGTAATTTATTGCCTTAAACCCCTGAGCTTGCGGGGTCGGACAAGGTATCAAGATGTGTTTATCTGACCGCAGGCGCGTAGCCGGGGGGGGGGGGGGGGGGGGTCCCCCTCCAATCGGAAGAGGACGTAGGAAGAAAAAGGAGCAGACAAAGAACATCTTTGAAATTCAGACAAGGATTAAGAGTATAGAGAACGGTACAATGCATCGTTTTCTTTCTCTAATAATAAAACGTCAAAGCCTCGCGCAGGAGGGGTGGGGGGGGGGGGGGGGGGGGGGACTGAATTCAGACGAGGATTCAGAGGCGAGAACGGTAATACGAATCTTTAATGATTTAATGAAACGTAATAGCTTCTGCGCTTCGCGCGGGATGGAGGGGGAACTAAATTCCGATGAGCTTTATTTTCGAGAACGGTACAATGAATCGTCTTCTTCTCTAACGATTAAATGAAGATTAAATGATTCGGCACTTTGCGCGGGAGGGGAAAACCTGAATTCAGACGAGGATTAAGAGTCAAGAACTGTACAACGAATCGTCTTCTTTCTCTAATGATTTAATGAAACGTAGAAGCTTCCACGCTTCGCGCAGGAGCGGGAAGGGGATGGGGACTAATTTTAGACAAGGATTAAGAGTCGAGAACTGTACAACGAATCGTTTTCTTCCTCTAATGATTTAATAAAACGTAAGAGCTTCCGCACTTCGCGCGGGAGGGGGGGGGGACTGAATTCAGACGAGGATTAAGAGTCGAGAACGGTACAACGAATCGTCTTCTTTCTTTAATAGTTTAATGCAACGTAGAAGCTTCCGCGCTTCGCGCAGGAGGGGGAGGGGGGGGGGGGGGGACTGAATTTAGACGAGGATTAAGAGTCGAGAACTGTACAACGACTTGTTTTCTTTCTCTAATAATTTAATGAAACGTAAAAGCTTCCGCCCTTCGCGCGGGAGGGGGGAAACTGAAATCAGACGAGGATAAAGGGTCGAGAACGGTACAACGAATCGTCTTCTTTCTTTAATAATTTAATGAAACGTAGAAGCTTCCGCGCTTCGCGCAGGAGGGGGAGGGGGGGGGGGGACTGAATTTAGACGAGGATTAAGAGTCGAGAACTGTACAACGACTTGTTTTCTTTCTCTAATGATTTAATGAAACGTAAAAGCTTCCGCCCTTCGCGCGGGAGGGGGGAAACTGAAATCAGACGAGGATAAAGGGTCGAGAACGGTACAACGAATCGTCTTCTTTCTTTAAAAGTTTAATTAAACGTCAAAGCTTCCGCGATTCGCGCAGGAGGGGGAGGGGGGGGGGGACTGAATTTAGACAAGGATTAAGAGTCGAGAACTCTACAACGATCGTCTTCTATCTATAATAATTTAATAAATCGCGGGAGGGGAAAAACTAAATTCAGACGAGAATTATTTTCGAGAACGGTACAACGAATCGTCTTCTTTCTCTAATAATATAATGACACTTCAAAGCCTGGGAGGGGGGAACTCGCCCCCCTTGCACCGACTCCCCCCCCCCCGTATTACGCCACTGTTGGTCGCCATTACGTACCAATATTTGGCTCGCATAATTTCAAATTTGGGCCCCCCCCCTAAGAAATCCTGGATCCGCGCCTGGTCTGGGTGGTAGTTATCCTAGGGGGTAGTTAACTAGGGCTTGTTATCCGGAGGTGGATGTCCGGGGGGTAATTGACCAGGGTGAAATTGTCCTAGGGGGTAGTTGTCTCGGGGGTAGTCGTCCTAGAGGGTGGTTGCCCTACAGGGTTAGTTGTTCTAGGGGGTAGTTGTCCTAAGAGGTAGTTGGGAGTGGTTATCCGGGGGTGCATGGATGTCCAGGGGGTAGGTGTCCTAGAACCAATTAGGACTAAATGTCTCCGTTTCAGCGTTGAGGGTGTGTTATTTTCTCAGCTGATTGGGCGCGCGACCCGGAAGCAGTCCAGACAGTGGACTTCGTACATGTAACTCACAAGCCTACCTTTGCCATCAGCCTTCCCTTGACTTTTCCGTACTTCTTCTGGTACAGCACACCCAGGATAGTAGGTACGACTAACAACAGCTCGGCCAAGGCGAGGTCAAGTGGTGTGGGGATGACGAAATACTCATGTGTCCAGTTACTGGCATAGAAGGAAAACCACAACGGGATGAGTCCGACGGAGAGGGCGGTAGAGAACATGGCCATACACATCCTGTACGTGAAGCGGACAAAATAAAAAGTGAATTCATGCATATAATTATCCTATCGCTGAAAGGACGTTGTAAAGCCATTGATTTTTTTTTTCTTGTTATAATTTTTTTATTCAGAGATACAAAATCACGGATGACATCATGCATACTTCTTTACAACAAGCAATTCATCACATGTTTAAATTAGATAAAATTATATATCTTATAGATTATAAATGCTTTTCGATTCTGTAAGTCATTGATTTACTTTATCCACTAGTAGTATTCGCATCTATTATCTAAGTGTTATTCAACTTCTAGTCTGTATGTAAACATAAACAAGAAATGTTGTCCATTATTATAATAGCCATTGAAAATACATGTTGATGGTAAACATTTTACAGAAAACAGATGGATTAAAATTGTTAGTTATTCCAGTCGGTATATAACGTTTCATTTTCATGATCATGTGTCATCCAGTAAACTTTAAGCGACGTTAGCAGCCCCGTCAGACGGATATATAGAATAAGAAGAAGACGAAGAAGTAGTAGAAGAAGAAGAAGAAGAAGAAGAAGAAGAAGAAGAAGAAGTAGAAGAAGAAGAAGAAGTAGAAGAAGAAGAAGAAGAAGAGGAAACAGAGGAAGAAAAGGAGTAGAACGACGACAAAGAGGAGGAAGTTAAAAAAAAACAAAAAAAAACAGTCGTGTATCTTTTGAATCAATTGATTAATCGATCATAATTCTACGACCAGGGACTCTTGCCCTAAACAACCTTACCTCTTTCCCCTTTATTTCATTTCCCGATTTACCCGCCTTTATATAGCGACCTCCCCTCTCCTCTCTTTCCTCCCTCCCCTCCCCTCCCCCTCCTTCTCCTCTCCTCCCCTTCCCTCTCCTCTCCTCCCCTCCCTCTCCTCCCCTCCCCTCCCCTCCCCCTCCCCTCCCCTCCCCTCTCCTCCCTCCCCTCTCCTCCCCTCCCCTCTTCTCCCCTCCCCTCCCTTCTCCTCTCCTCCCCTCTCCTCTCCTCCCCACTCCCCTCCCCTCCCCTCTCCTCTCCTCCCCTCCCCTCTCCTCCCCTCCCCTCCCCTCTCCTCCCCTCCCCTCTCATCCCCTCCCCTCTTCTCCCCTCCCCTCTCCTCCCCTCCCCTCCCCTCTCCTCCCCTCCCCTCCCCTCTCCTCCCCTCCCCTCCCCTCCCCTCTTCTCCCCTCCCCTCCCTCCCCTCCCCTCTTCTCCCCTCTCCTCTCCTTCCCTCCCCTCCCCTCCCCTCTTCTCCCCTCCCCTGCCTCCCCTCTCTTCTCCCCTCCCCTCTCCTCCCTCCCCTCTCCTCTTCTCCCCTTTCCTCTCCTCCCCTCCCCTCTTCTCCCCTCCCCTCCCCTCTCCTCCCCCACTCCCCACCCCTCTCCTCCCCTCCCTTCTCCTCTCCTCCCTTCTCCCCTCCCCTCCCCTCCCCTCCCTTCTACTCTCCTCCCCTTCACCTCCCCTCTCCTCCCCCACTCCCCTCCCCTCTCTTGTTCCGGACCCCACGGAAGACCAGCTTTCCCATGTCGGGTTAGCTGAATGTGGGCTATCCATCGTATTTTATGCATTTTTACTATGTTTTTTATACGAAAATAAATACTACTACTACTACTACTACCTCTCCTCCCCTCCCTTCTCCTCTCTTCCCTCCCCTCCCCTCCCCTCCCCTCCCCTCTCCTCCCCTTCCCCTCTCCTCCCCTCTTCTCCCTTCCCTCTTCACCCAATCAATCTCCCTCTCCCATCATCTAGCCTCAGGGTCAGTCAAAGTGGGATAATCTCCCTAAGAAAACTCCGAATATCATAAATATTTGGATCTAGGTATAGATTTGGAAAGACTGCATGTTCTTTTTTTTTTTACGAACCCCACAATGATGACGCCGTCGCCGTAGTAGACGAGGATGGCACACAAAGGCGACACCGGGGAGCAAGCCAACATGATCATAGCCAAAGCCTCGTTGGCAGACATGTCGAGGAGAAGCGCGAGGCCGTAGCCGATGACGGGTTGGAATAGGGACAGGAAGGCGAGTCCAATGATGATGCTCTTGGAAAGATGCGCTTTCTTGTCTGAGACGTATTTGATCGAGATGACGCAACCCATGCCGAAGAGCGCGACGAAAATGCCTGCGTTGATGATATATACTCGGGCCGACGCAAGGAACGATACCAAGATCTATTTGGGAGAGGGAGGAAATTAGGGACAATTGTGCTTTGCGTTAAATATGTGGGCCCGAATTCACAAAGGAGGTTTGTGGACAATCCTAGGTTTATGTGCGTCATATGACGCGTTTAGATGCATTCAGACCAAGGTTCAGACAAACCTTGGTCTGAAACGCGTCACATGACGCACATGAACCTAGGTTTGTCTACAAACATCCTTTGTGAATTCGGGCCGTGATCTTTGCTAATCGAAATCCATACAACATAACATTCCCTACTCCTTCATCAATAGCAACAAAGAGTTATTATGCAAGTGTGAAACAGTTAGGGAAAAGGGACGGTAGGGATTAAAGGCACACCGTCCTACTTGTAGCTACTTGCTCCCTCTATATAGAAAACTTCCCAAATCGGTGCCTGTTGGTCCCCCATGATCCTTTTTTCTTTTCTTATGTTAGTTGAGAGCTGAGTTAATGAGATAGCCACCTGTCAGTGACCTCGCTGTGTGGTCTAATCCCCCTCTGGCCCAGTAGTAGTGACAGTCTTTAAGTCACATTTCGATCTTGGTTACGTTCAGTCATACAATTTCAGAAAGCATGATGTTCACACAATAATTGTAGAGGTGTTGGGTTAGTGGATACGTCTCTGGACTATAAAGCACAATGTACGTGGTTCGAATCCCTGCCACTGAACGTCCAGTGGCCAGACTCCATTAATCTACATGAATTTGTCACTCTTGACCCAGAAATACGTAGTAGGCCTATGCACTTAGCGCTATATTTTGCTGCATCTAAAGCCGTGGTTATAATATCCAAAGTCTTTATTAAATTTAATCTCATATATAATATCACAATGCTTTAATAGACGATATACAAGGACGTTGTATCACAATGCGTTATGCGCTATACAAGGACATTACGATTATTATCACAACGCGCTATAGTTGCGCTATTCAAGGACGAAAGAAATTAATGCACCTTAAAGCCTATCTGCACTAGTTTGGCCGGGGGGGGGGGGGGGATAAGACCTCCCTGCGTGGTCACTGACAGGTGTTTATCTCATCAAATCAACTCTTAATTAACGTAAGAAAAAGTGGATCATGGGGGATCAAGGCGTACGTCTTATGCATTGTTGGCTACTTGGCTATATAGAAGGAGCAAGTAGCTACAAGTAGTGCAGTCCCGCTTAAAACATTCTTTTCGATTCTATTCGACCCCGTCCTTTTTGTTGTTGAAAAAAATCCTGGATCCGCCCCAACAAAACTTACCTCACCAATGTCTTGGGCATCCTCCGGGGAAACGTTGTTGGTCAAGTTTGAGTGAATGACCTCCATAATGATATGAAAGAAACCACGTCACAATCTGAGGAAGAGCAGGACAGGGTCAGGTCATTTGAACAAAAAATGTGATAATAATAATAGTGATGTTTTTTTAACATACCTATCCAAATTACATCTCATGTTAAAAACAATCATTACGAAATTTTGTACTGATTATAGCACAGTGTTAGTCATAATTATATTTATGTATCAGACTCTACAGTTTTGAATTTGTGTAAATTATGTCTGCCATTGTTATGTATCTGTTTGTATCTTTATTTGTACTTGAAATCCAACCACAATTTTTGTTTGCAATAAATAAATATTTTTTTTATGAAGATATATTTATTATCATCTCCCCCCACCCCGAGAGTCAAGATAAAAGGGACACTTATCAGAGGTGCAAAGGGGAAGTGATACTTTTACAAAAATCTATAGGAGCACTTTTCTAATTAATAGGGGCACATTTCATATGTAAGAAGGGGCACTTATTGCAAAGATAAAGGGGCACTTTTCCTATGTAAAATGGGTCACGTTGGGGTACTTGAAAAAGTGGGGGCACTGTGCCCCCCCCCCCCGGGAGGGCGGCCTCTGCATGGTATTACCATGATACCGTCAGTACTGTAGCTACCACGGCTCTATACCGTGTGAGTCAAAAAAAAGTTTACACCTTGCTAATTGCTAATTATTTTTAAAATCATCTATGAACGGTAAATTATGATACATCTTATGAAAGAGCGTTTTATCCCACATCAGTTGGTATCATTTTTGTGTGGTATGTGTTCAAGCTTGTATGAACAGGAGGCATTGTTTGCGAGAGGGCAACAATCGATTTGCGCCAACGTGATGCCTACAGTATAAGTGAGAGAATGAATTGAATGTATCAAGTGAGATGCATTGGCATTGCATATGCTTTTTGCAGAAGCAAAGTCACAAACACAAACACACACACGCGCACAAATGTTCGTTAATATCTGATATTAGATATTTGATATGTGTTGCATGATTAATTTTGTTAGGGATGTTATTTGGATCTGCAATGACCGAATTAATACCCAAATTCCAATTGTTGTATTCAAACATCACATATACGCAACTTTGGCGCAAGTCGATTTTTGCACTCTCGCAAACAATGCCTCCTGTTCATCCAATCGTGAACACATACCACACAAAAATGATACTAAATGATTCGGGATAAAATACTCTTTTATAAGATATATAATAATTTACTGTTTAAAGATGATTTATGAAATATTTAGCAATTTTCTAGGAATAAACTTTGTTTGGACTCACACTGTATATGTAGTGTACCTTAATAATTGTACCGTGACCAAGATACCGTGTAGGCCTACCATGGCAATTCTAATGGTGCCAGGTAAAAATGTCTGAGGTAAAAATGTCAGAGGTAAAAATGTCAGAGGAAAAAATGTCAGAGGTAAAAATGTCAGAGGTAAAAATGTCAGAGGTAAAAATGTCAGAGGTAAAAATGTCAGAGGTAAAAATGTCAGAGGAAAAAATATCAGAGGTAAAAATGTCAGAGGAAAAAATGTCAGAGGAAAAAATATCAGAGGTAAAAATGTCAGAGGTAAAAATGTCAGAGGTAAAAATGTCAGGGGTAAAAATGTCAGAGGAAAAAATGTCAGAGGTAAAAATGTCAGAGGTACAAGCAAAACAAATGAGTGCCGTCATAATATCTCAGCACTTTTATCACTCAGAATGTCGAGACGTACAGCTACTGCATGGGCTAGTCTATTATATTCCTTTCTAAATGGATGTGTTGTATATCGTACATGTCCTGAGGATAATATAATGTGGAAAATAGATTTTGAAATTTATTTTTTTGTGGAAGCAATCAGAGAAGGTTAATCATCTAGCATAAACATGTAAGTATTGGTGTGTAGTGCAAGGTTTTGGAGTCATCAAAATGATACAAAATTTGGCCCAGTCTTGGTAAAGTAACAAGCACTGTACACAGAAAGATATTGATATGGGACTACACAAACATATGGCATACAAATCGGGCAGCCATACAAAGATGTTACTTGTTATATCTGGGATATGAAGTCATTTGAAATAGATTTTCAGGGAATGACTTTTTTCTTTGATGTTCTATCACACTTGCATTGAACGCTCACAAATATTTTTTTTTACCTTTCCCCAGAACTCAACCTTCTCTTTAATTGATGTAACATGTGCGGCTTTCTGCTTTGTATCGGAGTAACAAAGCTGCTTATTGATTTTCTCCCAGACTATTTTATACCGCAATGGTAATCGACAATATTTTATTGCAACGCGCGCACTTCGGGAATGTGATGGTGCGGTTAGCATTGATAACATGGCTTTCTGCTTGTTTCAGAGTATCAAAATACCAAGCCCTCAAGAAAGTGGAATTGTCGGAAATATGCATTTATTGGAAATTACATATAATAGTAGACATTGCCACGCAGTTAAAATGTCCAACAATCTTCAAATATGAAGGAGAAGTAGGAGGGGGAAGGTTCATAGATATCTGATCCTATTTTGGGGGCTGTACTGACTCTTCTTTTTATTTAATGATTACACCATGGAGCGACAACTCAGCCTATAAAATATGGCCAAACTTCTCGATTTTAGAAATCTTTTTCCCCGAAGTTTGCTCAGTGTACCAGTACCATTTGCTTATACAAAAACATAATATACCGGTATATAAATATTGAATAAGGCAGACTAATGGGACATGGATGGTGTACTCCGAGTTTCACGCCTTGCAAGCGGTCATCAGACAACTGATAGCATTCTTCAAAGTACATGATTCCTCTACAACCAGGGCTCAAATTAATTTTTTGTCCACGGGGGCTCTTCCCCCCAAAAAGAGCCCCCGTGAGCCTTCTCACGGGGGCTCTTTTAGTACTGACGGGGGCTCTCTGTTATACAAATATCCATTGAATTGGTACCTATGATACTCCTCAATTATTTGCTATTTCATCATTATCATTTCAATCAGCATTTTCCCTCTTACAAATTTACAAGCTACATAGCTGTTACTGGCCTGTGTATATAATATATACGTATACAACACTGATCTTTATGATGTCTTTAACGTGACATATCTTCTTCTCCCCTTGCAAACGAGAAAGAAAACAAGGTCATTAAAAGGGATTAAGCGACAAATAATGATTGTGATTCAAATTGATGCGAATATTTGTTTGAATAAGCACTGCTATTCACCCGAATCTTCTTTGTAAAAACAACTTTTACAAATCTCAGCCATGCTTACTGAGTTGAGACGTTCCATTCAATGTAAAATACTCATTACAGAATACACTTCTCCTAATCTGAAAGTAATCTTACAACACAGTGGCAGATTTGCATGGCTTAGATTTGTAAAAGTCGTTTTTACAAAGAAGATTCTGGTGAAAAGCATTGTTTATTCAAAAAAATCCTTGCATCAATTTGAATCACAATGATTATTTGTCGCATGATCCTTTTATTAAATAACCTTGTTTTTTTTTTAATGATTACACCATGGAGCGACAACTCAGCCTATAAAACATGGTCAAACTTCTCGATTTTAGAAATCTTTTTCCCCAGAAGTTTGCTCAGTGTACCAGTACCATTTGCTTATACAAAAACATAATATACCGGTATATAAATATTGAATAAGGCAGACTAATGGGACATGGATGGTGTACTCCGACTTTCACAGCTTGCCAGCGGTCATCAGACAACTGATAGCATGCTTCAAAGTACAAGATTCCTCTACAAAGACTACAACCTTGGTATACGCTCAAAATAAGACTTAACTAATACAATAAGACAGCGGTGAAATAACGACTGCAGAATATCCCTCGCTGTTCTTTTTCGATAAGCCTGATATATAACCCGGGTGTAAACATAACAAACTTGTCACATGCTTTTGTTTTTATTTTATACCTCTAACATTTTTACCTCTGACATTTTAAACTCTGACATTTTTACCTCTGACATTTTTTCCTCTGACATTTTTACCTCTGACATTTTTTCCTCTGACATTTTTACCTCTGACATTTTTACCTCTGACATTTTTACCTCTGACATTTTACCTCTGACATTTTTACCTCTGACATTTTTACCTCTGACATTTTACCTCTGACATTTTTACCTCTGACATTTTTTCCTCTGACATTTTTACCTCTGACATTTTTTCCTCTGACATTTTTACCTCTGACATTTTTACCTCTGACATTTTTACCTCTGAAATTTTAAACTCTGACATTTTTACCTCTGACATTTTTACCTCTGACATTTTTACCTCTGACATTTTTACCTCTGACATTTTTTCCACTGACATTTTTACACCGAGCCATTCTAATAAAGGGACTGAATTTGTTGAATTTATGTGCGATCTTTATAACTGATTCCCTGTTTTATCTCATTCAATCTTAATATTATGTGTACTTACTTCCTCAAAACCAAATAAACATTTAAACATCAACCAATTCAAAATATTGATTTAAAAAAAGAAATAGAAATTCATATATGCAAACCTGATCACAAAATACAAGTTTTTAAATTATTTTTTCACATTTCATTATCCTCAAGATATGTACGAAGTACAATATACAGTCATTTATAAAATATACATTATGATATGGAAGAAGGGAATATAATATACTAGCCCAGTAGCTTACATCTCGACGTTTTATGTGATAAATTGCTGAGGTATTATGACGACACTGATTTCTACTCCGACATTTGTTTGTTCCTCTGCCATTTTTGTTGCACCTCTGACATTTTTACCTTTGACATTATTACCTCTGAAATTTTTACTTGGCAACTTTAAGCTATGGTATTATATTGATTATTACATTTCGTATTAAGGTTTTGATTTTTGTTTCGTTAGTCAATTCAATCCATTGCAACTAGTTGGACAGAGTCGACCGCTTCTTGATTGACATATGCTAGTCATTTGGAACCAACTTTTAGTTATGAAAAGATTTAACAATATGTGTGTGGGTAGTATATTCATTCCATACAATTTTAGAGTTCTTCTTTATTTCCTTCTTCTTCTTCTTCTTCTTCTTCTTCTTTTTCTCCCTCCTCCTTCTCTTCTGATTAAAATTGTATCCTTTTTCTTCTTCCTCCTCCTTCTTCTTCCTCCTCCTCCTTCTTCCCTTCCTCTACTTCTATTTTTTCTCCTTCTTTCTCGTCTAATAATTCTCTTCTCTTTCTCCTCCACCTCCTTTTTTTCTTTTCATTCTCCTCCTTCTTCTACATTTTTCTTCTTATTAGGAGTAGCTAGTATTTTTCCTTCAACCCTGAAGATTCTTGCAGTACTTTATGAGGAATATTGGCTGCATATATTGTTTGCAGCCAATATGTGCATACATGTGTGCCAATATTTCATAAGGAGGAACAAGTAAAAATCGCCTTTGATCTATTGCAAGTTTTCTTCATTCTTTTTAATCATAACATCTGATCAGATTATTTTTGGTTTACTTACCAAGCAAATGTCTTTAGTAGATTTCCGTCAATGCTCCTTGTACCATCGTATGTATAGTGAGTTCCAAGGTAATTCGATCTATGGCCCACTTTTTACTTACCAAGCAAATGTCTTTAGTAGATTTCCGTCAATGCTCCTTGTACCATCGTATGTATAGTGAGTTCCAAGGTAATTCGATCTATGACCCACTTGTCAACATGCTAGACAGATTCACTAAAAATTAAACGAGTTCCAAGTCAAGTCAACAAATTTGTTTAAATGCAAACTTAAAGCATTCTTTTAAAGAGCCACGCAATATGAAAAGTTTGGGATACTTTCAAAATTGATAAGTCAATAATAACATTTCCTACACATTTTTCTGCTTTTAGCGTGCTGTGCTCTCGTTTGATAGCAGTACACTGAAATCAGCTTATAAAATCCCGTAATGCATGGTTCCTCGCTTTTTCTCTATCGAATGCAACATAAACCACTTTTTAAGGTCTTTTTGTGAGTTCTATAATTATGTAACGTTTCACTTCGGAATCCTGATCCTTATTTACTGTGTCTATTCAGGCCTGGCTTGTTGTTGTTGTTGTTTTGATTGATGGCGTTTCCATCGTATGGATGATTTTCGCCAAAATTCACGTAGAACCATTTATAGTCCACGCGAATAAACGGGAACGGTTCAGTGGTTTTGTATAAAACTTAAGAATAAACAGTGGTTTTGGAATGCCCATGCAGACACAGGGCTAGGTTGAACGGTTTGTTAGTTATTTTGTTTTGGGGGATACTGTTCGGTGGTTTAGTATCATTCTTAAGATTAAACAGTGGTTTTGGAATGTCCAGTTATACATGGCTATAAGTGAAACTTTTCTTTTTTCTTTTAACAAAGATTCATACGAGAATTGGTGACTTAACCTGTATAAATTTGTGTGTGGGGGTATGTGAATAAAGATTGTAAAAACGTGTTCAATCATCACACAACATAACTATAATCTATACGAGAAAGCAAGTTGCATTGACAATAAAATACATGATAAACTGTATTCCCTTTTCGGATTTTTGATTGAGGTATAAATATGAGAGACTATACACTTGCAAAGTGTAGTCATGCAAGCAAATAAATGAATCTGTAACGACTATATAATGTAATTGTAGCGACTCATACATTCGCACTACTTACTTTTACTGTACATTAAAGATAAAGACCAGTTATGGTCATGCGATTGCATTGTGAAAGAAACGTTGTGAAATCGATCAGAAAAGGTTGATCATCTGGCATAGGTGTACGGCAAGGTTCTGGAATCATCAAAATGATAAGAAATTTGGCCAAGTCTTCATAAAGTTAGAAGCACTGTACACAGAAAGATGTATATGGGACTACACACACGTGCGCGACACGTGCATTTCATATCTCTCAACAGGCGAGAGATACACTAATTTACTAAATATATCAATTAGTAGGCGGTTTCCCGTCAAATTTTGTTATCATCATGTAATATTCAAAACATATTCTTTCACATGATTGGTAATAAGAGCTTCCATTTCATTTTTTGAAATTGGGGCGTTTCCAATTCTGGTCTTTATCTTTATCTTTAAGATATGTTTCTACTATTTTTTCCATCACGCTACTAATTATTTGTATTCATTATTCGGACCACGTGTGTTTATTCCTTCAATCACGTATCGTGGTTCCGTGCATCGTTCAACCCCGCGTTTTTCAACGCCACGAGATTTTTCTTCACTGCTGCACCTCAGTCGAGTCAACAACTCCTACCAACATCTCAGTTGAGTCATGACGTCTCTGCATGGTTTTCTCTCCGGGCTGATTCTCTTCCGTGCCTATCACCTCTTTTACGGCACGTCAACTCTTTCTCTGCCGTCTTCAACGGGCTGGCGCCGGCAGTCTTCTAGTGGAACGATTTAACCAGGACCGACATGGCGCCTGATTCTGGGAGCTGCAAGTTTCTTCACCGGTAGCCTTTAACCCGCATGAGCTCGACTCACTGCAGTTCATCTAAACATTCATCATCAAAGTTCGGCGCATCAATCGAGCGACTCACTGCTCAGCATCAATGCCGGTTTTGATGTCTGTATTTCAACCTTGGCCTCCGACATCGAACGACTCACTGTTTCGTCTTCAAGCGCCACATTTATTCTTTTCTCTTCTCACCTGAGAGTTTCATCATCATCATCATCATCATCATCATCATCATCATCACGAGCGTCAGCGTAGAGATCTTTCACGGCTTTTCAGCCACGACAACGAAGCTGCATCTCCGCCCTCGTATGAAGCCTCCGCATCGTCATCACGTTAGCCCCTTCCTTCGTTTCATCCGTCATCATCTTCATTGGACTTTCGACTTAATTTCTACCATTGTCGTAAATAAGCTATATTAATTTACTGCATTCAACTTTATCCGCCAACTACGGAGATGTCTCTCATCTTCCTAAACCGTTTCACGAAGAGCTTACTAGCTATGATATCTTGCGAAATAGATACTATCGGCGAGAAGAGGAGCCAATTAGACAAGGCCTTAGGCAAAATTCCAACAGATTTATAAAAAATATAATATTAGGAAAAAAGCTATATTCATTTACTGCATTTAACTTTATCCGCCAACTACGGAGATTTCTCTCATATTCCTTAACCGTTTCACGAAGAGCTTACTAGCTATGATATCTTGCGAAATCGATACTATCGGCGGGAAGAGGAGCCATAACATGGCCATAGGCAAAATTCAAACAGATTTATGAAAGAATAATACTAGGAAAACTGCAATCATTTAAATGAATATGGATTTTTTTTTTTTTTTTAAAGAGTGAAATTAGTATCAGCTAGGAATAAGAGATGCGATATATTTCAAAATTTGTGTAGATTAAACCACATAATTATTTGTAAAAAACAATTGTGAGTATTTCATTTCATGCCCGATGAATCAGTTTTGTTTTTGAGATGGGTACCCCCCGGATATTTTCATTTGATAGTTTATGAAAAAAAAACACCCACATATTATTTTTAGTAAACATACGATGATATGAAAGTTTTGTCCAATGTCTATGTCTAAACTTCAACATCCCAAACGTTTAAACACATGTTTTAAACTATTCAGTTTACACATTTGAAGATAAAATTTATCTCAAATTTAATGTAGGTCTGAAAACTAGAGAATACACTCTTAACTATGGCTTGCCTGCCATGTCACATTACCTATCCCTTCGAGGATTTAACAATGTGGAAATAAACGCGTATAATCAGTGTAATTAAGTGGAAATTAAAAGCCTTTCTAAAGATTTTCAAGTAAAAAAAGTGAATGTGAAAAAGATCATAACTGGAGGATTTCTTGTCCTTTTTAGCCAGCCAAAGTCTACCCAATAAATGACATGTAATGGCGTTGCCCATCGACTAAAATTTATGACAGAGATATGACAATGTCGGAAGCGTCATAACTACTTTAAATAGTCAGAATGTTGTCGTTGATCTTGGCAAAGAGGGCTTCGTGAAACACGTAGCGGATAAGTAGCTAACGCTGATTTTTAGTCAAGAAGTTAGACTTATGACGGTTTCGAGAAACGGGTCCCTGGACTCTCTCAGGATTTGCAGGATTCCTGTAGGCATTGGATAAAACATTTATTTACAAGGGCCGGTCCCACCTGAATGATATCGATAACTATACACTATAGCCGTTTACGTGTTAACATGTTCCTATCGTCCATACCGTGTTTCATAGACGCAGGCTAGGTCAAAATGGAAAATACTACAACCCTCGGATAAGACTTTCTTTGGAGGCCTCTTGTGAATGAGAGTTGTCACATTTCGGCGTTGAGAACCCAATGAAGTATAAATCAGGGAAAACCACGGTGTAGTGGTCCACCTCACCACCTGCACAACCCAGTCATTTTTTTTTCGGACGGCGAGACGCGAGGCTTCCAGTGGTACTAGTTTTACGCCTCTACCGAAGTGGGGCAAGATTGTGTTATTTTGTTTTGCAGTTTAACAGAAAATCGTATATCTTCATACTGCAAACAATTTTTTTTTTTACCAGATTGGCCACCTTAAGCATACTAGTACTACACATCATAGGCACTGTGTTTCGACAAACAACATGATTATGAATTTGGAGGACCCTTGGAACATTGATGGTAAGTTGTCATTATAAGCATTCTCGAAATTAATCAATTGATGATAACATTGATATAAAA
Organism: Strongylocentrotus purpuratus; assembly: GCF_000002235.5. NCBI lineage: Eukaryota > Metazoa > Echinodermata > Echinoidea > Camarodonta > Strongylocentrotidae > Strongylocentrotus > Strongylocentrotus purpuratus. The sequence continues at coordinate 13,423,512 of NW_022145606.1, forward strand.
TGATAGAAAATGGCCCTATATGATTAATAAGGCATACATCAAACAAATTCCCTATTTTAATCTGAAATTAACGGGCAATCCAACTTGTTTCGTGTTATGAATACTTTGAGGCCCAAACACCATGAAAACTGTTGCAGAGCATAATCAGAGCGCTACTGCATGGGCTGCGCATGCGATCAACTTGCCCAAACATCGCGCTTATTCAAGGCTTGCCTGATCGGCTACACATTTATAGAACGTGACCCCCCCCCCCCCCATCCCCCTCCCAAGAAAAAGAACGAGGGCCCTTTATGAAACCGCGGGGTCTCTCATTTGAATATTGTCTAAATGTTGACATAAATGGCTCGATAGCAAGAGATTTGAAAAGTGATTTTCTTAAAGGTAATACACAGTTTGGGGAAATTTTGAAAATTGGGTGGATAGTGATCTATAAAATTTTGATATATTTGGATGCCCCTGTGGATGTATTATAAGCACTAAAAAAATTAGCCCCTAAAACACTACTGTTTTCGAGAAAAAATGAATATAAAAATTTACCGGTGCTCCCGGTAAATTTGTGTTAAATTTCAAATAGTGCCTATGGCCGTGCAATGGTAGCTGCGACCATGAAAATCTCAGAATATTTAGTTGTGATATATAATTTCCAAACGGGAATAGCTAATCGGTCGATTTTAGTCAAGAAACATTGTTTCATAGCTAAATTAATATTTTGACCTTGAGAGGGAGCTATACAACATAAAGAGTTTATTATTTATAATTTCATAACTTTAGACTCGATTTCAACCGCGACAACGATCAATGAATATTGTAGGAACGCATAGTTATGCTTCCAATATGTTAATTTGAACCAAATTTATGACCCTTTACCAAAACTTTGTAATACCTTTAAGCGGATTATACGAGATAATTTTTTTTTGGCAATAGGCAATGGAATGCATTCTACATCTCTTCGAACACTATTTCAAAAAAGTATACATGTTATTCAAAATCAGTTAGCGGTATAATTTTTTGTTTAATCTATCTTTGAGCTTAGGCTCATTTCGTTTCTTATTAAACTACTCGCTATTTTATATATATGAAATATGAAAGCATTAGATTCGAAATAATCACTTAGGAATAATACCCATGATTTTTCGTTGTTTTGATAAACGTGCATATGTTATTCTGAGGCTTCTGTGTACATTGTATGGTCTGTGCAGAGCTACGGTCAATTTAATTTGAAAATAAATAACATATGCTCAAACATTATCATTAAAAATGTATGAACAAGTTGAAAACATTCAGTTCAATGGCGTCCGTTAAGGATTTACAAGTAATCAATTAAAAAATCAAGTTAACTTCTCGCTAATGTGATTGTATTGTGAGAGAAGAAGAGATGACATAAAATTATCAGATTTTTGAGACCTGGGCCCCGTCTTACAAAGAGTTGATATCAATCGCAACTACATGTATGTACATAAGAGATAGGAGCCTGCATACTTGCGATTGATTGGAGGACTTACGATTGACTTGGATCAATCGTAACTCTTTGTAAGGCGGAGGCCCTGATCATTAAATCTACCTGAAAGTCACATGCACTTTAGACAGAAATGAGTATATCGACTACACACACTAGTGGCATGAAAGTCTGTCTGAACCTGGACCCTGTTTCATGAAACTTGATATCAATACCAGGTTACAAGCTACTGTTATAAGCTACTGAAACCATGGCATCTGATTGGCTGAGAGCAAATTTGTCATATAGATTTAGCCTATGTTATAGATAAAAAAGTTTTATGAAACGGGACCCTGATCCATGTTATGTCGCATAACAGTGACGTTATCTGCAGATTTTTTGTTTAGGTTCGTACAGCTCTCAAGACGTGTTGAAAGGCAGCCTAATGACACGGACTTTAGTCTGAATTGTTAACAGTAACTAGTTCATAGAATATAATTAGGCATTTTATCTGCTTTGCTACGGATGCTTGTTAAAGTCAATAATGACATTTCCAAATATAAGGCAGATAAACACATAAAACGTATACTATACAAATAAATTATAGATAATTAAAAGAGTAAGATAAATAAGATAATAATTCGCATTTTTGCAGAATTGCACGTCCACAACCCAGGCCACTTCAAGAGGAAAATATATCATGGGTGACAAGGGTTATGTATAATCAATAGAAGTACGTTATAAAGATTCCCTCTTTTAATCTTCAAGAGGTCCCATTCGCATAATGAAACGTAGTAGATGTTTTATAGGGCGTTGAAATTGACTATCAACCGTTAATATCTTGCACAGCGAATTTTACAAATATTAGTGCTGCATAAGTCTTCTTTTTGAGCGGTTAACAGGTCTTCCGAAGATCGAAGAAATACCTGCGAATGATCATTCTTGCACTGACACAATTTCGATTATTTCCCTTTCATGAAGAGTAAATCTATATAAAGTACTTCTAGTGATCAAAAGTTTTGTGTGTGAATCTGTGCGTTTTACTTTAAGACATATCCGGACTGGCCTGGTGAACTCCTTGTTTAATGTCATCAGTCTCAGCCGAGATCGTATGACTGGTTGCAAATTTATGGGCCGCCGATAGGGCCAATATAAACAAACACAAAAACCGACAAAGATGCATTCAGACAAACAAAGGTCAGAGCAAAATAGACAAAGCAACCAGAAGAAAGGACAATTTTACAAATAAAAACAAAGGACAAAGCAATAGACAAAGCGACGAGAAGGACAAATTCAGTTCGTACAATGCACTATGTCTGTTTCAAATCATCCTTTCTCTTTCTTCGTGATTGATGTCTATTTGCTTACCGTAAACCCAAAACGCCCTCTGTTGTCCTTTGAGGGTCAGTTCGTACGATGCTGTTATGTTTGTTTCAGTTCATCCTTTGCTTGTGAATTTGACCTTCTCGTCGCTTTGTTTATTGCTTTGTCCTTTGTATGTTTGTAAAATTGTCCTTTCTTCTGGTTGCTTTGTCTATTTTGCTTTGACCTTCGTTTGTTTGCTTTTTAATTGTCCTTTCTTCTGGTTGCTTTGTCTATTTTGCTTTGACCTTCGTTTGTTTGCTTGGTAATTGTCCTTTCTTCTGGGTACTTTGTCTATTTTGCTTTGACCTTCGTTTGTTTGCTTGTTAATTGTCCTTTCTTCTGGGTACTTTGTCTATTTGCTCTGATCTTTGTGTGTTTGAATGCATCTTTGTCTTTTTTTGTGGTTGTTAATATTGTCCCAAACGGCGGCCCATACAAATTTACCTGCCGAAATACTAAACATCATAATTATTACTAATGAAGAGAGCTGCTAGAAAACTACGTTAGCCCATTGATTAGCTTCGTCATGTCAATCTTCCCTAGGTTCCAAATTATCTACTCTAATCACTGGAATCCAACATCCAAACAAGTGAGTACAGGCCTAAATTTTATGTTGCTAAAGTTATACACTACCTGTCTATAGATCCAAAATCCCAAAGGTGCTTAATGCACTTTTGACATATCTTTTTTTTAATGAATATATTTATCAAACATAATGAGAAATAATCGCTATATGTATTGGATATTAAAAACGTGCTTGTCGAAAGTTAGTCAATTTTGATTACAGATTTGTGTTTCCTTCAAAGGGAATTGATTCCACTGGGGTGATCACGAATTTGTTAATTGATTTGAATTATGATTTTTTTTTCTTCAATATTGTATATGGTGCATTTTACCAGCCTCGACGATGAGTGCAATCTTTCAATAAATTAACGTTTTCAAATTATTTCAATGATTTCTTAAATAATTTGTTAGATGTATCTTTTTTTGTCGGATGAAACATCTAACAGCGTTGTTTCTAGAGGATTTTTTCCCCAATCGACACCGGAAATATAGTAAAAAATGCTCTGCTAGCTGTATTGATATGTTTTCTTCCTGTACGGCCATGCATTATGGCTCAAGGCATGGGCACACATCAGATTTGTTTCTGGTGGGGACCGGGGGGGGGGGATTCAATGAATTATTGATAATTTATTGCATTTTCTTTGTTTTTTTTTATTTGTGGGAACTGCCCCCTACCCTAACCCCCGCTGCCTACAGTCAGGGTTCAGTGGCAAAGCAATGGCCTCTTAACTGTGAGACCCCACGATCAAAACCGTGTCGATTTGCTATATTAGTGCCCTTTTGCGGGGCATTAATCCTCCTTACTGTCATTTATGACTTAAGGGCGTAGGTCCTCAAGTTGATAATCATAGTAGCATACACATGCTTTAGCAGTGACGCAAAACAAACACTGGCAAATTATTATTCAATAACATCTGAGAATGTATACTGTTGTGTTATCTAGATCTATTAGGAATAAATCATTGTCAAAATAATTCCATAAATTGGGGTAAAACAAAAATATTCCAACTTTATGAGCAACAGTGTATGTTTTATGTAATAAACATTATTCTTTCTTCTATTTTTAGTTTATCTTAGTCTAATTCAAAGAACATACATGGTAAACAATCAAAACATGCATCAAACTTATACAGCAAAGGCCAAAGACTCCACGTAGTGGTTACGAGTTTCTGTTTATATTTTGGGGACATACTACAATCGCCTACGTCACATTATTTTGGGCGTGTTTTTTTTGGGGGGGGGGGGGGCGTGGGGGTGGGGGGGGGGGGCGGTTACAACTTATTTAAGTATTAACAAAATCTGAAATTAATGTTTTCCAAATTCCTGAGGTCATTAGCATTCCATTGATATATAGTTATATTTTTTTTATAAAATGGCTAGCTGTTTTAAGAGTTGCAAGGTCTTATTTATCGTAATGAGCAAACGATATACTGTACTACCATACGTAAGACCTTGGAACTCTTAAAGCAGCTAGCCATTTTATAACAAAATATAACTATATATCAATGGAATGCTAATGACCTCAGGAATTTGGAAAACATTATTTCAGATCTTGCAATTTGCAATCTGGGGAGAAGCTCGCATTAGACGTTACACAGTTACAAATGCCACAGGGGCAATTTTCATTTGGGGGTAGTTGTCCTCGAGGGTAATTGCCCTCGGGGGGTAATTATCCTCGGGGGTAGTTGTCCTTGGGGGTAATTTTTCGGGTGTAATTTTCCGGGGGGTTAATGTCCTTGGGTAGGGGGTAGTTGTCCTCGAGGGATAATTCTCCGGGGGGTAATTTTCCGGGGGGGTAATTTTCCGGGGGTAATTGTCCTTGCGGGTAGTTTTCCGGGGGGTGATTTTTCGGGGGCCATAATATTGGCAATGAGATCGATATGTAGTTTAAGTAGTCTTTACGTACATCATATTCATATTACGTATGAGGGAACCACACTAATGAAGCGTTTGGGGCTTCTTTTAATTGTAACAAAATGTTTCATATGTTTTTATAAATTGTAATAGATAATTCATGCATTTATTCATTCATTCTATCCGATTCTTACGCAGGTATGGCCATGAGGAAATCGCGTTTCTGTATGCTGCTTCTTACGGGCGCTTTGGGATACATCCAGCTCATATACCTGATGATGAGTGTTGATTTTCAACCTTGTAATGTGAAGCATTCGAATTTGGAAAGGGTGCATGGGGCTGAGTCCACCAGCTGCCCCCGCAAGGTTCATCTTTGGGCAAGAGATGCCGGTGAGTTGGGATATTCCCAAGGCATCCATGAGATCAAATGCCCCGGAAGTACTTGCGATGTACAGCTGTCCGTTGATATGACCCTCGAGACTATGCAAAAGAATGAGGCTCTTATCTTATTTCATTGGTCCAAGTGGGACTGGGAGACGTTGCATTGTCATCGGCCATGGGGCCAGAAGTGGGTGTTCTACACGCTCGAGAGTCCGCTCAACACCAAAGAGCACGTCGTTCCTCCCACCAGATACTACAGCAACACATATGACTATATCATGTCATTTCGGTACGATTCAGACTTTCGGGCAGATTACGGACAATACCTCGCAGGGAAACCTGAGCTCGAGGCTAACGTCACGAGAAATTGGGCTAAGAATCGTTCCAGGCTGGTCGTCTGGATGGCCTCGAACTGTAAAAAGACAACCTGGCCAAGACAGGACTTTGTGAATAGATTGGCGAGGCAAGTAAAGCCTCGTTCAGATATGCGATGTCATTAAACCGTTGCGTTTTTTGTTGTTGTTTTGTCTATGATGAAGTAACTGTAATACGTTTTACATACCTGTATCTTATAAAAACATGTATAAAAACCCCGGCCCCCCCCCCCCACTCAGAGGTTGGAATGACCGCATGCGTGTTGCCAAAATGTCCGGTAAAGGGGTACTTTTCGTGCGACAAAGTCCGGCCCGAGATTTGTAAAAAAAAAGGGGTGTATTTGACTTTTCACCCGGAGATTTCTTTAAAAAGGGGGTGTTTTTCTTTTTTTCTCTCATCTCTTTGGAATCCTGAGAAATTATTCCGAATTTAGGGGGGGGGGTACATTGAGCATTTTTCCTGATTTAGGGGGGTCTCCAAGGCAGGAAAAGCGCGCAAAAAGCCCGCGAAAGGGGGGTTCGGAAATGTTGGCAGTCCTCAGATAGGGGGTGCTTTCAAAAAGAGGGTACGAGCATATGCGTACCCTAAATAACACTGAGTGGGGGGCCGGGATAAAAACAGAGCTCGCCGAGTAGCCGAGAAGCCTGTTTCAAATCGGGCAAAGCTAGTTTTCCATGCAATCGAAACCGGGCTGACCAGATCAAACTTTAAAAAAAAAAAAGCAGAAGCACGAAGTTGCAAACCATCCAGAGACTCCTGATGAATTGCGTTACTGACTAATTAATTATGTCATCACAAAATCTCAGTTTTCTTATGTATAACTGATTTTCTTATAAAACTGAAGATATGGCGTATATATTCAATACTGAATGGACGCCATTAAACTATTACCAACAACAACAACAACAACAACAGAGCTCAGTGAATAAGCGCAAGTAAGGCCTTTGTTTGGCGCAGTTTGCCAGTTATTCACATGTAGATGAGAAACACGGCGTCAGTTTATTTTGCTTTTTTGCGGCCGTTTTTTAATACCACATCGTTTCTGCATGAACAAGCCTTTACACTTCAAAACGTTGGCGGAGTGCATGTCGCCTGTTTGGAACTTGGAGGGCATTATAAGCTCACCGTACTTTCACCCAGAGACGACGCCCTACTTTGTCCCTGAACAGACGATCATATATCATACTTTCATAATACGGAACGGATCGGAGGGGGAGGGAGAAACACGTCTGAATATCATATAAGTGTATGTACATGACATCAGGCACGTAGCCAGAGTTTGATGTTTGGGGGGGGGGGGGGGGCACATACATGTAATCGATCGAGGTCAAAAAAGTTCAACCGTGCCCCCCCCCCCCTCCCCTGTGGCTACGTGCCTGCATATGACATACACGAATTCGATATCTATTACGTAACGAAAATGTTGATTAGATAGTGTACCGAAGAGTACCGACAAAATGTAGAAATTCTATGATACACGCAGAAACATTATTGTGATAATGCCAACTGTTCACGATTCACAGACCTCAAACTAAAGATAAAGAACAGTTATGGTTATGCGATTGCATTGTGAAAGAAACGTTGTGGAATCGATCAGAAAAGGTTGATCATCTAGCATATAAGTATTGGTGTGTAATGGAAGGTTATGGAATCATCAAAATGATAAGAAATTTGGCCCAGTCTTGGTAAAGTTACAAGCACGTACTGTACACAGAAAGATGTATATGGGACTACGCGACACGTGCGCGATATCTCTCGAGGTCCAAATAGATATAATAATTTACCAAATTTATCAATTAGTAGGCGGTTTCTCGGCAAAATTTGTATCATCACGTATTAGTCAAAACATATTCTTTCACATGATTGATAATAGGAGCTTCCATTTCATTTTTTGAAAGGGGGGCGTTTCCAAAACTGATCTTTACCTTTAAAGGTCTTTTGGTTTCTTAAATACTTTGCTCTGTTTATCTTACGTTATAGATACATCAATGTGGACATGTATGGCCGCTGTGGAAACCAAACCTGCACAGCTGGCACCGAACATTGCGAGAGGGCGCTCAAGCAGCACAAGTTCTTACTAGCGCTGGAAAACAGCGAGTGCACGGACTATATCACCGAGAAGTTCTGGATCCAAGCCCTCTACAGGGAAATAGTCCCAATCGTCTTCGGGCCTCCGCGGAGTGATTATGAAAAGGTGTGTTGTTGTTGTTAGTTGGTTTTATTTGCGTTTAGTCAGATCTGACTATTTACGCCTATCTATTTATTTTTCTCCTAACTTTTGTCGATATCGTCGAGTCTGTTAAACACCTTCCCTTTTTCTTTTTTTTTTCTTCCTTTTTTCCTTTAAAAAAAAAAAAGGTGGCACCTCCTAATTCTTTTATCCACATCCAGGACTTCGAAACCGCGCGGGAATTAGGGGAATTTCTGAAGAAAGTGGACGCGGACGACGCCCTCTATGGCAAGTATTTTGAATGGAAAAAGAAAGGTTCTTTGAAACCGTACGGAGGATCCACGCGAAGTATCATGTGTGAGCTTGGAGACCGTCTAGAAGCTGACGCGAAAGCAGTTCGAAATGGAACCTATAAGCCAACGAAACAAAAAGACTGGAAAACATGGTGGCTGGACTCGTGCAAGAAGAAAGGGAGGGTGCCAAAATAACGGTTCGATCGATCGTTCCACTTCAAGTACAGCCTCAAAAAACGTTCTTAATGCCCGCGTCACACTGTCCCGAAGTTGACATAAGTTGGACACACGATGAAGGAAATTCGAACTTCGCACGAAGATGGCACTGAACTTGGTCAGCAGCCAACCAACAGCCGAAGCAAGTACGATGCCTACAGAAGGTCACACGATGGCACCCGAACCACTCACGAAGGCATCACGAAGATGTGAATTTGTAATAAGAAGGCCCCAGGCCACACGAAGGCCACACAATGGCTAATTGTATTGAGAGTACGATGCGTTCCAACTAGGTCATGAAGGCGTCACGTGAACTCCCGATGGTATAAAACCTTCGACCGACGGTGTGAAAATCAATTGTTGATCGGAAATTAATGATGCCCAAATTGGGGGATGGGACCAACAAAAAAGGGCACTTTCTGGAAAAAAAAGGCACATACAAAGGGAAATCTCAAATCGAAAATATACAATTTGTTAGACATTGGTATGTACCCCTATACATTGTGGTTACATTAACAGGGATGCTTTCAATATTTATTTCTCTTTGTACATCATGCAAGATATTGTTTAATCATCATACTTTGCAGTTGGGTATGATGATCTGAATATATTTATATGCGAGCGAGGAAAAATGTTAAGATTTGTGAGGTCGCAGTGCAAAAAATTGCATCTTATAAAGATAATTAAATCCAATACTGATGGGGTTATAGTCACATTCTCATAACGGAAAACTGAAAAGACCTTTGATAAGTAACATAATTATATCATCTATAAAATCAATGCGAGTGAGTGTAGCGAGCGAGCTTCGGGAGAAATCGCCCTAATATTCACTTTAAATTAGGGGCACGTTTGAAAAGAAAAGAAAAGGGGACACTTATCGAAAAGGATAAAACACTTATTTCTCATACCTGAAAAGAAGCACTCACCAGGGATTAAAAAGGCACTTATGAGAATGGTAAATGGGAATTTGTCGACGGAATTGGGGCACCTATCGGATTTTGATAGAGGCATTCATAAGAGTTGAAAATGGGAATTAATGAAAACGGGATAGGTCCCTTATTAGAAAGGAAAAGAGGCACGTATCATTGTTAAAACGGAAATTGTCAGAGGTGTAAAGGGGCATTTATCGCCCCTGAAAATAGGCACTGACTAAATATGAAAAGGGGTACTTATGAGAATGAAAAGGGACACTTTTATTAGGTGAAAAGGGGGCATTACAGAGAAGGGAAACGAGCTCTTTTGTTTTAATGGGGGTACCTATCATACGGAAAAGGGGCACTTATTAGATTGGAAAAGGGGCACACGTGAAAATAAAAGGTGTGCTTATGGGAGGTAAAGCGGATAGTTATTAAAAGGGGAAGAGGCACTTCCTACAAAGGAAAAGAAGCACTGGTCGAAGTAAAAGGGGTACCTCTTAAGTTTGAATAGGGCCTTATCCGAGGTGAATGGGGGCACTTGTCAAAAGTGAAATGGGCACTTTTTAGGATAAAACGAGCCCTTTTGCTCTGTAAAAATTGGCACTTCTTACGAAGTTATAGGGGCACTTTTTCTACGTAAGAAAGGGCACTTTTGGGGTACTTGAAAAAAGCCTCCGGCTATGAGGCTGGCTTTTTATATTCATTTATTCATTCATTCGAAATGGTTTATTTCAAATAAAACTTTCATCGTGGCGTTTAGCCGGATTACAAAAGTTTATAAACAAAATTAAAAACACATAATGTAATATAAAACATTGCATAACATGATATATTGAATCTGAAAAACAAATCAGTACAGATACGAGAAATAAAGCTGATTGCAACATATGTCCACATTATCATGACAAATGGGAAACGCTTGAGCTACTTAAATTCGGCTGTCTTCGCCGACTCACCGTGGTCCAATCTGGATGTCATCGTAATATAACACGATGGCTACACGTGCTCTTATTCTTATCAATGAAATTTCTAGTGTCCTTTGATCTGAACTAAAATTGCTAAGAAGGTAATTTTAGACCCCAAACTGTCTTAAATTTAGCCAATACGATCATACCAATTTAGCTCCATTTTCCCCAAAATACGGTGACCGTTAATTAATCAATTAATTAATAACTACAATACATGGGCCGGTTGGTTGGGCTTAATATAACCAACACGAAAAAAAGCCAACGAAAAAGCCAGCATTGGCATTGGTTGAAATACAACGTAAAAGGCGCTAATTCGTTTTGTCAACGGCTTTTTTCAAATTATCGAATATTTGTGGTGGTACACAAAAAATTAGAAATCGTTATATTTAAGGATATTTCAGCCGCCTCTGAACCGACTTTGATCCAACAAAGATGATTTTGTCATTTAAATTGTATGTTCTTTCAAAAGACACTCCGTTTTTCGTTATCTCACAAAAAAATTATTTTGTGTAGCGCCCTCTGCAACAGAACTCAACTATCCCTTTAATAAAACTGATTATTTGAGAAACATTGTTAGTGTCATTTGTTGGTGGTAGTCCTAAGGTAAAAGTATAAACCAAAAGTTTTTTGCTTTATTTTGCTTTGTAATCCTGTTCTGGTTGTTCCAATTTTTTTGGTTGTTTCACAACTAGGCATTGTGGCGTGCGCCTAGCTGTAATCCAACTAAAAGTGGAAGTTACAAACTAAGTTTAGCTGAGGACGCATGTTCGAAACTGAGTCACGTCTTTCGGATGGTGACGTTATAAAGTTCGGTCCCCAGTCGTAAATAATCATATCTGATTGATACACGTCTGTAAAAACCCAATATACACACACACATTCCAATTTTTTTTGGTCCACTTTGCCCCAGGTTCCCTTATATATCGATGAATAAAGTGTATGAAAATGAGAATAGGGAAAGGGATTACATGTAGAAGAACGAGAGTTTACCATATTTACTAAATGTTCGAAGAAATTTGTTGTTTTCCGTTTTTTGTCAATTACAGTTTATATTAGTTTTCTTATTTAGCATTTTTGTCATATTGAAGGGCGGGAGAAAAAGAGAGGTAGAAAGGAGAGACCAGAGACAGAGAGAGAGAGAGGGGAAGACATACAAGTGTGAGAGAGCAGATAGGGAAAGAGAGAGAGAGAAGCCTAGGGGCGGGGAAAGGAGGAAGACAGAGATGTAGAGAGGAGATGTGAGGAAGAGAGATGAGGAAGAGAAAGAGAAGATCGGAGGGAGAGAGAGAGGAGCGAGAGAGGAAGGAGATAGAGATTTAGAGGAGATGCGGAAGGAATGAGATAGAGGAGAGGGGAGGGAGAGAGAGATAGAGAGAAGAGAGATAGAGGAAGGAGATAGAGATATAGAGGAAGGAGATAGAGATATAGAGGATAGCGGAGGAAGATATCAAGAGAGGAGAGGGGGGTTGTGGAAGAGAGGGAAAGACAGAGGGAGGGAGGAAATGTGAGAGAGAGGGCGGGAGGAAATGTGAGAGAGAGGGCGGGAGAAAAGGAGGAGAGAGATAGATAGAAAGGGAGATAGAGAGAGGGAGGGAGAGATTGGACAAAGAGAGAAAAGATACTTCAGATCGGGAGGATGAGAAAGGGTTATCAGCATTAAAATCTAGCAACAATCAAAATTAAAGAAGAAAACTTTACATTTCTAGATAGAGGTAGGTACCTGCTTTAGTACAGTGGTCACGTACCCTTCCCATTCCAGCATTATACCTGGGGGGGGGGGGGATTCTTAAGTTTATCCCATAATCGCACTGTACATAAACAATCCATAAAAGGAAAAAAGAGGTGCAAGTGGACGACAAAATAAATATTGTTCAACTTATGTGTTCATTTATTTCACAATTTTTCAGCTCAATATATGCAACCAATAAAAATGCACATGAATTCATATGGACTTGTAAAGTAACCGCACAAAGTTTTGTAAAGTAACCACACAAACATCACCTTGCCATGAATCACATTCAGACTATATATCCAAACTATTTCAGTTGGTGACATAATTAGAAATAATAAATGAAAAAGTAAAAGCACTACAGCAAGAAAAAAGACATACTTATTGAATGTGGAGGCACTCACTCCGACATTTGCAGCATTTGTAACACACACCAAAAATATTGAAATGTCTTTTTCTTTGTTGTTGCTTTTTTTAAATCTTAATTTAATGAAAACAAAATATTTTAAATCTTTTTAGATAGAAGTTGACTTTTTTTTTGTTCTAAATTTTTTTCAAAATAGTAACAAATTTAGACAATGCAATCTTTCTTGAATAAGACATACAAAAAGTAATACATTCAGTTGGTGACAAACTTCAAAATAATGTTTTGAATAAGACATAGAACAAAGAACAATATTCAGCTATATATCATTGACATTTCAATTAGTAACATAAGTCAAAATAATAAATTCTAAAATAAAGCACATGAGGTTCATTCCATGAGGTTTAGGTTAACAATATGTCCATATAATGTTTTTATGAGAACTTCTACTGCACATGAAATATGGAGTAATCTGTTGAAGATTTTATGGGCAGAATATGTATAGCTAGTGCCCTGCCAGAACCATTCCTGTTACATTTGCTTCTCTTCAAAACCTTTGCTTAATATGCATTTCTTTTTTTACCAGCATTACATGAACATCACATTTAGATCACATTACATAGACCACATTACATACACTTTTTATGCTCAAAGTCAATTTGAGCATTACATACACTTTGGGTCAACAATATTGATGCACCATCGAGCTCGAATACCTCTAAACATTACTTGGCGATATGCTTTTTATGCTAAAAGTCAATTTGAGCTTGCATTTTAATGGTTGGAAGCTAGGAGACATAATTACTCACTTCAGGGGGGTGTTTCACAAACAAACTTAACTCTAAGTTGGACTTAAAAGTTATGGAGAGCCATTTGTAGTCGTATAATGAAATACATTCAAAAGCAAAATTTTCAATTGTTCTAGACTTTTCATAAATTCCACATCAAGACCATGAAATCTCCCATGATAATATAAAATATGAATGATTTTAATTAACATTATATGCCTTTTTAAAATAACTTTTACAAAATATTTTCAAACATGCTAACGGCTTTCCATAATTGTTAAGTCCAAATACTTAGAGATAAGTTCAACTTAGGATCTTTGTGAAACACCCCCTGGTATGAAGTTTTCCTTCTTATCATGGATCCTCAAAGTAACAATCTAGCCCCATTTGTAAAGCATGCATATCAAATCAATAGAAAAACAGGAATATTTAACATGCATCAATGCATGCATTGTGTGACTTCAGTGTGTTAATTCAAGTTATATTACATATTTTTTTCAATTTTTCTTTATTCATTTGTTCTGTTTGTGAAAATGATTTTCGTTTTGTTTTGAGCTTTGTTTATATTCTATATTTGCTGTTTTCATTACTATGATTGTCAGGGAAATCACAGTGTCTTATTGCAAGCCACTGGCTTTTTTAATTACACATTTTTTTTTATCATACATTATATTTTGGTATTTTATGAAATTATATAATAAATGGAACTTGAAAATTAAAAAGTTCATATCATGTAGTCCCAACTAATCACATTTCTGTGTGCAGTGCAACTGTCTGGAAGACTGAGTCAATTTCTTATCATTGCAATGATTCCGAAGCTTAACCCATTGCCTACGAGAAGCTAGTGGTCCATGTACTAGGTTCAAGGTTCATTTTATTTCTTTCTTTCACAACATTTTTACATATAATAATAGAACAAAAAACAGCATAAGAAAAAACAATTTAAGAGCAATTTTAAGTCGATATATAATCCAAATGAAAGAAAGTGGAGACCTTGAAAAGCTGGGCTTGTAAGAGCAAGGTCCCCATAAAACATAATCCATCAATGTTTCACTTTTAAAAATGTTTCAAAGTTATCAAAACTACACATGATTAAATATGGGGGAAATATAAAGTATAAAGTATAAAGCCTATGGAAATTAGAGAATTCAGTAGATAACAGGTTAATAGATCGACTCAAGTACTACTTAAATTATCCTTTCCTTATTGCTTCCATGCAGGAGGTTCCTTTCCCAAAATAATCACTTGACCAGCATACAAACATCCAAAATAGAATCAGATCTTTGTTCTAACCTGCCTATGTCTTTTGACTTGATTAAGATTAATACTACAAGTTAATGACTATTCACAAACAAAAACAAAAAATGTTAGCTAGCTCATTCAAATGATCTGTGTAGTAGCAGTGTCCTCCACAATGCCCTTATAAAAAAAAGTACCATGAAATTACCATGGTTTGATACCATGATTACCATGGTTCTAATGGTGGATGGCAATTTGGACCAAGAACTATGGTACGTTTTTATAAAGGTGCACCAGATGCAAAAAAGCTAAGAGCAACTATTATAAAATGTGTAGCTGGCGTGGTAGGGAGTTACTTCTTCCTGTCTTAATAGACCAGTTCACGGTTAGCACATGGCTGCACTGACCCCGAATATCCACAGATCTTCAAAACATGAAGAGGTCCAACTTTGTACATTTTGAAATAATCACTCCTACAGCGATAGAGGCGCTACATCAATAGCCTTTGTTTCCCTTTTTCAAAGTATACTTCCACCTGTGTAACATGGAGTGCACTGCTTGTGCATAAATGAATAATGATTAAATAACTTTCATCAGCACGTATCCAGTATTTCGTCTCCATGTATTTCACAAAGTGTTCTGCAATGACCTTTATCTGCTCATGCTCAGACTGCAACCGTGAACTGGCTTATTGTGATTTAGTTTTGGCTCTAATAAGGTCATGCATCCTTGTCTCGTAAACCTATCCTTTCTTTTGATGTCTCTGACACCAAATTTGAGGGGCTGGGTGCAATCACGGAAAACCCTTTGAAATCCTCTCTTCCTCTCCCCCTCTTCTGCAACTAACATTCGCATGGCAGCCATGATTGTAATAATTGATTGGGTGTACCGATCGAGGCAACCCAAGCCTGCGATGGATTTCTTATAAGCTGCGATTGATTGTGAATCAATCGCAACTTTACACTGAGCTATGATTGATACAATTGATGCTGGTCAAACAGTTTTTGAGCGTCAAGTAACGCCTAGCTGGAATGCTCCCCAGGGAGTAGAAATTGTGCACACAGTGTGTGCGGGCAAGCACTGAATCCAATGACCGGGTAATAGTGTATTTGTAAAGCGCTTAGAGACATTGTATTAAGCGCTACATAAAAGCTAAATATTATTATTATTATTACTTTCACAGAAGTTGCGATTGATATCAATCGCAACTTTTTATAAGATGGAATCGATATCAATTTAAAAGTTAAGATTGATTCGGATCAATCGTAAGACAAGCCCTCAACTCCACCTTATCTTGAACTATTTCGAGACAGTCATATTCCACAGACTCCATCACTTTAAAAACTTCTTTATTACAAGCAAGGTACCGGCTGCAGCGGCGACAAACACCAACGTAACTTGAAGAGCCCTCTTCACATCTCCTTTGAGCCATCTTGGAGGGGTCGCCATAGGAACGACACGCTCAGTAGAATCTCCTCCTCCTCCTTCTCTGGTGGTGCGCAGCATGGCCCTAAGGGTGGAGTCTCGCAGTCCCTTCAGAAAGCTCATTAAATCTAGGGCGAGATTGAAAAGAAAAATACTACAGTGAAACCTATATATAAAGATCACTCAAGGGAGACAGGAAAAGTGGCCCTTCTAGGCAGGTGGTCTTTAGATACAGGTTTTTAAGCGAGAACAAAATTTGTAGAATTACGATGGTTCTTATGGTGGATAGTAATTTGGACAAGGAACCATGGTAGCCAAGGTTTTCTGTACCGTAGTTACCATGGTTCATTGTCCAAATTACCATTCACCACATGTGGTAACCATGCAGTACCACAGTTACCATGGCTCTTGGTACCACGGTTACCTTGGTTCTTGGTACCATGGTTACCATGGTTCTCTCGTACAATGTCACTACCATAAAGAAAGTCCCTATGCACTAGGCACTATGTGCAATTGCAAACATTTCCAATAGAACTGAACTGTTTTTATAACAAAAGATACTATGACTTTGTTTTGGCATGACACAGTAAAAGTCTGAGAATAAAATGGGACAGAAAGTTGGTTTTTTAAAAAAATGACTTAAAAATAAAAAAAGTCGTAATCACAAAGCATACAGGAAATTCAAATAACAAGCCACTTTGTCTGCAACTTGACCATCCCCTGGGATGAATTTATCTGCAATTTAAATGTAGCTACTGTCATTTCTTATATGAGCAATACACAAATTGCACTTGACCAATTGCTACATCCATCATACCTGTTCCGCCTGTTCCTGTAGCACCCTCGCTTGTGCCAGTGCCAGTCTTCTGATGAGTCATATTGATGATAAACCTGCAAGAAATACATACATGATCAAAATTGGTTATTCTAAAGCCTTGCCCAGATATAACACAGAAAAATGCAATTTTTATTTACCACAAGGTAAGTGCAAGACGCTTCAGATCTATGTATGTCAAAAGGTAAAGACCAGTATTGGAAATGCCCCAATTTCAAAAAATGAAATGGAAGCTCTCATTACCAATCATGTGAAAGAATATGTTTTGACTAATACATGATGATAAAGAATTTGCCGGGAAACCGCCTACTAATTCATATATTTGGTAAATTTGTTTCTCTCATGGTCTGTGAGAGATATAGGGTAGTCCCATATACATCTTTCTGTGTATAGTGCTTGTAACTTTACAAAGAATGGGCCAAATTTCTTATCATTTTGACGATTCCAGAACCTTGCAGATGCTAGATGCTAGATGATCAACCTTTTCTGATCGATTCCACAACGTTTCTTTCACAATGCAATCGCATGACCATAACTGGTCTTTACCTTTAAACGCTTCATATCTGAACGGGTGTTGAAGTACATGTAGGTAGGAAAAACTATATTATAAAATCAAAGGGCAACTACAATTAGTCCAGTTGAAGATTTTGATCAAGTTACCTCAAATTGGCACTAACAGAAAGTGAATACAGGAGAAGGCACATTTTACATGGTTACTACCTGCAGATTCATGTCTCTAAAGGTTTCCATGGCTTGAACAGGGGGTTGCACACTTGAACGTTGAACGCAGTAGTTTCATACCCTATTATCACAATCCTAACTTCAAACCTGGGGGGTGTTTCACAAAGATCCTAAGTTGAACTTATCCTCAAGTTGGACTTTACAGTTATGGAAAGCTATTAGCATCCTTGAAAATATTTTGTAAAAGTTATTTTAAAAGGCATAAAATGTTGATTCAAATCATTCATATTTTCTATTATCATCTGAGATTTCATGATCTTGATGTGGGATTTATGAAAAGTCTAAAATACTTTTATTTTAAGGCTACAAATTGCTCTCCATAATTTTTAAGTCCAACTTGGAGTTAAGTTCGACCTAGGATCTTTGTGAAACACCCCCCTGGACTCAACGCAAAACCAACACTTTGCCTAACCCTAAACCTAAAACCTGATTGTAACCCTAACCCTATAGATTTGGCAAAATGAAGCCCAGAGCTATTGTGGCTGGATCAAATTTCGCAGCACCCGGTGCACTAAAAAAAAGATAATTGGGACCCGTTTCACAAAGCCCTTTTCCAATGACAAATGACGAAAATCAGTGACAAATCTGCTGATAATCAATCAGAAGCAAGGATTTGAGTAGCTTATAACAAAAACTAATTGTCACCTAATGACAAGTCTTGTGAAATGGGGCCCCAGGAGGAATTTACCTGGTCACAATCTTTAGATGAGAGTCTCTGAAAGACTTCATTGCTTGAAGACAATCGTTGTACGTCTCAAGGGCTTCAGGTGAGTCCGATGAATGTACTGATAGGAAAAATAAAGTATGAAAATATTTCACAGCTCATTATTATTTTGATGAAGAATCCCTTTCATGCTGTATTTCAAAGCTTGATACTTTAACATGGAGTGACAATTTTCAAACTTGGGATATTCATCTTTTAATAAAGAGGCCTGATGAGTTTCATCATCTATTTAGTAGAGGTGCCATGGTCTAGCTAGTGGATACGTCACCGGATTGTGGATCTCATGGTTTGGGGTTCGAGTCCGGTTCTGGAACTAATGTCTTTTGGCAAGATATTAATCTACAATTGCCACACCCCACCCAGGTGATGTAAATGGTTACCTGGTGGGAAGAAATTCCTTGAATGCTTGAGCCAGGGTAATAGTATGATTGCAGGGCCCTCAGGGAGAACAGTATTAATACTGATGAGACTGCCCTTGGTAAACAAGACATATTATTATCATTAATATTATTTACAGAGAGAAGGGCCTTAATTCTCAAGTCAAAGTATATGAGTTAACGCCCTTCTGGCTCCAAGCAGATAATTGGACAGTCCTTTGTAGTATTCTAAGATACCATAGAATGCGGAATCAGAAATGGGCTGCTAGATTCAACAGTATAGGAATACATGTGAATAATGGAAGCTGAATAAAGTACCATTCTGAATTCAATCTTGATTCATCTGCTTGTCTTATTTGAGTTATCTCACATACACATCTAACAGTAGCTACCATGTTAGTATGTTACATCCTTCACTGTGTACAATACATGTGAGGTAATGCCCATTCTGGCCACTCTGCAATTCTGACGATGCATGGTAACTTATTGCAATTAGATTCTAGACTATTCAGTCACAGAAGCTTGTGGTGCAAAAGAATGAAAAGATGTTACCAGCAAACATATAGTAGGGGTGCATTCCTCTTCCCAGCCCTTTTATGATTAAAGGGTTAAAGACTGTCAATACTACTGGGCCAGAAGGGATTACACCACACAGCGAGGTCACTGACAGGTGGCTATCTCATTAACTCAGCTCTCAACTAACATAACAAAAAGAGGATCATGGGGGACCAACAGGCACCGATTGGGGAAGTTTTCTATATAGAGGGAGCAAGTAGCTACTAGTAGAACAGTGGGGCTTTAAAGGAAGACAAGGTCTTACTGTAGTCTTTGATGGATGGCCCTGATGCAATGGCTTCTATCAAGTCCCTGTGAGGTTTCGGCATGTAATCTTGGAAGAATCGTCTCGACTTATCTACAGATGAGATATAAAATTTACGAACCAGTTAAAGTGGGAAAGATTTAAATATGACTGCATGGAATTTGCATTGATGAGATGCCAGAATCACATTGTTTGATAACTGGACTGAGTATGCCTAGGTCATCAGTTCAAGACCCAGAATGGCAGTGATGTCCTTTGTCACGATATTGATCTATATTTGCCACTCCAAACCCAGGAGAGAAATGGAGATCTGGAAAGGTCAAGAAAGATGGTGTGATTGGTATGCAGTAATATGTGCCTTTAGGATGGCCAAATGGCAGAAATACTCCACAAGGAGTGGAGAGTGCATATATTGTGTGCTCAAATGAATCTGATTATCAGGTTGATATCTGTAAAGTGTCTACGAACATTTGTACCAAATGATGTTTATCATGAGATCATTACTTCTGAAAAATCATAATGACAACGGTCAAACCTGCGTAAATAGCGATGACCTATATATAGAAAGACAATAATTTAAGTTCCCCTGGAAATACAATCTGTGTTTGTCATTGAAAAATGTGTAAAGGAAACCTGCACATACAGACCACCTGCCTATAAAGACCACAATTAGTGTGGCCTTTGAGTGGTCTTACAGATACAGATTTGACTCGATCAAGCATCACTTCTAGAATCCCTTCATTCTTCCTACAGTCAAACCTGCTTTAGCGACCACCTGTTTGGAGTGTTGGCTCAGTCAGTAGAGCGTCCGCCTTCACAACCGGGAGGTCGTGGGTTCGAACCCCGGCCGCGTCATACCAAAAGACGTTAAAAGATGGGAGTTGTTGCTACCTTGTTTGGCGTTCAACAATAAGGGATAGAGCAACGTCGATCTGGCGCTGCTCAGTGGCTGCCGGGCTCACGATCAATTGGGCAAAAAGAATTTCCGTTTCGGTTTAATAAAATTTGGAGTGGACTATTAGGCTATTATTATTATTATTATTATTATTATTATTTGCAGAGACCATATTTTTAATTTGTTTCCCTTGGAAATAGTTTCTCATTGAAACATGTACTTAAGAAACCTGTACTTAAAGACCACATACCTATACAGACCACTTTTCTTGTCTACGTTGGGCGGTTTTTCTAAGACAAGTTTCACTGTACCTTCTTTTTCTTTGTGCACTACTCCGAAAGCTGCATCAAGACATGGCAAAGTTGAACTCTGTGCAGCACTTAGCCCTGTAAACTAAACAGCGAAACCCATCACAAATGATGAAATTACATGAACGCTAAATTATGTATTGTGTAGACACTGTCTTCTTTTGTTTTCTTCTATTTTGGGGGCTTACAGTAAATATGTTGACCAAGTGAAAAACAAGGAAATTTGAAACTCAAACAAAATTAGAAAAAAATAGTAAAGTCAAGAAGAAAACAAAAAGTCCTAATCGAAGATCCCAATAGAGACAATAATGATCTAAGCATTTCTAAGTATTCACATTGATCATTTCAATAGTTTGAGAATTTTCCTGTCATGCTTTTTGTTTTCTATCGAGAAATAATTCACAAACTGCTAGTTGGTGGGGGTTATCCCAATATCTCAACTACAAAATCTTCAGTTTACAGTGCCTTTCACCAAAACCAATCATACAGTCATTATCGCCATTAGTATTTAATAGGATTTGAACTTTTTAAGAAAAAAATTATGTTGTCATTCAATAAAACTGTCAAGGCTTATGCTCACATTAAACGGCTCCTTGCTGACTCCTTCGTAGATCAGACCTTTCAGATCTTTCTTCTTGAATGGCTTTGAGTCCCAGCTACAGAGCAAAATGAAAGGTGTTACAGGTAAAAGAATTACTAATGATTTTTCTTACTTTGTTATTTACTTTGCAGAGGAGCAGCAGTTTCTAGTTTAATGTTCATGGGTGCAGAAAAGGGGGGTTAAATAAACAAGTTTCCTACAATTATAGATTAGTTTATACAACTGTAGATGTTGAAATACATTATAATGATGACATTGGGGTGTCATGCAAGGCCCACGACTATAAGGAAGCAGCATAGCGAGGGTTACAAACAGCACAAGCAGGATGGGCTCCGAAACATGTTTTAAAAAAAACAAACTTACCCAGCAATGTAAGGTCTGAAAACATTGAAGAACACATGTGGCCGACAGCCCTCTGTTTTTCAGAAGAAAAAAACATCAGGGTTTGCGGATATGAACTTTAACTCTTTAAATGCCACACAAATAATCTCCCAGTGCCGCATTGAATTTATCCTCCAAAAGATATACTAAAGGCTTCAAAGTTATTCAAATGGTTGTGATTGAGCTCATCAAGACAGGGCACCCGCACCTTTTAAAGAGTTGATATTGATCGCAACCTATTTGCAATTGATATCAATCGCATCTATATATATATATATATATATATACAAGATAGGAGACTGCAAATTTGTGATTGATTTGGATCACTGGCAACTCTTTATATAAGGAAGGTTCCTAAAAAGGATAATATTTCCCAGCCCTTGTGTAGCACAGCACATCCCTTCCCTCAATTGGTGCCTACTGTTTTGTGCAAAATAACATGTGTGGTAAACAAGCGACAGTGCAGAGAGGCAAAGAATGCGACTGAAGTGTTAACCCGATGAGTCATGACTACTGCCTTTTTATGATTGCTTTTACTAATTTCTAGAAGAGTAAAAAATGTAGTACATTGTAAATATCAAAGTGAAGGTTACAGTGAAAGTCAGTGCTATGGGGCTTTTTCAATACCTACTTCAAATCATTGAATCATTGCACCCGGTTGGGTGGGCGTGTTACATGACCTTTCGTAAAACGAAAGCAGAAAGATCACATAACCTTTTGTAGATTTGCTGTAGGGTTTTCACAAAATGCGACCACCTGACCAGACGCGATGACCCAATGATTTGTAGCAAGCAGTGTTAGGGTCAATCTCAAAATGAAATCAACTCACCGGACATTCTGTTCAAGGTATTTCTCATCTTATGAACAGCTCCCTCTATAGTCCTAAGATGCTTCACCAATCGCTGTGAGGATCCATCTAAAACGGCCTTTAAGAATTACAAAGTGGAGATTGATGTACATTGGTTGAAACTTAAGGTGACTTAACGTAACGTTACAATCAAATTAATATACAGTGGCTAACATTACAAGCCTCATTACAAGCCTCGTAAAAGGAAAGCCCCCCCCCCCCCCTCCCCCTAGTCACACATTCTGAAATAAGATATTTTAGACATTTTGTGCGTTGTGGAAAACAGGGAAAGTTGTCCAGTACTTGATTTAGCAAATTTCAAGTTCCCATACATGTAATGATTACAACTTTCAACTAGATGGAACTTCGACTGCGCGCAGTCGAAATGATGCCTCCGTCATAGAGCAATTTACAAACCAAAACAGCAGAAATTTTTCAAATTCAAGTTCAATTGTAATCCATTAACAGATTCTCAGAATATTGTGATTACAAGCAATTTCTCATATACATATATGACCCTTTGATCTTTGACCTCATGACCCTAACATCTACTCAGTTCATTGGCTCTGCAAGATGTCCCGAGTTAAATAGTAATCCATCTGTCAGTTCTAATGAGAATGCGTTCACAAGCTATTTTTGCATACATAATGAGCCCATGACCTTTGACCTTTGACCTCATGACCAAAGAATCTACTCAGTTCATTGGCTCTGCAAGATGCATACATGATCTAAGTTTGGCAGGAATCCATCAATCTGTTCTAATGATAATGCGATCACAAGCTATTTTTGCATACATAATGAGCCACATGACCTTTGACCTTGACCTAATGACCCCCAAATCTAATCAGTTCATCGGCTTTGCAAGTAACATACATGACCTAAGTTTGGCAGGAATCCTTCAATCGGTTCTTGAGATAACGCGATCAAGAGCAGTTTTTGCATACATAATGAGCCCTGTGACCTTTGACCTCGTGACCCCAAAATCTATTCAGTTCATCGGCTCTGCAAGATACATACATGACCAAAGTTTGGCAGGAATCCATCAATCGGTTCTTCGGATAACGCGATCACGAGCTGTTTTTGCATACATAATGAGCCCTGTGACCTTTGACCTTTGACCTCGTGACCCCAAAATCTAATCAGTTCATCGGCTCTGCAAGATACATACATGACCAAAGTTTGGCAGGAATCCATTAATCGGTTCTTCAGATAACGCGATCACGAGAACGGGACGTACGGACGGTAGTACGGACGTACGGACGTACGTACGGTACTACTCACGACAGTATGCTTGTGAGATTTTTGTCTTGTGTGTCTGAAAAAAAGGGGTATCTTGTGTGTCTTTTCATTTTTTCCTTCTAAAGACTACTTGTGTGTCTTAATTCCCAACTTCTTGTGTGTTTGTCTAAAATTAAATGAAAATGCATCTTGTGTGTTTTTTAATACAATATGTGTTGAGACTGGTTTTTAAAATTAAAATTAAGGCTTGTATGCCCAAAAGACATTATTGTCTACCTCTATCCAAGTCAGGAAAATTAAGGCTTGTGTCCCGCAAAAACACATCATTTACCCGCCTAAGTCGTGAAAATTGAGGCTTGTGTGGCAGAAAAGACGATCAGCTACCCTGTCCAAGACAAGAAAATTAAGGCTTGTGTGCCTAAAAAACTTGATGTCCAAAAAGTATACAACTATTTATTTGTGACTTTTGAATGACCAAAAAATTGATTTATCTTTTTTCCTCATTGAATAGAAACATCACACACATATAATACAGGTAATGCAATAATATTCCAATGCTGTGGAGGAACCAATGAAAAGCCAAGGAGCTTGTCATGGCAGAAAGACATTATTATCTACCCCTGTCCAAGTCAAGAAAATTAAGGCTTGTGTGGCATAAAAAACATTACATGTATTATATACCTCTGTCCAAGTCATGAAAATTAAGGCTTGTGTGGCAGAAAGACATTACATGTATTATATACCCCTGTCCAAGTCAAGAAAAT
Source organism: Strongylocentrotus purpuratus (assembly GCF_000002235.5). NCBI lineage: Eukaryota > Metazoa > Echinodermata > Echinoidea > Camarodonta > Strongylocentrotidae > Strongylocentrotus > Strongylocentrotus purpuratus. Next base: position 13,448,127 of record NW_022145606.1, read on the forward strand.
TAAGGCTTGTGTGGCAGTAAGACATTATTGTCTACCCCTGTCCAAGTCAAGAAAAGTAAGGCTTGTGTGGCAGAAAAACATTACATGTATTATATACCTCTGTCCAAGTCATGAAAATTAAGGCTTGTGTGGCAGTAAGACATTATTGTCTACCCCTGTCCAAGTCAAGAAAATTAAGGCTTGTGTGGCAGAAAAACATTACATGTATTATATACCTCTGTCCAAATCATGAAAATTAAGACTTGTGTGGCAGTAAGACATTACATGTATTATATACCCCTGTCCAAGTCAAGAAAATTAAGGCTTGTGTGGCAGAAAGACATTACATGTATTATATACCCCTGTCCAAGTCATGGATATTAAGGCTTGTGTGGCAGTAAGACATAACATGTATTATATACCCCTGTCCAAGTCAAGAAAATTAAGGCTTGTGTGGCAGAAAAACATTACATGTATTATATACCTCTGTCCAAGTCATGAAAATTAAGGCTTGTGTGGCAATAAGACATTATTGTCTACCCCTGTCCAAGTCAAGAAAATTAGGGCTTGTGTGGCAGAAAGACATTACATGTATTATATACCTCTGTCCAAGTCATGGATATTAAGGCTTGTGTGGCAGTAAGACATTATTGTCTACCCCTGTCCAAGTCAAGAAAACGAGGGCTTGTATGGCAGAAAGACATTACATGTATTATATACCTCTGTCCAATGAAAGAAAATTAAGGCTTGTGTGGCAGAAAGACATTACATGTATTATATACCTCTGTCCAAGTCAAGAAAATTAAGGCTTGTGTGGCAGTAAGACATTATTGTCTACCCCTGTCCAAGTCAAGAAAAGTAAGGCTTGTGTGGCAGAAAAACATTACATGTATTATATACCTCTGTCCAAGTCATGAAAATTAAGGCTTGTGTGGCAGTAAGACATTATTGTCTACCCCTGTCCAAGTCAAGAAAATTAAGGCTTGTGTGGCAGAAAAACATTACATGTATTATATACCTCTGTCCAAATCATGAAAATTAAGACTTGTGTGGCAGTAAGACATTACATGTATTATATACCCCTGTCCAAGTCAAGAAAATTAAGGCTTGTGTGGCAGAAAGACATTACATGTATTATATACCCCTGTCCAAGTCATGGATATTAAGGCTTGTGTGGCAGTAAGACATAACATGTATTATATACCCCTGTCCAAGTCAAGAAAATTAAGGCTTGTGTGGCAGAAAAACATTACATGTATTATATACCTCTGTCCAAGTCATGAAAATTAAGGCTTGTGTGGCAATAAGACATTATTGTCTACCCCTGTCCAAGTCAAGAAAATTAGGGCTTGTGTGGCAGAAAGACATTACATGTATTATATACCTCTGTCCAAGTCATGGATATTAAGGCTTGTGTGGCAGTAAGACATTATTGTCTACCCCTGTCCAAGTCAAGAAAACGAGGGCTTGTATGGCAGAAAGACATTACATGTATTATATACCTCTGTCCAATGAAAGAAAATTAAGGCTTGTGTGGCAGAAAGACATTACATGTATTATATACCTCTGTCCAAGTCAAGAAAATTAAGGCTTCTGTGGAAAAAAACAAACATTACATGTCTGCATTTAAAGTGAATTTTGATGTGGAATTGGGAAATCTTAATGAATTTTGATATTTGGAATCTCAAAGTTTGTGAATTTCAAAGTTTAAATTTATCCAATGTACAGAAAGCCAGTACAGAAAGCCAGTTCTGTGGCATAAAAAAAACATTACATGTATTATATACCTCTGTCCAAGTTATGAAAATTAAGGCTTGTGTGGCAGAAAGACATTACATGTATTATATACCCCTGTCCAAGTCAAGAAAATTAAGGCTTGTGTTGCAGAAAGACATTACATGTATTATATACCCCTGTCCAAGTCAAGAAAATTAAGGCTTGTGTGGCAGAAAAACATTACATGTATTATATACCCCTGTCCAAGTCAAGAAAATTAAGGCTTGTGTGGCAGAAAGACATTACATGTATTATATACCTCTGTCCAAGTCATGAAAATTAAGGCTTGTGTGGCAGTAAGACATTATTGTCTACCCCTGTCCAAGTCAAGAAAATGAGGACTTGTGTGGCAGAAAAACATTACATGTATTATATACCTCTGTCCAAGTCATGAAAATTAAGGCTTGTGTGGCAGTAAGACATTATTGTCTACCTCTGTCCAAGTCAAGAAAATGAGGGCTTGTGTGGCAGAAAGACATTACATGTATTATATACCTCTGTCCAAGTCATGAAAATTAAGGCTTGTGTGGCAGAAAAACATTACATGTATTATATACCTCTGTCCAAGTCATGAAAATTAAGGCTTGTGTGGCAGTAAGACTTTACAGCACTGGCTTTCTGTACATTGGATGAATTTAAACTTTGAAATTCACAAACTTTGAGATTCCAAATATCAAAATTCATTAAGATTTCCCAATTCCACATCAAAATTCACTTTAAATGCAGATATCCATTAAAATTCTCAAAATCACTTTGCCGATGGATTTTCAAAGAGGAGTATTGACAAAAAGAATATGTCACGTAACTATGAAGAATTTTTATTTCTTCAGAGGCAAAGTTGAGTATTTCATTATTTGCTAATGGAATACGTTTTACACATATCTGGAACTTTAAAGGTACCATGTCCCATTTGCAGGCCCCAAAAATGAAAAGGTTAAATTCCAACAGCATTTGAAAGACAATATTAATTTAGAACTTTCCGAAAAAAAAGGGGGCTTGAAAATGTCTTTAAGTGGGAAAATAACGACTATTAGTAGTTTAATCAACTAAAAGATGAAGTTGAGTTCTGGTTTTGCGATTGCATTGTGAAAGAAACGGTGTGGAATCGACCAGAAAAGGTTGATCATCTAGCATATAAGAATTTGTGTGTATTGCAAGGTTCTGGAATCATCAAAATGATAAGAAATTTGGCCAAGTCTTGGTAAAGTTACAAACACTGTACACAGAAAGATGTATATGGGACTACACAACCACGTGGCGTAAAAAGGCTATTCCCCCGAGTTTTACGATGTTACATGACATATTTAGAATATGAAGGCATTTGAAGAGCCATGCTTTTTAAGGGAACATGTCTTATCTGATGTTCTTCCACACTTGCATAATAGGAATGATAACGCTCACAAATTATTTTTCACCTCTTCCCAGAACTCAACCTTCTCTTTAAGAGCTATAGAGCCAGTAATTAATAATCTGATTTCAGACCACTGTACTGCAGGGTCAATGTCGCTATTCATAAGGACCGCTATTCATAAGGTTTGCTATTCATAAGGTCCGCTATTCATAAGGACCGCTATTCATAAGGTCCGCTTTTCATAATTGGAGAAAAGGGTCATTATTCATAAGGGTCATTATTCATAAGGACCGCTATTCATAATGAAAGAAGAGGGTCGGTATTCATAATATTAGAAGAGGGTCGCTATTCATAATACGAAATCGGGGTCGTTATTCATGAGGGTCCCTATTCATAATATTACAAAAGGGTCGGTATTCATAACACAGAAAGAGGGTCGCTATTTATAATACGAAATGAGGGTCGCTATTCATAATACGAAATGAGGGTCGCTATTCATAATGCAAAATGAGGGTTGCTATTCATAAGGGTCATTATTCATAATCGATGAAGAGGGTCGCTATTTATAATAGGAGTAGAGGGTCGCTATTCATAATAGAAGAAGAGGGTCGCTATTCATAATAGAAGAAGAGGGCCGCTATTCATAATAGGAGTAGAGGGTCGCTATTCATAATAGAAGTAGAGGGTCGCTATTCATAATAGAAGATGAGGGTCGCTTTTCATAATAGGAGTAGAGGGTCGCTTTTCATAATAGGAGTGGAGGGTCGCTATTCATAATAGAAGTAGAGGGTCGCTATTCATAATAGAAGAAGAGGGTCGATATTCATAATAGGAGTAGAGGGTCGCTATTCATAATAGAAGAAGAGGGTCGATATTCATAATAGGAGTAGAGGATCGCTATTCATAATAGGAGTAGAGGGTCGCTATTCATAATAGAAGTAGAGGGTCGCTATTCATAATAGAAGAAGAGGGTCGATATTCATAATAGGAGTAGAGGGTCGCTTTTCATAATAGGAGTAGAGGGTCGCTATTCATAATAGGAGTAGAGGGTCGCTATTCATAATAGGAGTAGAGGGTCGCTATTCATAATAGAAGTAGAGGGTCGCTTTTCATAATAGAAGAAGAGGGTTGCTATTCATAATAGAAGTAGAGGGTCGCTATTCATAATACGAAATGAGGGTCGCTATTCATAAAACAAAATGAGGGTCGCCGTTCATAAAACGAGAAGAGGGTCGCTATTCATAATAATAACAAAGGGAAATATTGGATGGAGGCCATCCCCACAGCTATGGCGTCCTGTACAGGCACGTAGCCAGAGTTTGATGTTTGGGAGGGCACATACATGTAATCGATCGAGGTAAACAAAAAGGGGGGTCTAAAAAAGTTCAACCGATCTTGGAAATTTGGGGGGGCACGTGCCCCCCCCCCCCCCCCCCCGTCCTGGTCCTGTAGGGGGTGACATATAGCCCTGAATAGTTGTCTCTTTTTAAAGTAGTTATATTTTATCTGTTATCTTTGATAATTATATAGAGCCAACCCCCGCTCATGTGGTGACGGGGGAAAAAAAAGAGTAAAACATAACACAAATGTAATCCTATCGTAAATTGTCCTCCTTGTTGGAAATCTTGCCCCACCACCCTGCCCCCGACTGATCTTATCCAGGCTACGCCACTGAGACATTAAGTAAGCCAAGCAGGCCCATTATCCATTTTAGTTTGCTATTTAAGAAACTAGTAATTGTTTATACGACAATAATGTTTTTGTAGAAAGTAATTTTTATTAGGACTCATGGACCTACAAATTATTGAGTGGGATTGGACCTGACCATACGCCTAGTATCTACTGAGCCCCCCCCCCCCCCCATCAGTACGCCCTGGCGCGGATCCAGAATTTTCCAATAGGGGGAGGGGGGCGGAAATTTGAAAAATGCGCAGACTGTTTTTCAACTCAACATACCAATACTGACAAGGTCATATTAGAAGCACGATGCCGGTACCTACAAGCAGGCACAATTTTGGAAAGGGGGGCAAGCTCACTTCACGTCTCTTGTCCGATATCAACATTCCCCGTTTTTAAATTATACATTTTTTTGACATTTTCATCGGGGGGGGGGGGGGGCTGAAGCCTCTTGCCCGAAAAGGTAATTTTCTAGTTCACAATTCGGCTAGTGAGCGAAATGAGCGAGCAAAAATATGAGCATAATATGTATTTTGTGAAAGTGACGATTTGTTGTATCATTCTCGACTCATATTTCTTGTTTGAATTGAGTTCCCCCCCCCCCTCCTGCGCAAAGCGCGTAAGCTCTGACCTTTCATAATTTCATTAAATTATTAGAGAAAGAAGACGATTCATTGTACCATTCTCGACCCTTTTTCCTTGTCTGAATTTGGTTCCCCCTCCCCCTCCGGCGCGAAGCGCGGAAGCTTTGACCTTTCATTGTTTAATGCAATTATTAGAGAAAGAATATGATTCGTTGTTCCATTCTCGATTCTTAATCCTTGTCTGAATTCAGTTTCCCCCCTCCCGCGCGAAACGTGGAAGCTTTGATGTTTCATTAAATTATTAGAGAAAGAAGAGGATTTGTTGTACCATTCTCGATTATTAATCCTTGTCTGAATTCAGTTCCCACCCCCCCCCCCTCTTGCGCAAAGCGCGGAAGCTTTGACCTTTCATTGTTTAATGCAATTATTAGAGAAAGAAGACGATTCGTTGTTCCATTCTCGACTCTGGCTACGCACCTGCTTTAAAGGGAAAATGAAACAATTATGATTGTGATAGCACACAATAATGTTAGTAGAAATAGTAAAGAACAAAAATTATTGCAACAACCATGGATAAATCACGGCCGGGAGCGTGGGCCGAGTGTCATATCATAGTTTTGTGTTATTGGGTGAGGGGGCGTAGCGACCAAGTGAGATTTTGCAATGTTGAATGCTAACATTATGCACTCTAGGAAATCCCTAAGCCCAATTTGTACGTTCTTTCCGCTATATATCTTTCTAGCTATATTTCTAAATTTCCTGGCGGACGTGTCCTCCTATCGGGCCCAGGATCACCGCCCGTGTCCATGATTACTACCAACATGAGCTCAAATACAAGCTCAAGCGAGTTTATATGAGCTGAGGCCAAATGAAGAGCAAAATAAGAGTTGTGAAGCGGCCCCCCTACCGTTAATTACAAAATTGACTTTACAGCGCAGGGGCTGTTTTAACGTTTAACTTTGATTCCGTGGCTCGAAAGTTACTGTCATTAAGCGCCATTTCCTTGTCTTTCCATCTTTCTCACCCGACTCTCCCCCCCCCCCCACTCAGTGTTATCTAGGGTACGCGTACGCATTTCCCTCTGTTTGAAAGCACCCCTCTATCTCCGGTGTGTAAAGTCAGTACGGGCCGGATTTTTGTGTATTACGGGCCGGACTTTGTTGGGTGAAAAGTACTCCTTTACCGGAGATTTTGGGAACACGAGTTCTGTCCTTCCGACCCCGGAGTGGGAGGGAGAAAGGGGGGGGGGGGGGGGCTTTTCTTTTCCCCTCTCTCTGTGTTTCTTTTCTCTTCTTTCTTGTCTCTTTTCTTCTATTTTCTTTTTCTTCTCCTTTCTTATGCTTCTCCTTTTTTTTTCTCTCTTCTTTTTTTCCTCTTTTTTCCCTTTTTTTTGCGCCGCCAATAGGGGGGGGGGGGCCGCGGCCGTTTCGGCCCCCTGGATCCGCCACTGAGTATGCCTGTGGTGTCCAGTGGCGTATCTGGCGCTTGTTCTCGTTTTGGAGGGGGGTGGGGGTGAGAGGGGCGCAAAAACGTATCTTTTCCCCCTTGTTTTTTCTTCTTCCTCTTTATTTTCTTTCCCTTTCTCTTTTTTGCTGAGGGGAGGGGGGAGGCAAGGGCCTTTCAATCCAAACCTTGTTGGCGTGCATTTTTGGTTATATGCGCCGTGCATTTTTGGTTATATGCAGACTGCGTACCTCTCTGCCCTGCGCGTATCCCGTGTATGCGCGTGTATCTGACACGAAGGCAATCTGAATGTAATCGAGAAGGCTCACTTGACTCCAACTTTAATTTATCTTTAATATAAGGAGTAAAGCATAATTTGTTGATTAACGTTCTATTAGATCTTCTTTGATGTTGTACAGTATAAAACAAATAATGAATGTTTTTCATTCGTTTAATAGTGCGAATATTTTCATTCGTTGAAAGATTAACATTAATTCTATTCAACTCATGAAAATATTTGTACTATTGAACTCATAACCATTCATTATTTGTATAATAATCCATGCCTGTCAAAGTCATGAAGTTTGGGGAAATTTTGAAAAATGGGTGGATAGTGAATCTTTACAATTTTGATATATTTGGATGCCCCTGTGGATGTGGATGTATTAAAAGCACTAGTAATTTTAACCCTTAAAACACTTCTGCTTTCAAGAAAAATTTAATATTAAGATTTACCGGTGCTCCCGGTAAATTTTGATAAATTTCAAATAGCTCCTACGGCCGTACAATGGTAGATGCGACCATATGTAGTTGTGGTATATAATTTCCGAACGGGAATAGCTTATCGGTCGATTTTAGTCAAGAAACATTGTTTTATGGCTTAATTAATATCTTGACCTTGAGAGGGAGCTATACAACATTTTATTATTTTTGTGTTTATTATTTATAATTTCATAACTTTAGAGTCGATTTCGACCGCGACAACGATCAGTGAATATTGTAGGATCGCATATGCTTCCAATATGTTCATTTGAACCAAATTCACGACCCCATACCAAAACTTTGTATTACCTTTAAGGCTTGTGTAGCAGGATGATACCAAATCATCTATACCTGTCAAAGTCACAAAAAGTAAACTTTATGTGCAAAAAAAATACATCATAATCATCATCTACCCTAATTGTCCCAGTCAAGACAATTAAGGCTTGTGTGCCAAAAAGACATTATTATCTACCCCTGTCCAAGTCAAGAAAATTAAGGCTTATGTGGCATAAAAAAAACATTACATGTATTATATACCTCTGTCCAAGTCATGAAAATTAAGGCTTGTGTGGCAGAAAGACATTAATATCTACCCCTGTCCAAGTCAAGAAAATTAAGGCTTGTGTGGCAGAAAGACATTATTATCTACCCCTGTCCAAGTCAAGAAAATTAAGGCTTGTGTGGCAGAAATACATTATTATCTACCCCTGTCCAAGTCAAGAAAATTAAGGCTTGTGTGGCATAAAAAAACATTACATGTATTATATACTTCTGTCCAAGTCAAGAAAATTAGGGCTCGTGTGGCAGAAAGATATTATTATCTACCCCTGTCCAAGTCAAGAAAATTAAGGCTTGTGTGGCAGAAAGACATTATTATCTACCCCAGTCCAAGTCAACAAAATTAGGGCTTGTGTGGCAGAAAGACATTATTATCTTCCCCTGTCCAAGTCAAGAAAATTAAGGCTTGTGTGGCAGAAAGACATTATTATCTACCCCTGTCCAAGTCAAGAAAATTAAGGCTTGTGTGGCAGAAATACATTATTATCTACCCCTGTCCAAGTCATGAAAATTAAGGCTTGTGTGGCAGAAAGACATTATTATCTACCCCTGTCCAAGTCATGAAAATTAAGGCTTGTGTGGCAGAAAGATATTATTGTCTACCCCTGTCCAAGTCAAGAAAATTAAGGCTTGTGTGGCATAAAAACATTACATGTATTATATACCTGTACCACTGTCCAAGTCAAGAAAATTAGGGCTTGTGTGGCAGAAAGACATTATTGTCTACCCCAGTCCAAGTCAAGAAAATTAAGGCTTGTGTTGCTAGAAAGATATTGTTATCTACCCCAGTCCAAGTCAAGAAAATTAAGGCTTGTGTGACAGAAAGACATTATTATCTACCCCTGTCCAAGTCAAGAAAATTAGGCTTGTGTGGCAGAAAGACATTATTGTCTACCCCTGTCCAAGTCAAGAAAATTAGGGCTTGTGTGGCATAAAAAAAACATTACATGTATTATATACCTCTGTCCAAGTCAAGAAAATTAAGGCTTGTGTGTCAGAAAGATGTTGTCATCTACCCCAGTCCAAGTCAAGAAAATTAAGGCTTGTGTGGCAGAAAAACATTATTGTCTACCCCACTCCAAGTCCAGAAAATTAAGGCTTGTGTGGCATAAAAACATTACATGTATTATATACCTGTACCACTGTCCAATTCAAGAAAATTAGGGCTTGTGTGGCAGAAAGGCATTATTATCTACCCAAGTCCAAGTCAAGAAAATAATGGGCTTGTGTGGCAGGAAGACATTACATGTATTATATACCTCTGTCCAAGTCATGAAAATTAAGGCTTGTGTTGCTAGAAAGATATTGTCATCTACCCCAGTCCAAGTCAAGAAAATTAAGGCTTGTGTGGCAGAAAGACATTATTATCTACCCCTGTCCAAGTCAAGAAAATTAAGGCTTGTGTGGCAGAAAGACATTATTGTCTACCCCTGTCCAAGTCCAGAAAATTAGCGCTTGTGTGGCATAAAAAAAACATTACATGTATTATATACCTCTGTCCAAGTCATAAAAATTAAGGCTTGTGTGTCAGAAAGATATTGTCATCTACCCCAGTCCAAGTCAAGAAAATTAAGGCTTGTGTGGCAGAAAGACATTGTCTACCTCTGTCCAAGTCATGAAAATTAAGGCTTGTGTGTCAGAAAGATATTGTCATCTACCCCAGTCCAAGTCAAGAAAATTAAGGCTTGTGTGGCAGAAAGACATTATTGTCTACCCCTGTCCAAGTCATGAAATTTAAGGCTTGTGTGGCAGAAAGACATTATTATCTACCCCAGTCCAAGTCAAGAAAATTAAGGCTTGTGTGGCAGAAAGACATTATTGTCTACCCCAGTCCAAGTCAAGAAAATTAAGGCTTGTGTGGCATAAAAACATTACATGTATTATATACCTGTACCACTATCCAAGTCAAGAAAATTAGGGCTTGTGTGGCAGAAAGGTAGGATCGCATATGCTTCCAATATGTTCATTTGAACCAAATTCACGACCCCATACCAAAACTTTGTATTACCTTTAAGGCTTGTGTAGCAGGATGATACCAAATCATCTATACCTGTCAAAGTCACAAAAAGTAAACTTTATGTGCAAAAAAAATACATCATAATCATCATCTACCCTAATTGTCCCAGTCAAGACAATTAAGGCTTGTGTGCCAAAAAGACATTATTATCTACCCCTGTCCAAGTCAAGAAAATTAAGGCTTATGTGGCATAAAAAAAACATTACATGTATTATATACCTCTGTCCAAGTCATGAAAATTAAGGCTTGTGTGGCAGAAAGACATTATTATCTACCCCTGTCCAAGTCAAGAAAATTAAGGCTTGTGTGGCAGAAAGACATTATTATCTACCCCTGTCCAAGTCAAGAAAATTAAGGCTTGTGTGGCAGAAATACATTATTATCTACCCCTGTCCAAGTCAAGAAAATTAAGGCTTGTGTGGCATAAAAAAACATTACATGTATTATATACTTCTGTCCAAGTCAAGAAAATTAGGGCTCGTGTGGCAGAAAGATATTATTATCTACCCCTGTCCAAGTCAAGAAAATTAAGGCTTGTGTGGCAGAAAGACATTATTATCTACCCCAGTCCAAGTCAACAAAATTAGGGCTTGTGTGGCAGAAAGACATTATTATCTTCCCCTGACCAAGTCAACAAAATTAGGGCTTGTGTGGCAGAAAGACATTATTGTCTACCCCTGTCCAAGTCAAGAAAATTAGGACTTGTGTGGCAGAAAGACATTATTGTCTACCCCTGTCCAAGTCAAGAAAATTAAGGCTTGTGTGGCAGAAAGACATTATTGTCTAACCCTGTCCAAGTCATGAAAATTAAGGCTTGTGTGGCAGAAAGACATTATTATCTACCCCTGTCCAAGTCATGAAAATTAAGGCTTGTGTGGCAGAAAGATATTATTGTCTACCCCTGTCCAAGTCAAGAAAATTAAGCCTTGTGTGGCATAAAAACATTACATGTATTATATACCTGTACCACTGTCCAAGTCAAGAAAATTAGGGCTTGTGTGGCAGAAAGACATTGTTGTCTACCCCAGTCCAAGTCAAGAAAATTAAGGCTTGTGTTGCTAGAAAGATATTGTTATCTACCCCAGTCCAAGTCAAGAAAATTAAGGCTTGTGTGACAGAAAGACATTATTATCTACCCCTGTCCAAGTCAAGAAAATTAGGCTTGTGTGGCAGAAAGACATTATTGTCTACCCCTGTCCAAGTCAAGAAAATTAGGGCTTGAGTGGCATAAAAAAAACATTACATGTATTATATACCTCTGTCCAAGTCAAGAAAATTAAGGCTTGTGTGTCAGAAAGATATTGTCATCTACCCCAGTCCAAGTCAAGAAAATTAAGGCTTGTGTGGCAGAAAAACATTATTGTCTACCCCACTCCAAGTCCAGAAAATTAAGGCTTGTGTGGCATAAAAACATTACATGTATTATATACCTGTACCACTGTCCAATTCAAGAAAATTAGGGCTTGTGTGGCAGAAAGGCATTATTATCTACCCCAGTCCAAGTCAAGAAAATAATGGGCTTGTGTGGCAGGAAGACATTACATGTATTATATACCTCTGTCCAAGTCATGAAAATTAAGGCTTGTGTTGCTAGAAAGATATTGTCATCTACCCCAGTCCAAGTCAAGAAAATTAAGGCTTGTGTGGCAGAAAGACATTATTATCTACCCCTGTCCAAGTCAAGAAAATTAAGGCTTGTGTGGCAGAAAGACATTATTGTCTACCCCTGTCCAAGTCCAGAAAATTAGCGCTTGTGTGGCATAAAAAAAACATTACATGTATTATATACCTCTGTCCAAGTCATAAAAATTAAGGCTTGTGTGTCAGAAAGATATTGTCATCTACCCCAGTCCAAGTCAAGAAAATTAGGGCTTGTGTGGCAGAAAGACATTGTCTACCTCTGTCCAAGTCATGAAAATTAAGGCTTGTGTGTCAGAAAGATATTGTCATCTACACCAGTCCAAGTCAAGAAAATTAAGGCTTGTGTGGCAGAAAGACATTATTGTCTACCCCTGTCCAAGTCATGAAATTTAAGGCTTGTGTGGCAGAAAGACATTATTATCTACCCCAGTCCAAGTCAAGAAAATTAAGGCTTGTGTGGCAGAAAGACATTATTGTTTACCCCAGTCCAAGTCAAGAAAATTAAGGCTTGTGTGGCATAAAAACATTACATGTATTATATACCTGTACCACTATCCAAGTCAAGAAAATTAGGGCTTGTGTGGCAGAAAGACATTATTGTCTACCCCAGTCCAAGTCAAGAAAATTAAGGCTTGTGTTGCTAGAAAGATATTGTCATCTACCCCAGTCCAAGTCAATAAAATTAGGGCTTGTGTGACAGAAAGATATTATTATCTACCCCTGTCCAAGTCAAGAAAATTAAGGCTTGTGTGGCAGAAAGACATTATTGTCTACCCCTGTCCAAGTCCAGAAAATTAGGGCTTGTGTGGCATAAAAAAACATTACATGTATTATATACCTCTGTCCAAGTCATGAAAATTAAGGCTTGTGTGTCAGAAAGATATTGTCATCTACCCCAGTCCAAGTCAAGAAAATTAAGGCTTGTGTGGCAGAAAGACATTATTGTCTACCTCTGTCCAAGTCATGAAAATTAAGCCTTGTGTGTCAGAAAGATATTGTCATCTACCCCAGTCCAAGTCAAGAAAATTAAGGCTTGTGTGGCAGAAAGACATTATTGTCTACCCCAGTCCAAGTCAAGAAAATTAAGGCTTGTGTGGCATAAAAACATTACATGTATTATATACCTGTACCACTATCCAAGTCAAGAAAATTAGGGCTTGTGTGGCAGAAAGACATTATTGTCTACCCCAGTCCAAGTCAAGAAAATTAAGGCTTGTGTTGCTAGAAAGATATTGTCATCTACCCCAGTCCAAGTCAATAAAATTAGGGCTTGTGTGACAGAAAGATATTATTATCTACCCCTGTCCAAGTCAAGAAAATTAAGGCTTGTGTGGCAGAAAGACATTATTGTCTACCCCTGTCCAAGTCCAGAAAATTAGGGCTTGTGTGGCATAAAAAAACATTACATGTATTATATACCTCTGTCCAAGTCATGAAAATTAAGGCTTGTGTGTCAGAAAGATATTGTCATCTACCCCAGTCCAAGTCAAGAAAATTAAGGCTTGTGTGGCAGAAAGACATTATTGTCTACCTCTGTCCAAGTCATGAAAATTAAGCCTTGTGTGTCAGAAAGATATTGTCATCTACCCCAGTCCAAGTCAAGAAAATTAAGGCTTGTGTGGCAGAAAGACATTATTGTCTACCCCAGTCCAAGTCAAGAAAATTAAGGCTTGTGTGGCATAAAAACATTACATGTATTATATACCTGTACCACTGTCCAAGTCAAGAAAATTAGGGCTTGTGTGGCAGAAAGACATTATTGTCTACCCCAGTCCAAGTCAGGAAAATTAAGGCTTGTGTTGCTAGAAAGATATTGTCATCTACCCCAGTCCAAGTCAATAAAATTAAGGCTTGTGTGTCAAAAAAATATTGTCATCTACCCCAGTCCAAGTCAAGAAAATTAAGGCTTGTGTGGCAGAAAGACATTATTGTCTACCTCTGTCCAAGTCATGAAAATTAAGGCTTGTGTGTCAGAAAGATATTGTCATCTACCCCAGTCCAAGTCAAGAAAATTAAGGCTTGTGTGGCAGAAAAACATTATTGTCTACCCCAGTCCAAGTCAAGAAAATTAAGGCTTGTGTGGCAGAAAAACATTATTGTCTACCCCAGTCCAAGTCAAGAAAATTAAGGCTTGTGTGGCAGAAAGACATTATTGTCATCTACCCCAGTCCAAGTCAAGAAAATTAAGGCTTGTGTGGCAGAAAAACATTATTGTCTACCCCAGTCCAAGTCAAGAAAATTAAGGCTTGTGTGGCATAAAAACATTAAATGTATTATATACCTGTACCACTGTCCAAGTCAAGAAAATTAGGGCTTGTGTGGCAGAAAGGCATTATTATCTACCCCAGTCCAAGTCAAGAAAATAATGGGCTTGCGTGGCAGAAAGACATTACATGTATTATATACCTCTGTCCAAGTCATGAAAATTAAGGCTTGTGTGGCAGAAAGACATTATTATCTACTCCAGTCCAAGTCAAGAAAATTAAGGCTTGTGTGTCAGAAAGACATTATTATCTTCCCCTGTCCAAGTCAAGAAAATTAGGGCATGTGTGGCAGAAAGACATTACATGTATTATACCTCTGTCCAAGTCATGAAATTTAAGGCTTGTGTGGCAGAAAGACATTATTATCTACCCCAGTCCAAGTCAAGAAAATTAAGGCTTGTGTGGCAGAAAGACATTATTGTCTACCCCAGTCCAAGTCAAGAAAATTAAGGCTTGTGTGGCATAAAAAACATTACATGTATTATATACCTGTACCACTGTCCAAGTCAAGAAAATTAGGGCTTGTGTGTCAGAAAGACATTATTATCTTCCCCTGTCCAAGTCAAGAAAATTAGGGCATGTGTGGCAGAAAGACATTACATGTATTATACCTCTGTCCAAGTCATGAAATTTAAGGCTTGTGTGGCAGAAAGACATTATTATCTACCCCAGTCCAAGTCAAGAAAATTAAGGCTTGTGTGGCAGAAAGACATTATTGTCTACCCCAGTCCAAGTCAAGAAAATTAAGGCTTGTGTGGCATAAAAACATTACATGTATTATATACCTGTACCACTGTCCAAGTCAAGAAAATTAGGGCTTGTGTGGCAGAAAGACATTATTGTCTACCCCAGTCCAAGTCAGGAAAATTAAGGCTTGTGTTGCTAGAAAGATATTGTCATCTACCCCAGTCCAAGTCAATAAAATTAAGGCTTGTGTGTCAAAAAAATATTGTCATCTACCCCAGTCTAAGTCAAGAAAATTAAGGCTTGTGTGGCAGAAAGACATTATTGTCTACCTCTGTCCAAGTCATGAAAATTAAGGCTTGTGTGTCAGAAAGATATTGTCATCTACCCCAGTCCAAGTCAAGAAAATTAAGGCTTGTGTGGCAGAAAAACATTATTGTCTACCCCAGTCCAAGTCAAGAAAATTAAGGCTTGTGTGGCAGAAAAACATTATTGTCTACCCCAGTCCAAGTCAAGAAAATTAAGGCTTGTGTGGCAGAAAGACATTATTGTCATCTACCCCAGTCCAAGTCAAGAAAATTAAGGCTTGTGTGGCAGAAAAACATTATTGTCTACCCCAGTCCAAGTCAAGAAAATTAAGGCTTGTGTGGCATAAAAACATTAAATGTATTATATACCTGTACCACTGTCCAAGTCAAGAAAATTAGGGCTTGTGTGGCAGAAAGGCATTATTATCTACCCCAGTCCAAGTCAAGAAAATAATGGGCTTGCGTGGCAGAAAGACATTACATGTATTATATACCTCTGTCCAAGTCATGAAAATTAAGGCTTGTGTGGCAGAAAGACATTATTATCTACTCCAGTCCAAGTCAAGAAAATTAAGGCTTGTGTGTCAGAAAGACATTATTATCTTCCCCTGTCCAAGTCAAGAAAATTAGGGCATGTGTGGCAGAAAGACATTACATGTATTATACCTCTGTCCAAGTCATGAAATTTAAGGCTTGTGTGGCAGAAAGACATTATTATCTACCCCAGTCCAAGTCAAGAAAATTAAGGCTTGTGTGGCAGAAAGACATTATTGTCTACCCCAGTCCAAGTCAAGAAAATTAAGGCTTGTGTGGCATAAAAAACATTACATGTATTATATACCTGTACCACTGTCCAAGTCAAGAAAATTAGGGCTTGTGTGTCAGAAAGACATTATTATCTTCCCCTGTCCAAGTCAAGAAAATTAGGGCATGTGTGGCAGAAAGACATTACATGTATTATACCTCTGTCCAAGTCATGAAATTTAAGGCTTGTGTGGCAGAAAGACATTATTATCTACCCCAGTCCAAGTCAAGAAAATTAAGGCTTGTGTGGCAGAAAGACATTATTGTCTACCCCAGTCCAAGTCAAGAAAATTAAGGCTTGTGTGGCATAAAAACATTACATGTATTATATACCTGTACCACTGTCCAAGTCAAGAAAATTAGGGCTTGTGTGGCAGAAAGACATTATTGTCTACCCCAGTCCAAGTCAGGAAAATTAAGGCTTGTGTTGCTAGAAAGATATTGTCATCTACCCCAGTCCAAGTCAATAAAATTAAGGCTTGTGTGTCAAAAAAATATTGTCATCTACCCCAGTCCAAGTCAAGAAAATTAAGGCTTGTGTGGCAGAAAGACATTATTGTCTACCTCTGTCCAAGTCATGAAAATTAAGGCTTGTGTGTCAGAAAGATATTGTCATCTACCCCAGTCCAAGTCAAGAAAATTAAGGCTTGTGTGGCAGAAAAACATTATTGTCTACCCCAGTCCAAGTCAAGAAAATTAAGGCTTGTGTGGCATAAAAACATTACATGTATTATATACCTGTACCACTGTCCAAGTCAAGAAAATTAGAGCTTGTGTGGCAGAAAGGCATTATTATCTACCCCAGTCCAAGTCAAGAAAATAATGGGCTTGTGTGGCAGAAAGACATTACATGTATTATATACCTCTGTCCAAGTCATGAAAATTAAGGCTTGTGTGGCAGAAAGACATTATTATCTACTCCAGTCCAAGTCAAGAAAATTAAGGCTTGTGTGTCAGAAAGACATTATTATCTTCCCCTGTCCAAGTCAAGAAAATTAGGGCATGTGTGGCAGAAAGACATTACATGTATTATACCTCTGTCCAAGTCATGAAAATTAAGGCTTGTGTGGCAGAACGACATTATTGTCTACCCCTGTCAAAGTCAAGAAAATTAAGGCTTGTGTGGCAGAAACACATTATTGTCTACCCCTGTCCAAGTCAAGAAAATTAGGGCTTGTGTGGCTGAAACACATTATTATCTACCCCAGTCCAAGTCATGAAAATTAAGGCTTGTGTGGCAGAAAGACATTATTGTCTACCCCTGTCCAAGTCAAGAAAATAGAGGCTTGTGTGGCAGAAAGACATTATTATCTACCCCAGTCCAAGTCAAGAAAATTAAGGATTGTGTGTCAGAAAGACATTATTATCTTCCCCTGTCCAAGTCAAGAAAATTAGGGCTTGTGTGGCAGAAAGACATTACATGTATTATATACCTCTGTCCAAGTCATGAAAATTAAGGCTAGTGTGGCAGAACGACATTATTGTCTACCCCTGTCCAATTCAAGAAAATTAAGGCTTGTGTGGCATAAAAAAACATTACATGTATTATATACACTGCACACACAAAACCATCCACCCATGACACACACATACACAGAGCCATACACTGCCCACTACTTTGCTTACAAATACTACACACTAACAAGTCACACACACACACACACAAGTACTGTAGATGCGCATAGTACCTAGCTACCTGGATGTCAACTGTAGATGGCACTATTCCGTTTGGCTACTTGGACACAACCCCTCTCTAAAATTTGGACATTTATTTTGGGCCTTTTTGGGGGAAAATTTTTTCTTGTGTGACTAAATCTTAGTTGATTAGAAATGACATGTCAGACATCTTAGATACTGAATATGATAGTTTTCTTGTGTGGCTAGACACACAAGTCTAAAGTGACACACAAGGATATCTCATACGTAAAACTAAACACACAAGCATACCATCGCAAACTCGTACAGACGTACAGACGTACGGACGTACGGACGTACGGACGGACGGACGGACGGACGGACAACCAGAAAACATAATGCCTCCGGCTACTTCGTAACGGAGGCATAAAAATTCATAAATTTGTCTTTTTCTTTTGGTCAGATTTCATCTGGAGGATATACCAGTCTGCTTCTCTGATTTTTCTGCTTCCTTCTGGAATAGTCTGCTATCAAGGCTGAATTACCCTTTAACTTAATGAAGGCCATTACCTTTTGGGCTTCAATAATACTGGAGAGGGCTGGAGCAAAGTCTAGCTCCACTTGCACTGTTGTACAGTAGAACCATGATTCGTCTTTACCACCGCGTAAGGTGACAATGGATTCCATATTGCTGAAATAACAAAAACAACTGAATTACTCACACCCTTACCAAGTTTTGATATTTCTTTAAAAGTTTTTGAAAAATTGATTTCTCCCTATTTAGAGGTGTCATAGTCTAGTGGAAAAGTCTGTGGTTCGAGTCCCGGTGTGGCACTATGGCCTTTGGCAAGACATTCACCTACATTTGCCACACTCAACCCAGGTGATGTAAATGGGTAACTGGTAGGAATTAATTCCTTGAAATGCTAGAGCGCCATGATGCAGCTATGCTAAAGCTGGGTAATAGTCGACCTAAACCCTTTCCCAACAATCATTACACATTTTAAGATTTGGCTCAATAAGTTTTGATTCAGAGCCTTACAAAAATATACTCGATACACAAGTAGAAAGGGCAAACATTTCTGCAGACACCGCATCCATTTTGGTTTCATCACTATATTACATTTGACGTTAGGAATTTTAAACAATTTTAACTCCTTAAATTGGTAGAATTTTTAGAGATTGAAGATCATTATGTTTTGATCAAAATTTGCCATTTTAAAAACTTTTCAAGAACATTCTTACCCATGCACATTGTTTTCAGAGACATTGCATTTTATTCTATCACTGTAGAGATGAAAGAAAAATAACATTGTTGCCAACTTGAAGAACGTGTGACCGATATCACCCTGAAAGAGTTGATGCTTTGAAAAAAAATTGACTGTAGTAATCTTACTCTAGTTCCACTTTGCCTTGGGGGTCCTTGAGTTTCCAGTTCAGTAGAATGAAGCTGTACTGGCTGATGGAGGGAGGGACCTGAAGTCTCTCTGCAACTGCTGCATAGGGTACGGCAAGACAGGCGGGTAAAACCTGGGATATGGGGAGAAAAGGTCAAAACGATTGTGTCCATTAATGCACACTGGCAAACAATGAAAGGTAGCCATTGCATATGATGATGATGATGATGATGAACAGCATTTGTATGGCGCAATATATCTGTTTCAGAAAACATTCAATGGCGCGAGCTCCTCCAATAAAATTAGCATTTAAATGTCTGAAGGAAGATGTGAGTTTTGAGAGAAGCTTTGAAGTGGTCCAGGTTGTCATTTCGCGAATAGATGATGGGAGGGAATTCCACAGGCGAGGAGTAATAGAAGAAAACGCTCGGTCCCCATATCAGCCCATAAATGTCTAATTCTATCTACCCATGCTCCATAGCTTGGAGAAATTGGAGAATCAGCACATTTTCATTTTATCTTACTAAATTTTGTTAAAGCCCTTACAAAGACTACATCAACTCTAAAGACTTCTAGAGAAGAGGCGTAAATATTCACTTCTGAATGACAAACGCCTATAAACTAAAACAACAACAACAACAACAACACATTTTCACAAGGAAGATGAGACAAACAGCTCCCAACAAAAAAAGAAAGATTAAATCTCTGAAAGCGATCACTTTTGGATGAAAAAAAGGTGTGAAAAAAGAAGAAGTTATGAAAATCTTGTTCTTCTCACTTACCTCAGGTATGCCCTCCTCTCCGTCGCACCACACATAGCCGTATGTGATGCAGGTCAGGTACACAAGAGCCGTCTTCAGCTCGGCGGGTGAGCTTAGTCTAGCGTGATCCAATAATGGTAGCTGCAATGGGAATGGAAATTTAAAGAGAACAGACAAAAAAAGGTTTAACCCTTTCAAGACAGGATTCAGTTTTAGGGCTGAATTGACCACATACGATATACAATTTGGCAACAACAATATTTTTTTGTTGGTATATATTGTTAAAATAAAAATATGTCTCTGATAAAGTACATGATCGAGAATAATTGAAAAGTTGGAAAAAATGGCAAATTTTGGTAGAAAACAATGATTTTTAATCTCCCAACATGTTGCCAATTTCACAATTTTAAAGCTTTCCTTCCTTTTTCAAATTCCTGGCACGAAATGCAGTTTATTGTTTAAATGGATGCAGCATGTGCAGACATTTTTGCCCTTTCCACTAATGCATCTGACATTATTTTCAGGGCTCTGAATCATATTTATTTAAACAAACCACAAAATAATATGTATAATTAATTTAGAGTTTGTGTCTTCTTCTTCTTCCTTTTTGAGTACAGACCTCTTTACAGAGTATTATCGTACTTTATACAACACCTACGTGGATCCTTGTCATTTGATTGGAGGAATTGTTGGTCACATGATATTCAATAGATGTTATATTGCACGGTCGTGAATTTTTGGTTATATGCGCCATGCATTTTTGGTTATATGCAGACTGCGTACCTCTCAGCCGTGCGCGCGCGCGCGTATCCCTGCGTGTATCTGACGCGAAGGCAATCTGAATGTAATCAAAAAGGCTTGACTCAAACTTTAATTTATCTTTAATATAAGGGGTAAAGCATAATTTTTTGATTAACGTACTATTAGATCTTCTTCAATGTTGTATAAAACAAATAATGAATGTTTTTCATTCGTTCAATGATGCGAATATTTCCTTGAAAGATTAACGTTAATTCTATTCAACTCGGCTGACGCCTCGTTGAATAGAATGTTAATCTTTCAACTCATGAAAATATTCGCACTATTGAACTCATAACCATTCATTATTTGTATAATATATTGGGGTGTGTGCAGGTGGCCGGTGGACCACTTCACCGGGGTTTCCCCCTACTCTTATACGAATAGTGCAGTGGGTTCTTAACGTGCAAAGGTAGTGACTCTTCTCTACACAGGGCCTCCATTTAACGTCCTATCCGAGGGACAGAGTGTTTTCCATTTAACATTACCCGCGTCTATGAACAAGGGAAGGGGCACGTTATAACACAACACAGGCTTCAGTCATCCGCGTGGGTGGGAGTCGAACCCGGGATCTTTGGTTCGACAGGCGGACGCTTTACCGACTGAGCCAACTCGCCTCCTTGCGACCTATCTACAATTAGTCACCTTTTGAACGTGTTTCCTGAGTGTACCTCCCTGCACCAGGGACTCTGTTTGATGGGCGAGGTCTGACCAGGGTGTGAAGTAGTCTGGCAGATCAGTCTAAAAAACAAAGTGAAATCGAAAGGGCACAATTGACATTCTGCATTGGATATACAAGGTTCACAATTCCAGACAAATTATGCATTCAAAAGATTGAATGTTTAGCTGTTTAGAATGATCATTTTAGGCGACAACTGAAACTGTTGAGTAAAAAAAAATTAAAAAAATTGAAGTGCTCAATGGGTCAATGACTTTCTCGTGATACAATCCCGGTCAGAGAACTCGGACTGAGTCGTAGTCATACAATAAAAATAGGATCTCACTCTAATTCTCACTCACTTACTAGACATGCACTTCGTTTCATTTGTAACTACCAGCGTGATGCCAGTGTAACATCCATGCGAGAACAACTTAATCTCCCAACTCTTGAAGAAAGAAGAAAACGGGCACGTTTGTCAATGTTCTACAAAATAGCGAATAACAAAATTTGCGATACCAATACCGGATTACATCAAACTGAGGGAGCGAACTACAAGGAGGAGTCAACAACAACGATATATGAGACTAGGCTCTTCAATGGACACTTACAAATTTAGTTATTTAATTCCCAGGACACTTGAGGACTGGCCGGGACGGGCTACCTCAAATCATCGTTGAACTCCCTTCTTTGGAGCAGTTCAAGGTGGCTCTTGAAACAATTTAGTTCCCTTTTCAGGAACTGTATAGCATATAGAGATGTATATAACAACTCTATGCTTTACCCTCATCTAGATGCTGAACAGGCGTTGATGAGTATTAACATAGAAGTAGAAGTACATGTAGAAGTCTCGCATCATCAACACACAAACATTAGACCACACACATTTTAACACTATGGAAGTCTGAAACTTCTTACGTCTATCTTCTGCTCAACGAAGCCATAGAGATGAGAAGCATGATAATCCTCTGGATCAGCCACTGTAGTAGATTTCTTCTGATCATCCGAAATCTCAGATGTGCTCGATGTATTCAGCCCATCCATGTTTTAATAAGCTGCAGCAAATGCGCATGCGCAAGACTTCGGGGATTTCCCGAAATCTGGTCGGTTAGGTGGGCATTAGATCGACATCGCGGCATCGCGAACTGGCCCTCTCCCAAACGAGGCGAATTTGAAACATTTAATTCCCTTTAACGAGATCTAGATGGTTATGGATACCTCCCCTCCTGCCCCTATATAATAAGCCTATATTTCTCTTTAATTTGCTATGATAATTAAAGTCGATCAGTGTATTTAAACTCAGTGAGGCAGAGTAAATCCCCTTATACTGATCTGATCGGTGCCGATCGAGAATTAAACAATTTAATAGAAATTTGTGCTAGTATTTCTGTCTTGAAATGCCCTTGTACTGTCGGGTTGTAGGCTTGGCCGCCACCGCCTCACCCCCCCCCCCCTCTCTAAAACCATACTCCATCTTCTCCACCTTGGCTGTACTTCTATTTTGTCTTCCCTTACATCTCCCCCCCCCCCCCCCCTCTCTCTCTCTCTTGGTTCCTCTCTTCCTCTTGAATTTGTTCTACCTCTATCTTCTTACATCTCTCCTTCTCTCTCTTTATATTTATCCCTCTCTCGGTATCCATCTCTCTCAAACATGTTCCTTACATCTCTCTCTCTCTCTCTCTTTGCATCTACCCTCTTCTTTCTCCAGCTCCTCTCTCTAGTTCCCTCATCCTCAAAATCTCTCCTCCATATCCCCCTCTCTCTCAAATCCTGTTCATCTTTGCTTTCTCCAGATCAACTCTCTTTCTCTCTACTTTCCTCATCCTCAAAATATCTCCTCCTTCATATCCCCTCCCCTCCATCCTTCTCCCTGACTCTCTTTCCATCTCTCTCAAAACCAGTTCCTCTACAAATCTTGCCTCTTATTTCTTCAGCTCTTCTCTCTACTTCCTTCATCCTCAAACTCTCTCTTCCTGTATACCCCCTTCGACCCTCTCTCTCTCTCCCTCTCTTTCTCAGCCTCTCTCAAAACCTATTCTTCTTTGCATCTCAAACTCCCTCTCCCTTCTCTATCTCTCTCTCTCTCTCTAGCCACTTCATTTCTCCCTATAAGTCCAAATGAAACGTAATGAAACATACTTCCGCAAACTCTTTCAATTTGCTTAGTGGCACAACATTTTAGTTCAATCATTTACTTCAGTTGCATCCTCTTGAAATATGTGGCACACACACACACACACACACAAATACAATCATGAACTGCATCAAAACATTGGCCTTTAAAATCACTCATTGAAATGTATTTTCCAAGTATAAACTACAATTGCATAATGAGCTTCTGGCTCGAAACAAGCAATACATGACACATTTACAGTCTTAGAATCCTATCAAATATCATGTTTTACAAAACCACTTCAAAGAAAGACTACTGGTAGTTGTTTTCCTTATTCATCCATTGGTAAATTGCTTCCAATGGGTGGTTTTAAAGTGTAGTAATTGCCTAAAAAATAATATCTGTATACAAAAATGTAGTTAGATTGTATAAAATCAACCTTTAAAATATTAATCTGGCACTCTATAGAGTGGTGAAGTGTGACATCATCAAAATTCTATTTTTGGAATTTCTCAATTTTTTCTTCATTTTCCAAAATAGCATAACAAATACTGTCCAAATGTTGAAAACCAATTAAATAGGTGAAGTATTGGCCGAGATATGACCACTGGAATAAATAGATTTCAGTGTAATATTTCTCTGGGTCATAACATTACAAGCTTTCATTACGGTCTTCATCTAAATTATGAGTGACTTTTGGACATGAAAATATCAATAAAACAAGTAAAATGTATATTTCCTACTCCTCATTTCCTTTCAGGCAGAGCCCCGGTAAGAGTTTGTTTAAACTATTATGTATTAGAGTACAGCGTCCAATATAGAGTCCAATACCATAATCTCTCACGCAGAGCTGCAAGGTTCTGTCCAAGTTTTAACAAGAGAAACAAAAGGGGGTCGTCATACCTTACCTGAATTACATTGGTTCCTGTGCTATAGTGGTGGGGTATATTTTTAATGAAAGGTTTTTGTAATGTCTGTTTCCTCCATACAGAAAGAAATTCAAATGTGATGCTGCCCCAACTGCTGGACAAATCTTCAGCTTCAGGCCCCATCCTTAAGATTTTCTTGGAGTTCCTGTGATAGACCACGACCAACTCTTTGATGATCCTGCAACGCCCTAGCTACTGGACAATGTTACCACAACTCTTCAGCTGTGGAGTCTGGACTACACGCTAAGAACGGGTTTACAATTCAGCTCTGTGCTGACATCCAACTGACACAATACCCTATGATGTAGGGGCCGGAACACCCTTAGGACTGCAATACAATTTTTCAGCTTTCGACTTTCGTAACTGTGGAGCTCAATCAACTCTGCAATGACATCCCGATGTGATGCTGCCACTGCTTCAGGATGCTGCTTTTCCATCACAAGTCTTCAGCCTTAAGCTCTACCTTCATACCCTGTTTCACATATCAAGCAAATGGGATGTTCCCTTAATAGCTCCTGGTCAATAGTCCTGATACACGACATGTTCCGGATTCAGCGGTCATGAACCTTTCACAGCCATCTTTCTGCGATGGACTTCCTCTGTCTCTGCAATGACATGCGGATGGGACGTGTCTGGAGCCACGTCTTCACCTGTCCTTTTGATCTTGCTACCAGCGACAATCCTGTTCTGACCTAAGGAACCCACTGCCGGACTCTGTGGTCATGAACGTTTCACAGCCATCTTCCTGCGATGGACTTCCTCTGTCTCCGCAATGACATGCAGATGGGACGTGTCTGGAGCCACGTCTTCACCTGTCCTTTTGATCTTGCTACCAGCGACAATCCTGTTCTGACCTAAGGAACCCACTGCCGGACTCTGTGGTCATGAACGTTTCACAGCCATCTTCCTGCGATGGACTTCCTCTGTCTCCGCAATGACATGCAGATGGGACGTGTCTGGAGCCAAATCTTCACCTGTCCTTTTGATCTTGCTCCCAGTGACACTCCTGCTCTGGCCAAAGGAACCCACTGCCGAAGCCAACCTTCCCTGTTGAACAGCCTCCAGGTAGTTCTTTGCAAAGGCTCGGACGGGTCCTTCAAAGGCCACTGGATCATCAAGCAGCCTCTTTTCCAAATCAGCAAAGACCTCCTGCAGCTGTTGATGTGCTTCGCGGGGTACGTACCCCACTGTTTCTTCCATCCTTCCTTCGTCGTCATCGCTGCTGTCATTGATCATCCTTGAGGCGGCTTGCTGTTCCAGGACAGCGGACAGTTCCATCATGGCCTCCTGCACTTTGATGTCCTCAAGAGGCAGTTCTTGCTTGCCATCGGATGTGATCTGAACCTCCCTGCTCACAGTCAATGGCTGGTACCAGACGTCATCCTGCGTCTCTTTACCTGTCAACAAAGAAGGAAAACCATCCACTGTACTGTCTTCTGATGTAATAATCATGTAAAGGACTCACAAAGGACTCACTGAATTTCAATGTTCTTAGTACAGTGTTCTAGGGGGAGTTTCACAAAGATCCTAAGTTGAACTTATATCTAAGTTGGACTTAAAAATTATGAAAAGCTATTAGCATCTATGAAATTATTTTGTAAAAGTTAATTTAAAAGGCATAAAATGTTGATTCAAATCGTTATTATTTTATGTCTAAACTACTTGAATTTTCACTTTTGAATATATATTATTTCAGGCTACAAATGGCTCTCCATAATTTTTTAAGTCCAACTTCGAGTTAATTAAATTTGACTTAGGATCTTTGTTAAACACCCCCCTGATGTAAAAAGCATGAATACCTGTGCTGGTATTCAATCTCAGCCTTGAATTCAGTCAGTATTTTACTTAGCATTTGGCTCAGCTAAGTAAATGAGTTATCAAGCGTGTTGCACATCCCTAATTTCCTTCACGCAAATAGTTCTGGTCTTACGATGGTAACAAGAACATGATCCTAAAATGGGCTTTAAGTGGAAGTCCACCCTGATAATAATTTGGTTTTGATAATAACAAGTCAACGCAAAGCGTAGTACTGTATCCCCTAGCCGGGTACAAATGGCCTATATAAGTTAGAAATTCTATAAAAATCCACCATTACTTAAGCTATCAAACTGAAACCACAGGATTGTAAACCATAAATTGTATCATCCTATCACTTACTGTACTTGTTTTCTGTATCCCCAATCTCTCACTTCATTTTGGCATTGTCTACTCTTTGTATCATGACCGTGTTCTTCTATCTTTGTCATGTAAGTATTGACCTGTCCCGCTCTCGTCTCTGTCGACATCTTCATTTTCCCCCTATTTTGTATTTCCTTTTGTAGTTACTGACTTGTTAATTTAATTACTCATTATTCCTAAGTATCATTTGAGGTGTTCACACTTGTACAAGCATTGCTTTTTAGTGGACCCCTAATGCTTATAATTAATTTGAATTTTTTTTGTTGGAAACATGAATAAACTTAAATTTAAATTTAAATGGAATTTAAATTGAAATTGTAGAAGAATGGTTCATATTACTTTTAAATGACAAGCAACGTACCTGTAGCGATTTTGGTGAACAAGGACCTAAGCTCGGTCGGGAAGAAGGTCCCGCTGTTCTTTCCAAACTTCTTGAACACGGCCATCTGGTGAAGACAGGGGATACGCCCCTGTTCATCGTGACAGCTGCACAGTCCATGCTCCATGTTGATGTGAAAGCAGGTTAGGTTCTGACCATCCGACGTGTCAACGAGGACCTCGTAGTCTATCTCGTTCACCTACAGGCAAAATGGGGTTAATTTTAGTTCACATATCTGTATACATTGTATTTGTTTTGATGTAAATATTTATTCATTTTTGCAAGCAATAATTTATAGCTTGTATTTTTGGGGTATCTTTTTTTGTTGATGTTGTTGTTACTGCTTTGATGTTTTGAAGTAAACATTTTTCCCATTTGCTATGTTTTCTTTATATATATATATATATATATATATATATATGTTTTTGAATACTTTTTTATATGATTGTATGTTTGATGTAAACTTGCATTTTTTAATCTTTGGACTTTTTGACAAAGCTTGAATAAAACCTCATTTGAATTGAATTGAATAATAATAACAATAATATTTGGTTCTTGTATAGCGCATATCACATTATCACGTCACTATGAGCTTCCAAAGAGCTTTGGAAATTATTAACCCAGCTTTAGCATGGCTGCCATTAAGGCGCTCTAGCATTTCGAAGAATTAATTCCTGCCAGGTACCCATTTACACCACCTGGGTCGAGTGTGGCAAATGTAGATTATTGTCTTGCCAAAGGAGATTAGTGCTGCGGCGGGACTCAAGCCGCGGACCTTGTGATCCACAGTCCCCTGACGTATCCACTCAACCTCGACACCTCTACAGAAATCCAGTTAACTCTGACAATACCAGGGCCATAAATTTGTGACGTAATAATCAACCCCTATTATTGAAGGCATCAACTAAAAGACATAAATTAACTGTATAAAGTGAATTGAAACTTGGCTGTTAGTAACAAAAGTCCTGACTGATAGTTAACATCTGCGCATGAGCAGATAAAGGTAAGTTGTAACAAAATTCAAACCCAACTAGACAACCAAACAAGACAGATATTGCAGTTGAATGCTCACAAAACCTAAAAATTTGGAGAGTTTTGCAAATAATCTAGATATGGTGAAGCATTCATGCAACCAAAGAAATGAAACAGAAGATTCATTTTTTCAAGTAAAAATTTCTTACTGTAAAATGATTGCGCATTGTGAACAGTTCACAACAGCTCCATTTCATAAATTATCTGGTTTCAGGATACCGTCTCTATTTCAAGAAAAATTAATCAATTAACTCCTAGATAAAATTTGCAGTATTTAACCCTTGATTCGCCACTAATTCAATTTGGCATGAACCTTTAACACTGTTTAAAACCGAGTCATTTTATTGCAATTTGGCATGATGCAGGGCTTTAAATCATTGAATAAAATACCCTCCGAGGAATACAATGAGTCACAGGGATGTCATTAGAGCATCGCATAAAGTTTTAGAGCATCGATCGCCTCACCTTCTTCACTGTGGTTTCTGGGCCGAGCAGGTCCGTCGGATACGATGCAAAGGTCACTCGTTCCGACCCGTTGTTTCCTGCGTCAATGAGCTTGCGCTCGTAGTACGGACCGAGCCGGTTCAGCAGGTCATCAACCAACCGCAGGATGTTGTAACCTTTGACCTTCTGCAGAATCTTCTCCATGGGTACCTGCGCATTTCCATGATAAATGATTTGATTGTAGCACATTGTTATTCATATCTTTATGTATCATATTGAGAGTCGATCTTAGTCTTTGAGAAACACTCCACTGATACATAAATATAGGAATAAGAATGTGCTACAATCAAACCATTACACATTATGAAATAAACTAAAGTAAGCGCATTAGTACAACATTTCATTATGATTACATTTAAGATCAGAAGTAATTAGGGTAGGTTAGTCTTTAAATTGAGCAGTTTATAATGAAATCGAGAATATTAATGGATTAAAAAAAATATACAACACAATATTACATAGATTAAGAATCAACAAGCCTTCATTTAGTGATAGAAGAACAAATTATTTGTTTAGAATTACAAACAAGAGAAAACTTGTACAATTTGTACCTAAAAGTGCATTTAATTGAAATGAAAACCTGGAATTGAATTAAATTTAATTGATTTTCCTGAACCCCCCCTCCCCCCCGAACACTTAGTATTAGCACCAATAAGCCAGTTCACAGTTGCAGTTCGAGCATGAGTAGAAACAGGTCATTGCAGACCAAATTTTGAAATACACAGAGACAAAATACTGGATACGTGCTATTGAAAGTTATGTAGTCATTACTCATTTATGCACTCGATGATACACAGGTGGAAGTATTCTTTGAAAAGGGGAAACAAAGGCTATTTATATGTAGCATCTCCATCGCTGTAGGAGTGATTATTCAAAAATGTACAAAGCGGGACCTCTTCATGTTTGGAAGATCTGTTGATATTCGGGGTAATTTGGGACATGTGCTAACCATGAACTGGTCTGTTGTGTCAGGCACTGTTGAGAACCCTAAAATCCTAACATGCCTACCTTGACAGTCCCTAAGACACGGTTGTTCAACAAAGCAGGACTACTCTTGAGGGCCAGTGACCACATCTCCCTGCGCTCGTAAAGATTGTCCAGGAACTCCACAAAGTCAAGATGCGTCCGATTCTCCGCATCCTGTCTCGCAAGCTCATAGATGGAGTTCAGATCGTCTGGCGTCCTCGCCTCGATGACGGCCCTGAGATGTCGCAGAAGCTCCTGGCGATCAGCCTTGCTGACACTGTTCACCGGATTCCACAACCAGTCCTTTGCGGATTGGATGAGAGCCTGAGGGTTGACGAGCAGTTCCGCTGTCGGGTACACCTTATGCAGGGTCAATTGCTCTTCCGCATCCTCTCTGGTGATCACCACGCTCGGTCCGCTATGTCCGCGCTCGTAGTAGGAGAACTTCGGCAACAGCTTATGCAGGAGCTGCAGCCCTAGAGACAGTGTTTCCGAAGACCCTGAGGAAGACATCAGAATCCCTAGAGGAAGTTCCCCGATGGGGCTCGGTGTCAGGAGGACAGTGACCCTCCAGTTCTGCCTCTCCAGACCTTCGAACGTGTCCAGGTAGCACAGCTCTTTGCTGGTCGGCCAGAACTCGTGAACTCGCTGCATGGAGGCGGAGCAGATCACGACGACGGCATGACCTTCCCCTGTGGTAGCCATCTTGAAGTAGTTGTCGTTGATGTCGTTGAGTCGCAACTTTGTTTCAATCGCTTTTAGAAGAGTCTTTCGTATCTTTTTAGGGGTATCTTGCTTGTACAGGGAGTAGTACAACCTGAAGAAGAAAAACAATTCCAGGTCATTCTTTGAATCAATCCAATGTATGAAAAGACTTAACCTTGATAAGAAAACCTGTTACATGCACCGGCAAACATATATTCTAATGGAATCAGTATGACTTAATTGCGACTAAATCTCCTGAGAATAATAAGAATATGAGGAAAATCCTACAAGATAGAGTTGAATTTACAGAGAAACTTTAAGGAGCAAGAAACTGTTGCAGATTAACCAAGATACCAAGTGATCAAGGTACACACAAATTGATGCCACAAAATGGTGGAATTCCGATAGCAATTTTTTTTTTATGTCATCATTTTTTTTTAAAGACATGGTATTGCCGCATCATATCTGAACAAGGCTTAACAATTCCAGAAAAGTTCTGGACTCCATTTCACAAAACTTTTTTCAATGACAAATGAAAAAAATCAGTGACAAATCTGCTGATAACCAATCAGAAGCAAGGATTTTACTAGCCTATAACAAAAATGTAATTTGTCACTGATGACAAGTTTCGTGAAATGGGGCCCTGGTGACATCCTACCTAAAGCAGTACTGAACATCGGGGCACACCGATCTATCCGCTGACTTCTGAGCGTAGTCCGACCCGTATTCTTCCTGCAGTCGTAGCTTCAGAGCCTCCAGGGCCGCTGAGGGCTTATACCCTTCCTCGTAGAGCTTCAGGAGCCTGCCACGGGTCTCCTGAGAGACGTCACGTCTGCGCATCGCCTCTGCGCTCCTAATGGCGTGGTTGTGGGAGTTGTTGATCGTGCACCTCGTGAGGTAGCCCATCCGAATGTGCGGGTCTGATGACCGACTAGATAATGTGAAAAATTAGTCAGAATTATAATTATATTGGTTTAATATTTTAACATAGTATCTCTGCTGTCTGAATTTCTCATGGTCCTTTTTTTGGTACGTGACAGCAACATCTGATGTTCCTACAATTGTGGGAGTTGTTGATCGTGCACCAATTTCATGGGTCACATTACACGTAAAGAAGGCCTAGAGAATCTTGCTTTGACAGGGAAAAATGTGGGAAGGAGGAGTAGGGAAAGAAGGAGGATACTTTGGATAGACAGTCTGCAGATATTGTTGGAAGAGAGAGGAGTGAAAGAACTGGGAGTGGCACTAATAGAGAAGGCGAGAAACTAAGGGTTGTGGAACAACATAATCGCCAAAGTTAATCAATATGACACTTAGAGAGAGAGAGAGAGAGAGAGAGAAGCTGAACGTAGTAATGATGTGGCCTGAATTTCTAATTGTTATCTACGTCATAAAAAGAATATGAGCATGGTTGTAGGAGTTGTTGATCGTGCACCTCGTGAGGTAGCCCATGCGAATGTGCGGGTCTGCTGACCGACTAGATTAGGTAAAATCAAAATGAAAACAAATTGGTAAGCTCAACTTAGTAATGTAGCTGCCTGAATTTCTCATGTTATATCCATCATCAAAATAAGATTGTGGTTCATTTTTGGTACATGACTGCTAAGTTTGATGCCAACGAAAACAAATATTAAATTGGCAACATATATTGAAGGTTCAATAAAAGTTGGTTATTTTTTCAACTTTTAAACAAAAACTTATACCCATGTCTATTATTTTCAGTGACATTACAACAATTAGTACAACATAACAATACAAAAACTTGTGGCCATTTTAAAGAAGTGATGGGGATCAATTTCGCCCTTTAAAAAAATTCCTTTCCGAAAAGATATGTGACTGAATCCCTAGGGAAAAAGGGTACCACATCAGGGCCCTATTTCATAAAACTTGTTTTCATTATCAAATGCTACATTTCTATGGCAAATTTGCTCTCAGCCAACCAAATGCCACGACTTCAGTAGCTTATAACAGTTATTGTAACTTGTTTTTTATAACAAGTTTTATGAAACAGTGTCCAGGACTACAAGAGGATTGGATAAACTCTATTGATTTTATAGATACCTGACTCTTCCTCTCTCGTCGGCTTGTCTCTTTACTACGAGGTAAACTGTAGCACTGCATGATGTGTGCTTGGAGGATTTCCTAGGTTCACCTTTGGGTTTGGGACGAGTGTTATGATGGCAGCCGTAGTCCAACTAAAAGGAAAGGAAAAATGCAGGAAAATATCAATCCCATTTCATCTATCATGAAAGAAGAAGAAAAAAAGAAAGAAGAAAGAGAAGGAGGAGAAGGAGGAGAAAGAGGAGGAAAAGGAGGAGAAAGAGGAGATTATTAAGAAGAAGAAGGAGGAGGAGAAGAAGAAGAAGAAAAAGAAGAAGCAGGAGAAGAAGAAAAAAAGGAGAAGAAAAAAAGAAGCAGGAGAAGAGGAAGAAAAAATCAAGGTGGAGGGGATGGAGGGGAGGGGGTGGAAGGGGAGGTCGGACAAAGAAAGGGAGCAGTAGGAATTGATAGAAGAAGAAAATTCTTAAAATTCCAAATCAAATGGAGGTTAAGTAAAAGTGAACAGTCATACCCTGAATATATTCTTATTCCTAGCTCCAATGCCATGATTGCAGGGGTAG
This sequence comes from Strongylocentrotus purpuratus, assembly GCF_000002235.5. Taxonomy (NCBI): domain Eukaryota; kingdom Metazoa; phylum Echinodermata; class Echinoidea; order Camarodonta; family Strongylocentrotidae; genus Strongylocentrotus; species Strongylocentrotus purpuratus. Next base: position 13,480,651 of record NW_022145606.1, read on the forward strand.
GTCTTCCTCACTCTCCACGTCGTAGCTGACTTCTCCTGCAGGGCCTTGAACCAGGCCTCCACCTTGTCACGTGTCGACAGCTTGATCCGAAAACTGGCCTTGAAGTTCTCGGAATTGTCTTCTGGAGCTTCGAAGAGACACAGCCTGTAGTCGTATCCCGTCGGCAAGTAGTCCTGGATGAGTAGGACAATGGAATAGAAATAGAAAACTGAATATCGAGGGGTCAGTGACACAAAGACGGAACTCCATATTTTGCCAAAATGAGTACCAGTATTTGATATAAAAATGTTTAGAAAAATATGGGCTTTCCAGGAAACACAAAGACTTAACTCCACCCAACACCCCATTGAAGTCAATGGCTAGTGAAACATAGACTTACATGTAACTCCTTAAGGCTCAAGTGCTAAGTGACACATAAACCACTTTTTCTCAAAATGGCCAAAAGGGAGTTACGTCTTTGTGTCACTGACCCCTCGATATGATATGATAGTATAGCTTCAAGTCCAACAAGCAGTAGAGGTGCATGACCAACAGTAAGTGGAAGATTGTGTTCCATTTGGGAGACTCTTTCTTAGTGTCACAAACTTTTGTCAAGGTTTTTGGTAGCCTATTTGTCAGACAGTCTCCATTTGGGGGGAGGGTGTTTCCTTTTTATGTTCTACAAAGAGTTTACCTTAATTCGAATGAGAAATACCTGCATTTAGAGTAAAGTGCATTCTGTTTATCTCACACAAGCAAATATCTATGAGTATGACGAAAATCCCAATTTGAAAAACTCACCTCTGCATCTGCCTCTAGACTGTCTGTTTTTGTTTTTTTCATCACCAAAAATTACACTGGTTTTTGGAGTGTAACTGTAAATGCTCAGTGTAAATGTCAGTTTTATTAAAGAATTTCTCAAATTACCAGACTGTTATTTCTGTCTAACTGACTAAACTGAGTAACTCTGGTTTCGACTCATGTCATTCTTCACTTTCACTTTCTTCTTCCATTTTGAGTAGACCCTACATAGTCTAGATCTACCTCTTAACAGAGTATTATCGTACTATACTGGGGTGTGTGCAGGTGGACCACTACACCGGGGCGGGGTTTCCCCCTACTCTTATACGTGCAAAGGTACTGAATCTGCTCTACACTGGGCCTCCATTTAACATCCTATCCAAGGGACTTTCTTACAAATAAGTCTTTATCAAGTCTTTATTTCTATCAACTTTGTTAGTCTCATCTTGATTTGAAAATCGAAATTGAAAATACATTGATCCTTTCGTCCTTCGTATCATAATCTCTCATCCTGCTCAACAATACATGATCATTCAATCATCGCATTTCAACTTCAAAATAAACAGAGGTAGACCTCTAGATCTAAATGAAAATTGTATCTCAAACTCAAAGTTTATCCTTAGAATATATTAAATGCTCTGCAGTATATCAGAGTAACATCAATCATTACATACATGACAATTGACATAGATTATGAATATGATGAAGGATTGAAGCTCAGTCACAGCTCAGTCATCTAGTCATACCGCGCCAAGCGGGCCTGTCCAGACGCCGGGCACAGCGGACTAGCCGATGGGCTAAAGCCCGATGTCCTCCTCCAGAATATTTAAAAAGTGAGAATGCAGTGACCCGATTTTGTCATCATTTTCATGGCTCTGACAATACCTTACCTTCAGGATAGTATTCTGAGGATCAAGTGTCTCGCATTCACATTTGAAATTAGCCATCTCCAGACCATAGAGCACTATGAAAAGTGGAATTTCGTACAGAATCTTTCAGCCAGTCGAGTCAAAATAAATTCTTCGCCGCGTATAATTAATTGCAAGAGGCGCGTCTGAAAGGAGACTAACACGTCAACACAAAAACACGTGTGTGGGACTGAAACGAAACAGCAATGTCTTCCCGTTCGAAATCGAGAGAAAAGAATGTGAAAGATGAAGAAAAAGACGTCGAGAATGACGAAGCGATGGAGATTGACAAGGAGTTGCTGTCTGCTCCAATAAAAGCTGTTAAGGTGAGAAAGAAATATTCAATAATTGGGCTTTTCTCAGTTGAAATTAGCATTGTCCCACGTATTCGATTTAGTGTTATCAATTAATTAGGCTGTGGCAAGAAGATAGAGAAGAAACATGAACAGAAGAACAGTAGGGGTGCTGGCGCTGGTCCGAGAATGAGGATTGTCCTCATAAATGAAGATATCCTCATAAACGCGGACAAAATGCCGACGTTTTTTTTCCATCGGAGTTCTGCGGGTTTCTGGTTACAGAACCGCCTGCTGGCAATGCCAAATTTGGATTCCCCAGGCCAGGGCCAGGGGCAGGGGAAAATGACCCTAGTTGACCGTCTACTTTTATGGGTTGTCCATCTTCCCAAGGATTTATTGCTCATAAATAATGTGAAGGTCTCTGTACAAAGTCAATGTAAAATGCATCAAGAAAATCTTTGGTGAATCCGTTTTTTGCATCGCCAATGCAATGTGCCGAATAAAAATATGAAACGTCTGCAAAAGTGCAGACGATCCTTATTTTTGAGGATCGACGCATCGGTCTGCGTTAACAGAGATGATCCTCGTTTATGAAGACGATCCTTATTCTCAGACCAGCGCCCCTACTGCTAGTCTAGACCAGTGGAAGAATATTACGATTAGTTAATAAAAAGATTGAGATGCGGTTGAAGGAGCTGGAGGAAGGGGAAGAGGAGAAACAAGAAGGGGAGAGAATATGTGGAGAAGCAGGGAATAAAATGAAGAAGAATAAAGAGTGGAAGATGGAGGAAGGAGAAGGAGAAAAAAGAGGGAGAGGGAGAAGAAAAGAGCAAGGTAAACTAGGAAAAGACAAGAATGAGGCAGAGCTAGAGGGAGACAAATCAATGGAATAACTTTAATCTATCTCCTCTATTTTGTTGTTGTTGTTTTAGTTTTAAGGCAAATGATATTTTTTCTTTGATTTGCAGGATAAGTGGAAGCTTCTGCCGGCCTTCCTCAAGGTGCGCGGATTGGTCCGTCAGCACATCGACTCCTTCAACTACTTCATCAATGTAGAGGTAAGTACTGTAACAGGTGGAGCTTTAGAAAGGAAAAATCCCACTGGGATGCATGGGGGTAGTCCGCCCCCCCCCCCTCCCCAATTTACCCGTAGTTTTTCTTTTTTCCTCAAATGAATAAATGAAAATAATGATGATGATGATGATGATGATGATGATAATGATGAAGAAGAAGAAGAAGGAGATGATGATAATGAGGATACTACTACTAATAATAATACAGTGAATAAATAAATATAGCGGAAAGTAAAGAATAATAATAATTATAATGATAATAATAACGAATAAAAACTATCCCAAGTCTTCTGAAAACAAGTGCATCCTCAACAAAACTCTGAAGATGGCAACACATGAGGCTTTTATTGAAATAAAACCGTATTAATTAGCATGTGTTTCAATACCTAGAAGGTAGCATTTTTGCTGATTGCTGTGCTTTAGATATTTTCATTATTTGTTCTTTTTTTTCTTCCCCCATGAACAGATCAAGAAGATCATGATAGCAAATGAGAAGATTACTAGTGATGCTGATCAAACATTCTACATGAAGTAAGTACAGTCAAACCTGGTTTCTTTTTACTTTAAATTTGTATTGATCATAAATAAAATATACCAATTACAGAGTCACCCAAAGCACACACAACTATTAAACAGATTTAACAAATTAACAGATGAACAAAAAAGGTATTTTTGAGAAAATGATATCCATGGTTGAGTAGGTACTGCTCTTTCCCTTCTTTTTCTACTTTTATTTCTTTCTTTCCTATTTTCCGCTCCTTTCTATTCTTTCTGCAAAACCTTATTAATAAAAATGTCTAAATAAATAGTAATAGTAGTATTAATAATAATCAAAAGAACAATAATGATAATGATAAGATTATTAATGATAATGATTATGATAATGATAATCATAATAATAATAATATTAATTATAATGATAATGATAATGATAATGATAATAACAATAATCATTATTATGAATTGCCAGAGGTACCTGGACAATAATAATTAGTTGTAATCTTTGACGACTACTGAATTTGTCAGTTTATAAATAATCTCTACTTTATCTCCTGCTCAGGTATCTGAATATTTACGTTGGGAGCCCTGACGTCGAGGAGAGCTTCAATATCACCAAGCCGACCTCACCCCACGAGTGTCGTCTGCGTGACATGACCTACTCCGCCCCCATCACGGTCGACATCGAATATACTAGAGGGCAGCAGAGGGTCATCAGAAATAACCTGCCGATAGGAAGGTATGAGAGATCTGAAACTTAAAGACGTATAGTAGTGGGGTTTCATGGGTAATTTTAAACTGTTCAGGTATTTTATACTCAATGGCAGGTGTTGTAAGTCACCAGAATTGGACTCCACTAAGGGTAATTCCATGAATTAGGGACCCACTTTATGACATTTTTGGTGTCTCTGCTACATATGGTACCCACACATATTTGTGGCTCTGAGTAAAGACTTAAATATTGGAGTGAGATTGTAAAATGATTTCCAAGCATATTATTGCATCCTCATACCTAGAATTACCCATAAGACAGACAGGTCTTGTGTAATGCACTGTGCCCTAGCCTACCACCTCATGGAATTCTCATCATATATATCGAATGTCCCTCACCCTCAAGTTTGAGTATTTTCTTGTGGGACCACAGGTATCACTTGATGAAAGAATTCTAACTATGAGACTGGATGGCTTCTGTATGAGAATTAAAGGCATTGTTTAACAATTGATACCAAATCTGATATGGTGTAATATTGAAGCCCTGAAAAAATTGCGCTTCAAAATGATCATGTAGACTTGAAATGCCTCAAAAAAGTAAAAAATCTTGGGTGTCCGGTTTTACCATACTCATTTTCCCCAATAGACTGACTGTAGTGTTATAAAAACCATTGGGAAAAACAGTTTTTGAAATTTCGATTTCCAATCATAAATACCTTGATAATCAGACAGGCGATCAACTTGTAAAAGTCATGGGATTCCAGACTGACCTAAAGGTTTATAATTATGATTGCAGCATGAGCTAAATCAAGGATTTTGTTTCAGAATCTGAGACAAAGATACTGAGTCACTTTAACCCTTTGCCTACGAGAGCCAGGTAGTTCCTGTAGTAAGTCTATCTGAATGAGAGAATTCAGTGGTCAACATGTTAACATTCACTTCTTATGATTGTCTCTCAAGGATGCCCATCATGCTGCGGAGCTCCAACTGCGTGCTGACCGGCAAGTCTCCGGCCGAACTGGCCAAGCTCAACGAATGCCCCCTTGACCCCGGAGGCTACTTCATCGTCAGGGGAACGGAGAAGGTCATCCTCATTCAGGAGCAGCTCTCCAAGAATAGGATGATAGTGGAGGTGGATCGGAAGGGTATCGTGTCCTGCAATGTAACCAGGTAAGGGTTTTTGTGTGTACTGGGCATAGGGATTGATGACCCGTTTTTCACAAAATAGGATCACAGTTGAACAGTGCTTATCCATTTTACAGATAACTTGATACCGTAAATCTCTGTGTATAAGGCGCAGCTGTGCATAAGGCGCATCCCTATTTTGAAGACAAAAAAAATAAATTAGGGAAAAAAATTGTGGAAAAAAAAATTTTTGAAAAAAAATAAATTCTGTCATCTTTAGTTTCTAAAAACAACATTATTACTAGGTCTTACTTAGTTCACAAGCATTTCAACTGTGCCTCGTAATAAAATGAAAGTATTTTTGAACACTGAAAAAAGAGCCATTCTGATCTGGTTAACAAAAAGCCACACAAAGTCTTTTTGAGGCTACAGAGATTTTTGAAAACCACTAAAAAGTAGCAATTTGAGGACTCAAAATATCCTGTACCTGTGTATAAGGCGCACCCCCGACTTTTGATTTTTGCTGACGGAAAAAAAGTGTACCTTATACACAGAGATTTACAGAAGTTCAATTTGATTCAATTCAATTTCATTTCACCAGAGCAATCAAAAACTTAACCCGTTCAGCTCGGCATTATTCAGCCTGATAGCCACCTCACAAACGAGATTAAAAATCGAACACGCCGTACCGTGAGACCGCTCAGCGCGCGCCACAATGCGTGTGCGTTCAAGCGGCCAGAGGCTTCGACTAACGGGAACCTAGCGCATGCGCAGATCATTTGCCAATCTGGTCTTGTCATGTCGAGAACACGTTGCACGGCCGTTCTCTGCTGTGCTCCAAGCCTCTCAGTTCTTTCAGCTCTTTCGTAGGGTTTTCTTCTTCGTTATCTTTTCTTCTTCTTCTTCGCCTCATTCTTATTTTGTTCTTCTTTTTTCTCTTTTTATTTAGATACTCAATTTTATGAGAAAAATACACAATTTATAAGAAATTAAGGATTTGAATGTAAATCTCTGTTGCATCATATTCATATGAAATAATTTACCAGCCTAAATTGACGGTTATAATATTATTTTGTCGGACATTATACTATAGCGAAAAGATATAGACATGATAAAATGAAACTAAAGAAGAATCCAGAATGGGGGAGGGTTGGGGTGAAAGGAGAGACAAAATAGAATAATAATAAATAAATACAGTAAAGACTATACCGATGTGCCATTTGGAGAGCAAAATAATTAGTTTGTTTTATTTACTTATGTAAAGCGCTTTGAGCATGTTTATGCCATATAAATATCAATATGTATGAATATATTGCCAAATTTTGACAATTGTAGTTTGTAAGTATATGTATTGACAAAGTATAAATACAAATAAAACCGACACAGAAATGTCTGCAAGTATTTGGGACCTATATAGAATGTGCGAAAAGAGCTTTGTCTTTGCTGTTCTTTGGCCCATGCATGTTCCCACAGCTGAGTTACGTAAGAGGAACAATGAACGCTGCTGAGGGTACGGGTCGTTGTCATGGCTATAAACTCTAAAGAGCGGAAGTAAGGTAAGGATATAATTGAATAATTGGATGACAGATCTGAGATTATATTATCAACAACAAAAAGAGAAGAGTATGAATTTACAAATAGTACCAAAAAATAGAAGAAAAAAATTAATAAAGTGAAAGGCGTAAATATTCTTAAAAAAAGAATGAAACGCCGATAATACCAAACAACAACAACAACAACAATGAACTGACTTTGTATTCATGTATAACCCTGCTTTATGTTGTTTTTGGGGAGGGAAGGGTCTTGTTGTTATTGCAGTTGTCGTTGCTGTTTTTTAAATTTTTAAATGGGCCCGTTCCGACATTCTCATAAATAAAAATCATATAACGTAAAGCCAGACTTTACCCCTATCTGAAACACTCATTCAAAGACAACAATCATGCACGATAAAGGAATGGACAAGAATATGTGATAAAGATAAAATGTCACAGACAAATAGATAATTATAAGAAATGATTGTTTCTCTCTCTCTTTCTCTCTGCTTATGTGTCTCTCTCTCTCCCTCTATCTCTCACTCGGTCGCTTTCTCTGTCTATCTGCCAATTTTGTTCTGCCGTTTGCTTGTATGCCGGCAACATTCCTTTTTTGAGATAGATTATTATGAAATAATGATGATGTACACACTTTATTATACCTTATATTTATTATAGCGAGCGAAGTGAAAAACGCCGGAGCGGCTGATAATGTCTAAATGCGAATAATTATATTTCCAAAGTAAAACTTTTGAATGAAAATCTCTGTTGCAACAAATTGATATAAACACTGTTTATTATGCTATATTGACTATACTATTATACGTCGGACATTATACTTCAGCGAAAAGATATCTACATGTATATGATAACAAATAGGACAGACTAAAGGCGACAAAAATCGGAGCTGGGGTGGGGGGGGAGGATGATCGGAGAGACAAATATCATATAAATAAATACAGTACGGACTACGTCCAACTTTCTATCTCTCTCGCCCCCTTCCCCCCCCCCCCTTTCTCTCTCTCTCTCTCTCTCTCGCTCGTTCTCTCTTTCTCTTTCTATTTCCCCCTCTCTCTCTCTCTCTCTCTCTCCCTCTATATGTCTCTCTGTTTATCTGGCAATGTCGTTTTCCATCTTCATCTTTTTTTATTAAATGTTTTCTATTCCTCCGTTTGCTTGTATGCCGACATCATCTCTTCCTTGAGATTAATTATTATAACGTAATTATCCCTGATGATGTACACATTATACCTTATATTTATTATAGGAAACGAAATAGAGAACGAGCGGCTGAAAATGTCGAAATGGAAAGAATATTACTGAACAATAATTATATTTCCAAAGTAAAACTTTTGAATGAAAATTTCTGTTGCATCAAATTTATTGATATAAAAAAAATGTTTAAAATGCTATATTTACAATACTATTATACGTCGGACATTATACTTCAGTGAAAAGATATCTATATGATGAAGAAAAAAAAGGGCAAACTATAAAGGGTAAAAAAAAATCGGAGCTGGGGGGGGGGGGTGATCAGAGAGACAAATATTATATAAATAAATACAGTACGGACTACGTCCAACTTTCTATCTCTCCCGCCCCCTAGCTTTCCCCTCCCCTTTCTCTCTCTCTCTCTCTCTCTCCCTCGTTCTCTCTCTCTCTCTCTCTTTGCCCCCCTCTCTCTCTCTCTGTCTTTCTGTCTATCTGGCAATGTCGTTTTCCATCTTCATCTTTTTTATAATGTTTTCTATTCCTCCATTTGCCTGTACGCCGGCAGCATCTCTTCCTTGAGATTAATTATTATAACGTAATTATCCCTGATGATGTACACATTATATCTTATATTTACTATAGGAAACGAAATAGAGAACGAGCGGCTGATAATGTCGAAATGAGAAGAACATTACCGAACAACAATTATACCAAGTAAAACTTTTGATTGTAAATCCCTGTTGCATCAAACTGATTGATACACAAATTATTTATTATGCTATATTGACGGTACTATTATACGTCGGATATTATACTTTAGCCCAAAGATATAAACAAAACAAAAACAAAAAAATGGAAAGAAAAAATGTGAGCTTGAGGGGGGGGGGGGGGGGTCGGTGAGAAAAATATCATAGTAATAAATACAGTACAGACTACGTCCAACTTTCTATCTCCCCCCGCCCCCCCCCCCCCCCCCCCCCCCCCCTCTCTCTCTCTCTCTCTCTCCCTGTCCGTCTGTCTCTCTGTCTATGTCGTTTTCCATCTTCATCTTCATAATGTTGTCTATTCCGCCATTTGCATGTATGCCGACATCATCCCTTCCTTGAGATTAATTATTATAACATATCCTTGATATTATACGTCGGACATTATACTTTAGCAAAAAGATATAATCAAACAAAAAGGAGACAAAATAAAGAAGAAAAAAAAAAATCAGAGTTGGGGGGGGGGGGGGGGGGTGACCGGAGAGACAAATATCATTAAATATCATTGTACGCATATTTTATTTGTTTTGTATGTAATGGAAAGAGATAAATAAATGACAGAGATTAGAACAAAATCATAATTCATCACAATCATCTCTCTCTCTCTTTCTATCTATTTATCTATCTTTCTCTGTCTGTCTCTGTCTGTCTGTCTCTATCCTCCCCCTTCCCTCTCTGAATACGTCAGGAATTTCGTGAAATTGGAATTGTGCTTCAGAGTATTTTATTTCCGTATCGCGTTGTTGTGTTTGTTTTTTGTTTTTTGAAAGGGTGCGGCTAATAAGGAGTTAATCGCAGTAGTATTGGTAGTCTTTTATTTATTCGAAAATAAATGATATTAAAAATATAGTAATTCATTATATTACGGAACAATAAAGAAAGAAGTGCAAACAACGTGATAATTCACTTTATTTGTCTTCGTCTCCATCTGTGTCCTTGTTCAACCTATCGTGTGAATAAAACTTAGATTATCCTCATTTCATGATCAGTTCTGTAGATGGCATGTACATGCATACATGATAATGATAATGATGATGATGATGATGATGATGAAGATGATGCTTACAATATTGTAATAAAATAGTAATAATAATAATAATTATTTTCTTCATCTTGCACTCGCTTTTCTTCATTGCCAGAAAACTTGTTTTATGTTGCCTTGCATTTTTTTCAACAATGGTAGCATCTTTGCCCGGGAAAAGTCTCATATTCGTGGCTTTACCCCCGGGGTTGCTCAAGACAAGAGTAATATTCCGTAGGGAGAGAGAGGAAGAGTAAGGGGTCGTTTTTCAGAACATAACATTTGAACATTTCATATGCCCGCTCAAGCCAAGACCGGCTTTAGGTTGATCAAGATATTTTACTTCAACCTGCTCTAAAACTGTTACATGCCCTCGTAAAGTTAGAGTGGTTGTTTGTATTGTAATGTAAATTGACCTATTTACGCCTACATCCTCTTCTTTCAAAACGGCAATCTTCCAGAGTAGTTACTTCTTTACATTATTTTGTTCCCCCTTAGCGTGGGGCAGCTGAGGGAGCCTGGATAAGCCTTTCATAAAAGAGGAGGTCCATACATGAATGATTCGCTAAATTGGTCAAGTTGATAACATGAAAAGCGTATTGTCATGTAAATACAATGACGTAAAAGATAGCTGTGGAGTCAAAACTTTTGAGACGACAGGCTTTATAGATAACTTATGAAAATATCATCGAATGTCGTTGTTTCATATTCTTCATTTCTACGTCCGATGAATACTCTTCTTCGCTTGATAAGTCCATTTGTATCATATTCATTTTCTGAGTCCGAGTCAAGGATCGCTTCTCGAGCATCTTCAACGCTAAAAATAGGCTTTCTCCGATGACGAGACATTTTGAGAAACTATCTTACATAGATAAAGAGCAGTTATAAGCAAATAATTGAGAACTAATTTGTGCAACCAACTATCATGAAAATCAAAAAGCTGAACTAAATAGTAAAACTCCGACACTTTATAGCACGATAAGTAAATAATAGCCGACAACCTTGAAACGAAACAATGGGATGGACTTTATCGAGACTAGCTAATCTCCCCAATAATAGGTCGGCCCGGTACCCTGTATACGTACGCATGAGTAAACTGAACTGAGAGCGCTAGGTCGAACGAGACTGTAATATACTATAAGCTTTTCAATAATCGGCCCGTTACCATGAATAGGCGTCAATGACCATATAAGGCCAAGGCTCATGCATTGAACGGTGTATCCGCGCGTGCCGAGTACAAAGGTATCCAGAGCGAGTGTGGAATTCGCTGCTTGCAAAATCATTATGTCCGGCTTACACAGTCCTAGGCATAGTAGACCCAGCTAGCTAGCAGCAGCGAATCCGAAAATCTATGAAAATAACGTAAACTGACTTGCATGTGTTCTATACGAATATCCTGAAAGAGGACTCGTGCATTCTCATGCTAAACTTGTAATAAAACAAAAATTACGCATCTACAGTCGGTAAAAAATGAGATGCATGTAGCCAAAGGTTCAAGGTTTGTATACAGGTAGTTTATATTGTATTTAGAAGGTGAATAGATGTACTTTTCTGCAATAAAAGAAGCCCTTGCTCGGACCCGAGAAATCTCGGTTCCCGTTTGTGAGTACGTACCTCGGGACCCGAGAAATCTCGGGTCCCGAGTTGAACGGGTTAAGTACATACATAGAATTATACATTGGTATAACAATATAAAAGTTGCTTGGTAGGTAGCAACTAGAAAGGAAGTGACCCTTATAATTTGGACAAGACAAAATACAAAATCCCCCCCCCCCCCCCTAAAAAAAAAAAACAACACCCTGGCATATAATATTACAGATACAGGCTATACTAGTGATATAAAATGCTAAAACTGAATTGATGTTTAATCTAGTGTATTACCATGTATGGGTTTTGTGGATGTGTGTGCCCTGTGGGTATTGTAGTTTATGACCCCCGTTTTCAGATGACAATGAAATACTGTTAAAATACTAGAGCAGTTGATTCTTGAAATACAAACATTTGTATACCAGTGACTCTTCAAAAATGGGATTGTTTTGTAGAATGTAACCAGGTACTTGGATTGTATAGGGATTAGACATGATAAATAATGACCCCTTTTTCACAAACAAATATAGTGACATAATTGAATGATCGAACTATTATAAGTTTTTGATTGTTTGATGATGAAAACAGGTACATGTGTTGTGTGTGAGGTAGGCATAGTAGTTGAAGACCCCCTTTTCACAAAATGATTAAATTCTCAAATAGTTGATTCATGATATTTTTTGTTCTTCTTCAGTTCCACCCATGAGAGGAAGAGTAGAACGGTTGTGATCGTGAAGAAGGGCAAGCATTACTTGAAGCACAACACCTTCACAGAGGTAAGATTCGTGGCTTATTCTTAAAAGTATTTAGTACAGAGCAAATGGGATGGGAGCTTGCAAGTTACGTCACATGAGGCCTGTCCTCATCAGCTATTTTAACTATCCTGATCGCAAATTAACCAGTTAATTTGCGTTTTCATCAGCTCTCAGTTGCAATTAGCTGGATATTTGTTTGGAAAATATCCAGGGAAATTTTTTGTGTTGTTTCCAAAATATTTGGGAAAAAGGGGGCTAATTTGCATCAGAGCTAGTTTGTGATGAGCGTATTGGTCTGGTGAAAACGCAATTTTAAGCTTCGGGATAATATCTAGAGTCTGAAAATAGCGGATTATTTGGCAAACTCGAGCTGATGAAAACGGGCCTAGAGTTGCTACTTTGTGTTTGGTAGATTGCACAAGATACACACATGGTACACACATGGTACACATATGGTACACAAGTCTAGAGGCAGCATTCTATACTATCTGCAAACAATTAACAGCAGCTTGACATATTCCTCAAAGTAAAATATCAGAGAATATTTATTGAGTCAGTAATACATATATCTAGGATGGTCCCCCTTCAATTTACAGCATTAATATATAAATTATACATTATATGCAACAAAACAACAAATTAAATATACAGTAAGCTTGCGGGTGCACCATGTGAGAGAGAGGGAGGATTGAGGAGTCCTAAAAAGGAATCTCAGTAATCTTTCTTGAGGGTTTGTTAGTCCTGAAAAGGACTGTTGGTGTAAGCTAAGAAAGATAACCAACAGTCTTTTTCAAGTCTACACCAACAGTCCTTTTCAGGACTAACAAACCCTCAAGAAAGATTACATAGAGGCCTTTTCAGGACTCCTCAATCCTCCCTCTCTCTCACATGGTGCACCCACAAGCCTACTGTATATCTACATCACCATGCAAGCCGACACTTACAAGCAGGGCTCTATCAATAACAAATGCTAAATTTCTAAGACAAATTTGCTCTCAGCCAATCAGATGCCATGATTTCAGTAGCTTAAAAAAGATATCGTAACTTGTTATTGAATTTTTTTTTTTATGAAACAGGTCCCAACTCCTTACAAGCTCGAGGGAATTGTAAAAAAAAAAAATTGTAGTATTTGTTTATTTCTTCATTTGTTTCATTGTTTGTTCTTTTGTTTGTTTGCTTGACCACTATCAGGACATTCCGATTGTGGTGATCTTCAAGGCCATGGGGATGGAGAGTGACCAGGAGATTGTCCAGACCATCGGGACAGAGGAATCTACGATGGTCAGCTTTGCTTCAAACCTGGAGGAATGCCATAAAATACAGGTCTACACACAACTACAGGTGAGTGAAGAGAGAGAGAGAGAGAGAGAGAGAGAGGGAATGAGAGCAAGAGAGGGAGTGAGAGCAAGAGAGGTATAGACAGAGAGGGAGAGAGAGACAGACTAGAAAGAATGAGGGAAGGAGCAAGAGAGAGAGAGAGAGAGAGAGAGAGAGCGAGACAGAGAGTCAGAGAGAGGGAGAGATAAATAGATAGACAGACAGACATAGAAAGGGAGAGAGAAGGGGGTGAGGGGGGGGGGGGGGGGAGAAGACTACAAGATAGACAGACAGTATGGCAGTGAGAGAAAGAAAGAGAGAGAGAGAGAGAGACAATGAGATAGACAGGTAGAGAAAGGGAGAGGAAGACAGCAAGTTGGACACACAGACAGATAAAATGGCAATGAGAGAAAGAGATATAAAGAGATAGATGAATGTCAAAGCCAGAGAAGAAATTATGTGAGGAAGGGAGGGAGAAAGAGAAAGAGATGAAATAGTTGTATAAAAGTAGGTATAATAACAATACATGTGCATAACCAGAGATATAAAGGAGATACCCATGTTTATATAAAAGCAGAGAGAAAGAAAAAGAAGATGAAGGTAAAAAAGGGAAAGTGAAGATAGCAAGGGGAAAACAGGGTGACTGAGTGAGAAGTAATAATAAAGAGGAAGAGAAAACAATGGGGAGAAAAAGAAACAATAAAAGAAGAAAGGAAAATAATAAAGTAATAATTGATATGATTTTTTTTTTTTACCTAGGCTCTGAAGTACATGGGAATGAAAGTGCGTCAGAGGAGGATGTGGGGAGGAGGCTCTAAGAAGTCCAAGGTTGATGAAGCAAGGGAACTACTAGCTACTACCATCCTTGCCCATATACCTGTAAGTAACTCCTAGACTTCTACCGTTCTAGATCTCCGCCATTTATGTGTCCATATAGAAGAAATTTGTTTTTCAATTTCTCACCTTATCATTTTTTAAATTTAAAAAAAAACTTTGTCATTTATTTATTAATTTATTTGCTTTTTCATTTATTTATTCATTCATTCATTGGATTTACTTATCTATACATTTGTATTTATTTATTTATTTATCTATCTAATTATTTATGTACATCCATTTAAAAAAACAAAACTGTAATAGCATTGTAGAAAAAACAGATTCTTTACGACCAGGTATGATGCAGACCCTATTCATTTTTCTTTTCTCAAAAAATAAAACAATAAAAACAGTCTGCTTCAGTACTGTGGACAACAATCAAGTCAAGAATCATCTTTAGATTTACAGATACTACCTTCTGCTACTCACAATGTCCTGATGTGTCTACAACCACGTCCCACAATGCATCACCAACTGATGATATGCGCTTGGGTACAGGAACCTGAAACTGCATTCTCTATGTACACCTGCACCGAAAGATTGCGCAATTAAAAATACATGTCAGCAGTGGAAGCGATGTCAGTAAAATACTGTGCCTTTAAAGCCCCACTGCACTACTTATAGCTACTTGTGCCCTCTATATAGCAAACAATGCCGAAGAGGTGACCATTGGTCCCCATGGTCCCCTTTTTCTAATGTTAATTCAGAGCTGATTTGATGAGATAACCACCTGTCAGTGACCATTCAGTGAGGTCTAATCCCTCCTGGCCAAACTAGTGGAGAAAGGCTTTAAATGTCCTTTTATTTATGGATCCACAGGTCGTGCAGTTCAATTTCCGAGCCAAGAGCATCTACCTGGCGCTGATGGTGAGGAGAGTGATAGAAGCCCAAGGTGATGCAGTCAAGGTGGATGATAGGGATTACTATGGCAACAAGAGATTGGAGCTGGCAGGCCAGGTAAGAGCAAATATTTAGGACAGAATATGCTGCTGTGTCTTGCAATGAAACCAGGTACAGGTTTTGTGTGTCTAGTGGGGATTGTGATTGAGTACCCCTTTTTCACAAGGTAGGGACATGACTGAATAAGAACATAGCCATTATAGGTAACTTGATAGTGTAACCAAGTATGATCAAATTAAAGAGGACCTTGCAAGATTCGTCTCAGAGTTGCCAATTTGAGTTCAATTGATCCCACCTTCAAAAATGAATACATTTCCTATTTTAATCAGATTTTGCTTAAACTTTCGCTGACCTGTTCCCCTCATTTATCTGCTTTTTACTAAGACCTACTTGATATCAGGGTGGACTTCCCCTTTGATCATAATTTGTTTATTTTTCATCAATTTGACAGCTTATTGCACTTCTCTTTGAGGATCTCTTCAAGAAGTTCAACTCTGAACTCAAGAAGTATGCTGATCAGAACATTCCCAGACCCAGAGCTGCTCAGTTTGATATCGTCAAGTATATGAGACAAGACCAGATTACAAACGGACTCATCACAGCGATATCCACGGTAAGAATGTGTTATATACAGTCGAACCTGCCCAAGGAAACACAAAAAGTGGTCTTTGTAGACAGGTTCCTTTAGTACATGTTTCAATGAGAAACCATTTTCAAGGGAAACAACAGATGTGATCTTTGTAAACAGGTGGTCTTTGTAGACAGGTGGTCACTAAAGCAGGTTTAACTGTATATCTATAAACACTAGCCCGGTGGTTCGTTGATCAATGAAAATTGTAAAACCAGACATTTTGGAGTGCACACAAATTTGCAAAGTTCACAAGTGTTTAAGAACCGCAAAAGTTTAATGCCTCAAAATAATGGAATCACAACTGTTACACCATAGAATCTTTGCAAAGTTTTCTATTCATGAAAGTTTCATGTTGCAAAAGTTCTAGTTTAGCAATATATATTGGTAGGAAGACATGTAAATGTGATGTTAATTGTAGAGATCAGAATGATGTTAGTTTGGATATTGTCAAGTATATGAGACAAGAACAGATCACAAACAGACTCATTACAGCTATATCCACAGTAAGTATTATTTGTACCATAGACATAAACAGCTGCTAGATTTTCCCTTTATATATGTCGTTGTCCTTTTCTATGTACTATCAATTATCACTCAATGGAAATATTACAGATGAAAACAAATATTGGCATACTTTTGAATGTACCAACATCGAGCTATATGAGGGAGTGTAGGCTGACAAGACTATGTGTCTTTCCTGTCGCCTGACTCGGGGCCAAACGGGTATAATACGACTACGGACAACGCGACCGCAGCAATCACGTGCGTGCAACATACGTGATACCAAAGCATGAGAAGAACTTTGGTCTGTTTCACGAACGCTGACCATGTAGAGAATGAGTTGCTCACTACCGTTAATCAAGTCCATTCGTTTATGTGCAGTTCTCCAAAAGAAGACGTAGATGGCGTTAACCAGTATTTGCCAAGCTACACTCCCTTTGGATATATTAAAAATTGTAAATATGAAATTATTACTTTTATTTCTTTGAAGGGTAACTGGTCTGTGAAGCGTTTCAAGATGGAGAGAGCTGGAGTGACGCAGGTTCTATCCAGACTCTCCTACATCTCATGCTTGGGGATGATGACAAGAATATCCAGTCAGGTATTATGATTATTGTTATTCATTATTATTTGGTGATTTGGCATTACCTGTGCCTGGGAAGGAAAAAAGTGAACTGAATCAGAGGATTAATTTATGTTTATGTTGATATATAAAAGATAAGTTATATTAGATATTTATTTGAAAATCTTAATTATATATAGTGTCAACTTTCTTTTTGTGCTGAGTGTATTTCCAGTAGGAAATTTACATCTTTCTGAAACTAAGATATTTAAGGCATTGCAGACTTTGTTTAGTTGGTAGCTGTGTTTGTCTAAGTATTCAAAGAATCATTAAATCTAGAGCTTAGAATCTCACTATTGAATGAACTACACTGTACATTTAAGTGATGCTGTGCCAAAATCATGAGGGTAACATTTAAGTTTTTCATATTATTTAGACAAAAAACTTTAATGAATGTAAGCAGGATTGCAAAGTTTGACTAAACAATTCTATAAACGTTTTGTAGATATGGCTTGTAGAGAATGATGATAATGCACAGTGTTCAAGTTAGAATGATATTTCTTATTCCCCTACAGTTTGAGAAGACCAGAAAAGTGAGTGGTCCCCGTTCCCTTCAACCATCCCAGTGGGGCATGCTGTGCCCATCTGATACTCCTGAAGGAGAGGTAAGAGAAATGATCACCAGTCTTGGTAACAAGTGATTTTATTCAGTGTATTATTCATGCGCCAAACATAGTCTACAAATCATATCAAATAGAAAATTAAAGATACAGATCTTAGATTGAATAGGGAAAAGGGGTTGGAAGATATGATATGATATGAACATGTACCTTTTTAAGCCCATCACATTTTCTTGTAACTAGGATCCAAATTTGGAAGAAATTGCATCATTTCGTTTGTGACAATTTGAATCGGTCAAATTATACTGATATATGGTTCTCAAAATTCATTTAGCCAATAAAATTGTAGTGCGGAAGGGGCTATTTTGGGCCTGCAAATCTTAGTGACATCAGGGCTCATGTTATAAGAACCTGTGATGAATTGCAACAGATGGGACTCGAATGAGTAGGTTAGTGACTCTCCGATCATTTTATAATCAATCAAAATCAATCAAAATTATGCCTATTGGTTCCTCAGATACTTCTAACTGTCTATCAATATTTTGTTTGTGTTTTTTTGTTTTTAAAGGGATGTGGATTGATCAAGAACCTTGCGCTCATGACCCACATCACAACGGACATGGAGGAGGCCCCCATTGTCAAGTTAGCATTCAACTTGGGGGTGGAGCCTGTGCATCTCATGTCGGGGGAGGAGCTTAGCATGAAAGATGTCTACGTCGTCTTCCTCAATGGTAAGATTGGCTAGTACAGTGAAACCTGTCTGTTAAGACCATCCAAGGGAGATAAGAAAAGTGGCCTTTATAGGCAGGTGGTTTTTATGTACAGGTGCCTTTCTTACATGTTTCAAGGGAAACAAAAAATGTGGTCTTTGTAGACAGGTGGTCTTTCTATACAGCTGGTCGCTGAAGCAGGTTTGACAGAAGAGATTACAAGAAAAAGAATTGAAGGTATAAATCTGGTAGATAAAAAGTGAATATTTGTTGACTTGAAGAATTTTTGTCACTACTTTACTAGTTAGAAACAATGTCTTTTTTTTTCTCTCCCCCCCCCCCCCCTAAAAAAGAGAGGTTGTAACATGAGGAATGACGTAAGTTTCTTAAGTGGTTAAAAATAAATAACCATTTTGGGGAATTCATCTCATGAAGCAAATTATTCAAAAGATGAGGGGAATAGATTATTTTCATCCCTCGTTGCTCCGTTCCAAGTTTTATCTTGAACAGGCTTCAATATTTGTGGGTCTCTTTCCCAACTCTATTGGTGCAAAAAATAATATCCCTTATTATTGAAATCTTCTGTCTTCTTCAATAGTGGAACCATTAAATAAAATATTGATTATTGATATGAAATTGACAGGTAACATCTTGGGTGTGGTCAGAGAGCACAAGAGGTTGATGCGTACCTTCCGTCTGGTGAGAAGGGCGGGGTACATCAGTGAGTTTGTCTCCATCTGTCCAAACCACGCCCAGAGATGTGTCACCATTGCATCAGATGGAGGGAGGGTGTGCAGGTAAGTTAGATGATGGATATGTTGGCGGAGATGATGATGGTGTTCACTCCTGATGGTGATGATGATGATGATGATGATAATGATGGTGATGGAGGTGATGATAACAGTAATGATGATGATGATGATGATGAAAATGATGACGACGGTGATGATGGTAATGGTGATGATGATGATGATGATTACAGTGATAATGATGATGATGATAGGGACGACGACAACGGTGATGATGATGATGATGATACTGAAGATGATGATGATGATGATGATGATACTGAAGATGATGATGATGATGATGATGATGATGATGATGATGGTGATACTAAAGATGATGATGATGATGATGATGATGATGATGTAGATGGTGGTGATATTGCTGGTGGTGATTGTAATGATCATGATGATGCTAATGGTGTTTGTGATGGTAATAATAATAATAATAATAACGTTTTATTTACCCAGGGTAGCCACTTAAGCTATGAAACTGCTCTTCCAGCGGGCCCTGCATAACATAATATGTTATTACTACCCTTCTCCAATCTTATATGCTGAGCGCCTAGCTAGAAGGCAGAATGTCTTATTGTTATAAGTCTTTGGTATGACTCGGCCAGGGTTTGAACCCATGACCTCCCGTTCATGAGGCGGGCGCTCTAACCACTGAGCCACCATGCCATCATGGTTGTAATGATGATGACCATTGGTGGTAGAGCTAACAAAAGTGTTAGAGTTGGTGATGGCCAAAGCAATGAATAGATGATTGTGGTGATGATTGTTTGAATGGTATTGTTGAATAAGTGGCGAGTAACATACGTGTGTTCATGTTGATTTTTAACTGTGATGGCAGTAGTTTTAATAGTTAAACATATACATGCACATCATTCGTTTTTGTCTCTCTCTTTGCGTACCTTCTGATCATTTAGACCTTACATAATTGTTGAGAATCTCAAACCGAGGGTGCTGGACAAGCACATGACAGAGCTCTCGCAAGGCTTCAGAAGCTTTGAAGACTTCTTGAGGGAGGGGCTGGTTGAGTACCTTGACGTCAACGAGGAAAATGACAGCTTGGTGGCGCTCTACGAAACACACATCTCAAAGTGAGTCACGGAGCTCAGAATTATATCTCCCCCCCTCTTTCTCTCTTTCGCTTTTCTCTCTCCTTCCCTCTCTCTCTTTCTCTCTCTCTTCTATCCCCTTTCCTCTCTCTCTTTCCCTCTCCCCACCCCTCTCTCTCCCTATCTCTCTCCCTATCTCTCTTCTCCTCTCTCTTTCTATCTTCATATCTCCCTTCTTCTCTCTTCCTCACTCCCTCTCTCTTCCTTCTCCCCACCCCTCTCTTTCTATACCTCTCTCTCTCTTCTCTCTCTTTCTATCTTCATCTCTCTCTTCTCCTCTCTCTTTCTATACCTCTCTCTCTCTCTTCTCTCTCTTTCTATCTTCATCTCTCTCTTTCTATCTTTATCTCTCTCTTCTCTCTCTTTCTATCTTCATCTCTCTCTTCCTTCTCTCTCCCGTCAAGGCAAGGAGCTCATGGGGGTGTTTCACAAAAATTCCTAAGTCGAACTTAACTCTAAGTTGGACTTAAACATTATGGAGAGCCATTTGTAGCCTTAAAATAAAATATATTTAAAAGCAAAATTCAAGTGTTGTAGACTTTTCATGAATCCACATCAAGAACATGAAATCTCCTTGATAATAGAAAATATGAATGATTTGAATCAACATTTTAAGCCTTTTAAAATAACTTTTACAAAATATTTTCAAAGATGCTAACGGCTTTCCATAATTGTTAAGTCCAACTTAGAGATAATTACCTTAGTTGAATGATAATTACCTTAGTTGAATGAAAACTCCCCTTTGTAATGCGTTGCAAGTTGGAGGCTGGCATATCTAAAATTTCATTCCATTACCTTGGTGATGCTACTCTCTTTATTCAGTGTACCTTCTCCAATACTTATGAATTTTCGGCTTAACGGAGACAACTAATAATGAGCGATTTACCATTCCTGTGCCCCGTCTTAAAAACAGTTCTTCACCACTGTGCTTCTTCATTGTACCTTCACTGGTGATCATATCATTCATACATTTCATCCCAACAGAGAGACAACTCACCTTGAGACAGAACCGTTCACCATTCTCGGTGTGTGTGCTTAAATAATACACATCTAGATGTACATATATATGTATCACATCATCTAGATGTGATTATCTACAGATCTTCTTCTTCAGTGTAACATGACTGGTGCCCCTATCTTTCATGTTTTTCACCCCAACAGAGAGACAAGTTGTCTTGAGATAAAATCATTCACCATTCTTGAACTGTGTGCTTAACCAATATACATATGTTTGTACCTCATGTTTAAGATGTGATTATCTAACATTCTTCCTCTTTAGTCTATCTTGACTGGTGATCCTATCTTTCATGTATTTCATCCCCAACAGAGAGACAACTCACCTTGAGATAGAAAAACTCACCATTCTTGAACTGTGTGCTTAACCAATATACATATGTTTGTACCTCATTTTTAAGATGTGATTATCTACCATTCTTCCTCTTTAGTCTATCTTGACTGGTGATCCTATCTTTTATGTCTTTCATCCCAACAGAGAGACAACTCACCTTGAGATAGAGCCATTCACCATTCTTGGTGTGTGTGCTGGACTGATCCCCTACCCCCATCACAACCAATCTCCCAGGAATACCTACCAGTGTGCCATGGGCAAGCAAGCCATGGGTAAGATAATCCTTTCCCATATCTATTCAGTGGGAGATGTAGGGGTGATTATAGATATACTGTAGAAGTCATAGTCGAATGGTTTAAAGGGGCTGTAGCGTGGCAAATACTGGTTGACGCCATCTACAACTTCTTTTGGACAATTGCACGTAAACGAATGGACTTGATTACCTGGATCAGCACGCGCTAGCATTCACAACACTAGCATTTGCAAAACACACCAAAGTACTCCTCACGCTTCGGTTTCATGTATGTTGCACGCACGTGAAGACGTATGCCTGCTGCAGTCACGTCATCTGTAGCAGTATTATACCCAATTGGCCCGAGCCAGGCCACGGGAAAGACACATAGTCTCATCATGCTACAGCCCCTTTAAGCACTTGAAATGCACAGGTCATGGGTTTGATCCCCAACCTGGCTCTAATGTCCTTTGGCAAGGCATTAATCTACATTTGATACTCTGTACCCAAGAGAGAAATGGGGACCTGGTTGGATGACAAAAGCCTTTGTGTTAGTAATTGCCATATACTGTTCCTTTACCATATGGTAATATACATCATATTACTCTAATGCTTAATGTCATACATTGTATCTGTCATATATGTTCCAGCTTTGTTTGTTTGTTTTACCTGACTGCTAAGAAAGTATGTGTATGCTTGTAAGTAAACAACCAGGGGACCAACTGCGTCAAGTTCTCTCAGAGGGACTTGGTAATAAGCAGGCCTGATAAAAACCCGATTTAAATCGGTTTCCCGATTTTTTTGATTTTTTCCGATTTTTTCCCGATTTTCTTTTTCTTCCCGATTTAAATTTTTTTTTTTTTTTTTTTTTTTTTTTTTTACCAGATCTTTTTTCCATTCCCTATTTTATCCTTATTTTCTCTATTCTTCCCTATTTTGCCCTATTTTTTTCCCAATTTTCTTACTCGAAAGGGGGGAATGTTGTTAGATGCCATTTTTTTCCCTGCGAATCCTCTTCTTTTTGTTTAATCAAGGGGGGCGTGGTTGAGAGGAAAACAAAAAACCTATTTTTTTTTTAGTACTCACTATCACCCCTGAATAAGGAGTAATGCCTTTATTCCAAATAGCACAGATGCATTAGTTTCGAACCTAGGTAGGACCTCCTAGTTACAAGACCACTGATCCTTCACTTGTATGCTATAGATTTATTCATCACTATTTTGATCTTTACAGGTACCATAGCTTACAACCAGCGGAATCGCATAGACACGCTGATGTACCTACTGGCCTACCCCATGGCACCGCTTGTCAAATCCAAGGTAAGGGTATGAATCATTTTGAATGCGTTGAGAACGGAAGAAAGTTTCATACAGTGAAGACTTGGGATATTCTAGCCAACTTTAGTGCTATCAGCTTATGTCTTAATTTAAAAACAGATCCAGGATGTACATTTTGTATCATTAAAAAAGGTGTTAAACCCAATTACACTCTTTTCTCTTGCTCTATTCTTTACAGGTAGTATGTATGAAATTGATTTGCTGGTATAACTTGTTTGAAGAATTGAAGCTACACTAAGAAAAGGAAAGATTGGAACCCCACAAAAATACATATTTCATTTTAAATGCTAATGTATATCTCTTTCTGTTTTCCATTCTTCCCCCTCTCCCCCCTCCATACTTCACTCCCTCACCCTCCCTCTCTGCTTCCTTCCCTCCCTCACCTCTCTCCTTCCCCTTCCTTCCCCCTCCCTTCCCTCCGTCTCCATTCCCTCCCCTCGCCCTTTCCTCCCCTCCCTCTCCCTTCCCTTCCCTTGCCCTCCCTCTATCCTTCCTTCGCTCCCTCACCCTCTCTCCTCTTCCCTCCCTCTCCTTCTCTTCCCTATCCATTCCCTTCCCTCTCTCTCCCTTCTAACTCGTCTATGCAGACGATAGATCTGATAGGGTTTGATAAGCTTCCAGCAGGTCAGAACGCTGTGGTAGCTGTCATGAGTTACAGTGGGTATGACATAGAGGATGCACTCATTCTCAACAAGGCTTCTGTCGACAGAGGTAACAAACAAAACCAGATGATGGTGATGGTGGTGATGATGGTGATGGTTATGGTGGTGGTGACGCTGGTTCTGATGGGGGTGGTGTTGATGATGATGTTGCTGATGATGATGATGATGATGATGATGATGATGATGATGATGATGATGATGATGATGACGACGACGACGACGACGACGATGATGATTATAATGGTGATGATGATGATGATGATGATGACGATGATGATGATGACGATGATGATGATTATAATGGTGATGATGATGATGATGGAGATAATGTAATGATGATGGTGATTTTATTGGTTGTGGTATTGTTGGTGGTGATGAGGATGATGGTGGTGGAATGATAGTGAAGATAATGATCATGATGATGGTATTGGTGGTGGTGATGAGGGTATTAGTGGTGGTGAAGATGATACTATTCAATATTACTCTCATTTACTCTTAATTACCTTAAATCTTATCCCTCTAAACATTACCTTAAATCTTATCCCTCTAAACAATACCCCAAGAAATACATTTCCATGCCTTTTGCATCTGTTTCGTATCTCCCAACAAATTATTTGTTGCAGGTTTTGGTAGATGTCTGGTGTACCGTAACACCAAGTGCACGTTGAAGCGGTATGCTAATCAGTCATTCGATCGTCTGATGGGACCTAAGCTCGATCCGTTGTCACGGCAACCCATTTGGAGGCACCGCATCCTTGATGCAGATGGAGTTTGTGCTCCAGGTAGAACAGATGTTGTTTTGTTTTGTTGTTGTTGTTTTTTAAAAGGTCAAAAGGAGGTTTCCTTCTTGATTGTTCACCTTTGCTTTCTCCCTCTTCAGTCCTTATTTGCTGCAGACCGAAAACCTTAACTGCCACATTGTTGTGAGTGTCTGTCACAAAATTGAGTAGCTTGAGTAGAAAATGCAGCACTCTAATTTTTCATACTTATTGTAAGTAATCTTCAGGCTCACAACTATCAATGAGTAACTGGAATTTCTTTCTAGGAACAAGTGATTTAAAGCTTTTAATTAAATGTATGATATTAATTCCAGTGGAACCTGTTTAAGTATCAATGGCGATGTTCTAGGGGGGGGGGGGGGGGGAAATATGCATCAAGTGGTCTTTGAATTTGTTTCTCCGTGTAGGAGAGAGAGTGATCAACAAACAGGTCTTGCTCAATAAGTCCATGCCAGTGGTCAACATGAATCCTCTTCAAGCCAGCCCAACCAACCAGCCTCAACAACACGACTACAGAGAGGTGCCAATCACGTAAGTCCAGGATCTCATTGATTGGCCTTTGTTTGATAACGGTGTTAATCGTTGTGGTTAAAGGGATCGTTTAACAATGTTAAATCTGAGATTCACAGCCCTACATGCCCTACAAAGCCTTTTTTCAATGACAAATGACAAAAATCAGTGACAAATCTGTTGATAACCAATCAGAAGCAAGGATTTCAGTAGCTTATAAACAAAAAATGTCATTTGTCACTGACGACAAGTTTTGTGAAAAGCCCCCCCCCCCCCCCAGATCTTCTGATAAATTTTCTTCTCATCCTGTAGGTACAAGGGAACTGCCGACTCCTACATTGAGAAGGTCTTGGTCACATCTAACCCAGAAGAAGCATTTCTCTTCAAGGTTCTCCTGAGGCAGACGAGGAGACCGGAGATTGGAGACAAGTTCAGCAGCAGGCATGGACAGAAGGGGTAAGATGGGGGATGGGGGTGGTGGTGGTGTTGGTGGTGGTGGTGGTGGTGGTGGTGGTGGTGGTGATTAGGATGGTGCTTGTGATGATGATGATGAGGAAGAACAAGAGCAGGACGAAGGGGTGGATGGTGATGATGATCATGATGTTTGTAATGTTGATGATCATTAATACGATGACAATGATGAATTCAATGTCAAACTATAATTATGGTGCCAGTCGTAATTATAACGAGGAATTATACATTCATCACACTACTTCTTTCATTTTCTCTCTCCAGAGTGTGTGGTCTTATCGTTCAACAAGAAGACATGCCATTTGATGAGAGGGGGATCTGTCCAGATATCGTAAGTTTCATTATGAAATCATCCATACCTCTGCCAATTATCACTCTTTTCAAGCTAGTGTACAGCACATCAATTACACTCAAGTTTATTGAAGAGATATTTATTTACGATTGATAAAGCTCCTTCCCCATGATATGTCCTCTCATCACATTTTCTTTCTCGTCTTTCTCTCTCCTTTCTTTTTTCTGTCTTGTCTTACTGTTTATCTCTTTCCTTCTGGTAATTGCTTTCCAAAGAAGAAAGAGTCAATTGTGGAAGTTTATCCAGGGGGGTGTTTCACAAAGATCCTAAGTAGAACTTATCTCTAAGTTGGACTTAAAAATTATGGAAAGCCATTAGCATCTTTGAAAATATTTTGTGAAAGTTATTTTGAAAGGCATTAATTGTTTATTCAAATCATTCATATTTTCTATCATCAAGGAGATTTCATGTTCTGGATGTGGAATTTATAAAAAGTCTAAATTACTTGAATTTCTGCTTTTGAATATATTTCATTTTAAGACTCCAATGGCTGTCCATAATTTTTAAGTCCAACTTAGAGTTAAGTTCTACTTAGGATCTTTGTGAAACACCCCCCAGGTCTTTATATTTCACATCGGATATTCATAACTAACAATTTGAATAGAAATCTTATTCCAATAGGAAATAGCGATGAATGAAGAAGCAGAAGAAAAAGAAGGAGAAGGAGAAAAAAGAGGAGGATGAGAAGGACAAGGACAAGAAAGAAGGAGAAGAAAAAGAAGAAGACTATTTAATATCTAAGCGTTTTGCATTGTAACTTTCACTACCACAGTCAATGGATAAAACAATCATTTGAATATTGTTTGCTGTGAAGAAAGTATAGTATGGAAATATTTTTGTCACTTCTCTGTCCCTCAGATCATGAACCCTCATGGCTTCCCCTCCCGTATGACAGTGGGCAAGCTCATTGAGTTCCTCGCAGGCAAGGCTGGTGTACTGGAAGGAAAGTTCCATTACGGCACAGGTAAGCAAACAATTAACCTTTTGAAAGGTTTATTTATGTAATCTGTAGTAAACCGCTATGGATTACAGCGGGAGGAAGAATAAAGGAAAATATTATTGTTGCCAATTCAAAGAATAATATGCGATCAATTAAGCCCTGAAAAAAAATCCTGTTCTGAAAGGGTTAAGAAAGAAAAAACCTTTGGACATGTATGTCTTTTAAATCACATCCATATGCCCATAACTTACACAGTACACACAGGACAAGCTGCTTCTAAAGCTATCTCACACATAAACAGTAACTCTCGGAGATTGTACTTTCATTGCACCGTTCTAAAGCTTTGAAATAAACTACCACTAGACATTAGAAAAGCATCATCTGTTGCTATCTTCAAAGCTTTTTTGAAGAGACACACTTGTTTTTAGGAGCTTTTGAATATCTGTTGTTGTGTGTCTGTATTTAAAAGTAGCACTGTCAGGAGAGTTTTGTTTTTATCATAATGCAGTAGAGTATATATATATATATATATATATATATATAGTAGCTGCCCTATATAAATTGATCTGATTGATATTATTATTAAATGTACGTCTTCTTTCTTCCAATGCAGCTTTTGGAGGAGACAAGGTTGTCGACATCTGTGAGGATCTGAGGAAGCATGGTTTCAACTACCTGGGCAAAGACTTCCTAACATCTGGTATTACAGGGTAAGGGAACGCATTCAGACTCTCAGCAGATTCCATTTGCATTGCATCGACTGACAATATTTTATTGCTGAAATTATGAACATATTCGAAGAAAAAGAGTTTCATTTGTTTTGGTGCGAAATTTTGGAACTCAATCTCGCCAGAAGTCAAAGGTGAATCATCATATGTGATTTTCCAACGTCACATAAATAAGTACATGGAGTGAAGGTACATTCATTGAGTGCAGTTTATTTAGATATTGTTTTCCTTATGAGTTACATGTATGATCTTGTTAATATTTTCTTCGTTAATATTATTTTGTATGTATGTTATCTTAATGCTGTATGTTTAAAAAAAAAATGAATTCATGACCCTAAGGAAGAACATTCATCGGGCTGAGGTAGGACCCCTGGGGGATGTTTCACAAAGATTAAGGTCGACTTTAAGTTGGACTTAACTATGGCAGGCTGTTCATGCCACTGTTTGCTCTCACCATTTACTGGCATTGGTCTCTCAAGGGACGTACAAATCATGGTCACAAATCTACAGGATTTACATTTGTTGATAGTTCATTATTGAAGGAAAATATATTATCTAAAGATCATAATTAAATTGAGAGACCAATGGTATGAGCAACTAGTGGCATGAATGGCCTGCCATAGTCCAACTTAAAGTCGATCGTAGTCTTTGTAAAACGCTCCCCTAGTCTTAATTACCGTCAATACTACTGGGCCATAAGGGATTAGACCACACAGCGAGGTCACTGACAGGTGGCTGTTTTATTAACTCAGCTCTCAACTAACATAAGAAAAAGAGGATCATGGGGGACCACCAGGCACCGATTGGGGAAGTTTTCTATATAAAGGGAGCAAGTACAATGTAGCTACAAGTAGGACAGTGGGGCTTTAAATAAAATTAAAACAATTAAATGAAACTTTGCTTGCATACACCTACAGAGAGCCTCTGACAGCGTACATCTACTTCGGGCCTGTCTACTACCAGAAGTTGAAGCACATGGTCTTGGATAAGATGCACGCCAGAGCCAAAGGACCAAGAGCTGTCCTCACCAGACAACCTACAGAAGGAAGAGCTAGGTAAGGGAGATACAGTGAAACCTGTATATAAAGACCACCCAAGAGAGTACAAGAACAGTGGTCTTAATTGGCAGATGTTCTTGATGTACAGGTTCCTTTAGTACGTGTTTCAATGAGAAACCACTTTCAAGGGAAACAGAAAATGTGGTCTTTGTAGACGTAGACAGATGTTATTATATATACAGGTGGATGCTAAAGCAGGTTTGACTGTATTTTCATGTTTATTTCTCTTTTAGTCTTTGGTCATTTTGTTTCATAAGATTGTGTATTCCTGATCGTTCGTTTCAAGGGGCTTACCCTTAACATGCAACATCCAAGGGCTGATAGTGTAGTAAATTTTAAAGGCAGTAAGTCCCTTTTGCAGACTGTTGCAAACTTCATGAAACTTGGCAAGTGTTTAAAATATATCATTCAGATATCATGTGTGAAATTTTACAGTCATGGACTCTAAAATTTCTTTGTAAGAAATGAAAATTTAGCTTATTCTTTGCTTTCACAACTAATAATCTTCACACATTCATTATCTGTGTCACATGACAGAGATGGAGGCTTGCGATTGGGCGAGATGGAACGCGACTGTCTGATTGGCTACGGAGCCAGCATGCTGCTCCTTGAGCGTCTTATGATCTCCAGCGACCAGTTCCAGGTGGATGTGTGCGGAGACTGCGGGCTTATCGGTCATTCGGGATGGTGAGTTTAAAGCTAGGTCCAGAACGGAGGCTCCCTAATGAATGGAACGCCAAAGATCGGGCAAAAAAGTAGCTTAGCATGTAGGGGCCATCACTGATACAAAAGTAATAATGACAATAGGTTGTGTGACACATTCTGTACTGAGTCATTATCTTCACCCCTTCTCCATGCAGGCACCATATCTTATCCTGAACCTACCCCAAAGTTCAACTTAGAGTTAAGTTCAACTTAGGATCATTGTGGAACACCCCAGGTCTTCTAGTTATTCCACCTTGAAAGAGAGTGGCAAATGTTGCATAATGTCTTGCCAAAGGTTGTTAAAGGGATTGGGTATCTTTGTCTCAAATTCTAAACAAAATCCTGGATTTACCTCATGCTGCAAGCATAATTATAAACCTCTAGGTCAGTCAGGAATCCCATGCTTGTCTGATTATCAAGATATTTATGCTTGGAATTCGAAATTTCAAAAACCGTTTTCCCAAAAGTTTTTATACCACTACAGTCCATTAGTTAAAATGCGTATGGTAAAACCGGTCACTCAAAGATTTTTTACTTTTTTGAGGCACTTCATGATCATTTTAACCCTATTTAGCGCGGGCTATTTTGAAGCTGCATAGCCCCGGGGGGGGGGGGGGGGGGGGGGGTTTCTAAGGCCCCCCCCCCCCACATGATCTTGGCCGTGAAACGCCCGATCGCCGCAAAAATTTGCCTACATGTCAAGTGAAGTGTATAGAATACTATGGTAATTTCAATTTTTTGAAAAATTCATTCATTTGCATATTTATGGTAATTTATGCAAATAAGGTCATAAAATTCACATTTTTGCCCATAAATCAGACATTATTCATATTTAAGCATTCTTTCTCACTACAGTCTACGGGCTAAATAGGGTAAATAGGGTTAAAGCACAATTTTTTTAGGGATTTAAATATATAACACCATATCACAGACTGATAACATGTAGGGCCAAGCTTCTCAGATTTGTAAAACTGGAAACATTGATGCCGTTAATGCTTTGTTATGAAAATTCATGTTATGAGTATAGAAATTTAAGAATTCAAATGATAACAGCTTTTTAAACATTGTCTCATTTTGCTCAGGTGCCCATATTGCCATTGCTCTCAGAACATCTCCTCGTTGAGGATACCATATGCATGCAAGCTGCTCTTCCAAGAACTCCAGTCGATGAACATCATACCAAGATTAAGGCTCAAGAAATACACAGAGTGATACCAAACTGCTCTGTCAAGAACTTCAGTCTCTGAACATTGTACCATGATAAAGTTGAAGAAGTACACAGAGTGAGATGCAGAGAGATATCGGAATGGGAGGACATTGTAGATGAAATGTGGTCCATGAACAATTTGAAAAACTATGGAGGAGAAATAATATGACTGAAACCTCAACAAATATTTGGAATACGAGAAAGTAATGTACAAGTATACAAGATGCTATTGCAGTTGGTGATCTCAGTTTGATTGAAGTTGAAGAAATACATAGAATGATTGGAGGACATTTTAGAGGAGAGCAGTTCGTGACGGTTGTGCCAGCACTATGGAGGTGTGAAGTCCGATAAAAATTACTCTAACATCAGCAAGTACTTGGCTATAAAAATAACATGAAAAGAGACATTTCAGATATATACTTAGCTATTTCTCTGTTAATTCAGTCTATGAACATTGTACCAAGGCCTGAACTCACAGTGAGATGCACAGAGATTGTAATGTGACTGGAGAATTTTGAAGATCTAGGCATTGCATGAACACCATCCAGAGACAACGGAGGGTTAGAAGACTATGTGAAAGACTATACCATAACAAGGAGGCGCAATAGCTCAGTGAGGACCGGGACCGGGACCGGGAGGTCCTGGGTTCGAAACCAAGTCAATGTGCTAGTGCCCTTTGACGAGGCATTAATGCTCATTACCAAGTAACAAAGACAGATAATGGAGACGGTGCAGTGCTTTTAGTCCAAGATTTAATTATCATTCCTGACCATTTTCTTCATTGACAAATCAAAAGTGATGCCAATTTGAAAAATGGTCAGTAAGGGCTCAGGTTCAGAAAGGACTCAGCAAAACCATGCTGCTTTTTTTTTGATGACCTAAAGTGTAATGTGCTTTCACATTTCTGTATCTTTTAACACAGAGCTCAGTGAATATGCCCAGGACCTTTGTTGCCTGACATTTTTTTTTTTTTTTGCGGGTTACCTATATCTGCATGAGCCTTAAATGTTTGATTTCTTGAAAGTGGAATATTGCTACTTTTTAAAGTGCTGCCCTTTTTTATAATTTTAAGATTATGGAAGGCCTTGTGAAGGAATAAGAAAACAAAGACAAGCTAATAACTCAGAAGTTATACAGCAAAGCAGTTGTATTACACTTTGACATTGTTTTTCATGATTAAGATTGTGAAATTGATTTGATTTACAATAAAGATATATTTATATCAAACACAAAGTTTGTTATCTATGTTTTCTGTCTCTCTCTCATTCAATAAGGTGGCCCCAAAAGATCAAGACAATGGAGATTATACAACATGGACATAATGTCATTGTTTTGGTTTTATTGGGTAGAAAATTCTGAGTAAAATGACACCAAGAACATTAATATTTGATATATTGTTCTGATTCTAGGGTTATTTTTCTGAGGCAATGTTGTTTTAAAATTTCTCATTTCGCAACGGTAGTCAGGCTTGAACTAGCAAGAGATTTGTGTGTGATAGTTTAAAGTTTTCCATATAATAGTGTTGTAAAAAATGAATAACTTCTATTATTTTGAAAACAAAATATGATTAAAACTAGGATGTTCATTATGCAACAGTGATTCTATGGGAAACCGTCAGGTGGAAATTTCTTGCTGCATCTAGCAAAAGTACTGAATTGTGAAAAAAATGACATAGCCTCACCGGAATGGTCCTAACTAAAATTTGCTGATCTTGGTGACATTTTACTAGGAGGAAAAGATTTTGTTTTTAAACGTTTATTATCACTCTCCATTTCTCTTTTCTCCACCTCCCCTCCCTTCCTCCCTTTCCTGTATCAATATCTCTTTCTCTCCCTCTTGATTTTTTTATGTCACATCTCTTATCAATATTACTCTCTCTACAGAATCTCTCCCTACATTCTATCCCACCTCTCTCTCATTCTCTCTCTCTCTCCCGCCTCTTTCTCTCACTCCTCTCTCTCATCTCGTTCTTTCTCTCTTCTCTCTTTCTTTCTCTCATGCTTCTTTCTCTTTCTCTCACTCTTCACTCTTTTGCTTTGCTCTCTCTCTCTCTCACTCTTTCTCTCATTCGCTTTGCTCTCTCTTTCTCACTTGTATCTCTATCTCTTTCTTTCTCACTGGTCTCTCTCATTCTCTCCCCCCCCCCCCCCACCTCTCTCTCTCTCTTTTTCTCTGTACTCTCTCACACACTATCTCCACAATCTCTATTCAAATTACCTGCATTTAATAATCTCTTAGAAACAATATTGGTTTTGTCTGAAATGAGAGGATGATGCACAGGGTATTTTCATTAAAAAAACAATAAATTATCCAGGGGTTGGTGTTAGGAAAAAAAAATGAAATTAATTGTCATAAACAGCAACTGCAGAGACGTACATGTATACTGACCATTGGTTCTTGCACAGACGTCTCTTTTAACGTGAACGAAGCCAGATTTGGGCAGACATTAACCAGAGAATTATCATCCTAATTTTGATTTGGTTTGACAATTTGCATCATTTTAAAAACAAAAAAGATAATATTGTTTTCAGAATAGCACCTGGGAAAACTATTTTAACGTCCATATCAAATCTCTTTCATATTTCACTTCTATTTTAAAACATTTGAACAAATTTCAAAAGCAGACAACGGTATGGTATTTTTTGCAGTTTATCTCGTCAAAGATCTTCACAAATTTTATTTACAATAATGTACAATATTTACAGACGGAACAAATATTTCTACAAAAACACATTAACCTGTATGCAGATCAACTGAATTTTTTAAGCCTTCACTTGGCATGGCTAAACTTGAAATAAGATAAATCGTCTAAAAATATTTGGCTTAGCATAAGCCTTGTCGCTACACTATATTTGAAATATAGGCTTCATAAATTACTTCTATAAAGAGAGCAAGTTTAAATATCCTCTCAATATAAGTGCAACTCATGTATTGTATGCAGTCGCATGTAACCCGGGTTCCAATTGGGTCCCATGCGCTGGGTTTATGATACTCTTTATTTTTGTCCATACTAAATTACTCATTATCTGTTAGCCAACAGGATGCTAGATAAAGTTTCTTTTACTTTATATACTATTACCATGCACATAATTTTCTTTTTAATGGGGCTGTCACACAAAATTGACATGCTAATCGTCACATTCATCTTGTCAAAGGCACATCCAAATTTACAAAACAAGAGGGGGTAGGAGTTGGGGAGGGAGGCATGCCTAGGCTGAGCACGAATCCTGTATGATCCTCATTCTCCTTGGATTTGCATCTTCAAAAAAAAAAGTCTGAAACAATTACTCCTCATCAGTATGTTTCTCGACTCTGATGTTCAGATCTCTTATTTCCTGTGTCTCCCAAACAAAATCCATTCCACCATTATCACCAGCAGGTCGAGGGTCATTTAGTTGGACAGGATGTAGCGCTTTCAGTTCAATATCAATAAATATTCTGCATGTCTGAAGCACTACCCTTGTTCAACAGATGCCTGCAAAATGAAAATGAAAAAATGAAAATTAAAGAATAAAAAGGTACTGTAGAGCATACAAGACAACAGCATTAATAACAGTACATGTTTATATTTTCAAAATGAACAAATATTTATTCATTATTTTGGTAAAAAAAGTGTGAAATCAAATTTCACGTTTATTCAAATTTAGTTTTATTTTGAAAACAATCATGATGAAATTCACTACCATTTTGACACGTTATAAAAGTTCAAATCGGTACATTATTTTACCTAAATAAATAAATAATAGTTGTTTTTTTTTAAACTCTCACTCGGGCACAAACCAAATGATAAACAAAGATTTGTTAATTTTGAAAAGATATAATATTTGCATTTTAATGCTATGACTTGTGTTAATTTCACTTGATCAGTGACCATTGAGACATATTAATTTTTAAGATCATCAAAGTTAACAAACAAACAAAACATTTTTTTCCCTTCTTTTTCTAAAGAAAAGGAAACAAGAATAAGAAACTGTTATTTCAGTTGTTCTATGTTGCAAATAAACAAGAAGTCCAATAAATTAAAAAACAAATGGCGGTTTGTGGTCACCCATGAGACGGTTTACCTTATACACCCCAGGAAACAAGATTTGTTTGTTTTCAGTTGGAGATACTCCTTAAAGATAAACTTTAGTACTGGTAATGCGATTGCATTGTGAAAGAAAAGGTGTGGAAAGGATCAGAAACAGTTGATCATGTAGCATGTAAGTATTGGTGTGCACTGCAAGGTTCTGGAGTCATCAAAATCATAATAAATTTGACCGAGTCTTGGTAAAGTAACAAACACTCACATAGAAAGCTATATATAAGAAAACACACATGGTGTCGGGGCTAGTACTACCTTGATTTCCTTGTCTTTCTATACTC
Organism: Strongylocentrotus purpuratus; assembly: GCF_000002235.5. Classification (NCBI taxonomy): domain Eukaryota; kingdom Metazoa; phylum Echinodermata; class Echinoidea; order Camarodonta; family Strongylocentrotidae; genus Strongylocentrotus; species Strongylocentrotus purpuratus. Next base: position 13,515,630 of record NW_022145606.1, read on the forward strand.
ATTACTCAGCCAGTATACATTTTCTTCCAAAATTGTTTGGCACATGTCATTTATTTGTAATCTTGAACATTCAGTGTAAGTTTCGTTTGATTCTGTGAGAATTATTTTTTTTTTTTTACCAGTACTGGAGTTTATCTTTAAGATAAAACAAGAAATTCGCATAAATGCAAAAAAAAAAGAAGGTGTTTTTCACTCATGATATTTACCTTGTACGCCCCCATCTCTCTTCGTAGTTCCTTGACGACCGATGCGAGAGCCTCAGGGTTGACGCCGAGCTCACACAGGTGCACACAGATCGTCAAGGTCTCGGAGTCAAGCCCCGTCTCCAGCAGCTCAGATATCTGATTCACAGCTACAAATTGTCAAAGAAATTAGAGTGTAGTAATTGTTAATAATTGTTATACTAACTACAATACATTATTGGCATGAGTCTATTCATCTAGGTAGCGTTTCATAAAACTGTCATAAGTACATGTAGGTAAGTTCACCGACTTCCCATTGAAACGTGTGTTAAACTTAGTCTACTTAAGATGTCAGTGAACTAGTAGTATTTATGACGGTTTCATGAGACGCTGCCCGGATTTCATCTCATGGAGAAACCCCCTCCCCCCAAAACAGAAGAAAAAACAAACAAACAACAACAAAAAACAAACAAGCAAGTTAAGGTTGTAAATTAATTAATTGTCATTAGTCTATCATGTCTAGCACTTGAGTCTTGCCTCTAGGATCAATCAAGGCCCAGACCCAAGCTAAGCCCCCTACCAAGACAAGACACTAAGTTCATGAATGATGGATTGATGATGATTTTTCTGTGCATTGCATCGTTTTCTCATTCATTCTCATTTCTGGCCAAGCAATGATGATCTGGGGCTGCGGCCGGAAAAAAAAAAATCACAATCTCTGAAAACAGAATTAGCCTAGATCTAATCTTTTTTAGCAAATTCTGCCCATTCATTCAGGTAATTATTACACATTTTAAATTTAACGTCTATTTGGGGGATTAGAACCTATTTCCTAGTCAAAATTCAAAATCAAACCAGCACTGGTAAACATTCACAAGATCTAGATCTAACTCAAGACGACGCCGCTAGACCCGGCCGAAAAATGGTCAGCAGAAGGGTCCTGAATCACAGCAATTCGTCACAAAATTGCTTTAAAATTTCACACGATTCTACATTCTAAATTGAACGATACTCACTATCTAGCGCTTCTCTAGCAGATGCTACAGGTGTTGATCCAATTTTCTCTTCCATTGCCCTACGTGGAGATTTTAAAATGTCAAATTTCGCCGAGGATTTTGAGCTTCGTTCCTTTAGATTGGATATGTGATTGCTGCCCTCTTTAGAGTAAGAATTGTAGATGTTTCAATTCAGCGCCGCTTTCAAAATAACTGTATCGAAAAGGGACAACGGATGGTAAATAACCTATTTTCTTTTGTTGACATGACTTAAATTATAATTTTGTGAGGTTGTTATGAATTCTGTGAGTGTGCTTTATACATCGGATCACATCAAAAAAGAAAATTCAATCAATTGGGCTTGGGGTGTATTTGGAATTGGGAGTTGATCGTTGTGTTGATAAGGTGACAAAAACTGACCGACGAAACTGCTGTGTTGCAATCAGCACTGCCGCGCCGCTGCTACAGGCGTGTATTCTCATGACTAGGGGTCTAGGCCTATCTACTAATCTAGTGCATAGTGACTCACGGTTTTGCAAATTAGTTATCCAAAAGCCTAGGATCTAGGCTTATATATCCCAGGGTGATAATGTGAAATATGAATTAGGTCTATCACATAGACTTTTCCTATCCTTGATTGGCACCCCTGCAAGTTGCATGCACATTCATTCATCATTGTAAACAAAATCATGAAATGTCAAAACCACTGTCCATGGGCATGGCCAGTTGGCTTCGTTGTTGGCTAGTGCTGCTCGTAAACAGTCCAGGCAGTGAACTATGTGTATGAATGATCTAGATCTATAATCATTAGGGGGCTGGTCCAAGAATGAGGATCGTCCTCATAAACAAGGATATCCTCATAAACCAGGACAAAATGCGTCCTCAAAAATAGTCCAAGGGTCGTCTGCATTTTCGAGGACGTTTTTTTTCATCGGCGCTCTGGGGGTTTCATGTTTCAGAACGGCCCGCTGGCGATGCCAAAAATGGATTCCCTGGGGGAAAATAACCCTAGTTCACCGTCTACTTTTATGGATTTTCCGTTTTCCCAAGGATTTATTGCTTATAATGTGAAAGTCTCTGTACAATGTCAATGTAAAATACATCAAGAAAATCATTGCAGAATCCGTTTTTTGCATCGCCAATGCGCCGATCAAAAATATAAAACGTCTGCAAAAATGCAGACGGTCCTTATTTTTGAGGACGCATCGGTCAGTGTTTAGGAAGACGATCCTCGTTTATGAAGACAATCCTTATTCTCGGACCAGCGCCCCTACTGATAATGTAGATTAGTCTAAATCTAGCTCTGACACCATCTGGCATCTGCCATGCCACCAAATTTACTGGAAGAATGCCAAGACGACAGCAGTCGAGCTTCCTTTTCTCCAGGTCTATCTTCTTGGACCATCTCCTTGCTTGTTGTAGCCATTCTCTTAGTCTCAGTCTAACCATATTATAGATTTACTCATTTTTATCTTGTGAGTAATTAAACGAGCACCATTTCTGTCCTTTCCTCTTTTCAGGTTGAAGTCTTGTCTCCGATTCGTTCCTGAACTTTTCATTGATCCGTCATCGCCATGGCGGAAGAGGAGGAGGGGCTTCTGTCGATGACATCATCAGCGAACCTGACTGTGAATCCATTCGACACTGTGAGCCTGGACAGCATGCATCTCCCTGCGTTCAGCCCATCGGTATTCAAGCCCAGTCAGGACACACCCTGCAGCAAGAAGGTGATTTTATGTAGAAACTACAGGATGTGTTCAGATGCATCAATCCTTAATGGGCTTAACTGTAGAATACCCCACCAATAGGGTTAGGATTAGGTTTAGTGTTACTTAAAAAGCTTAAGTCCTGAGATTTAGCTTCATTGGTGAAGTTTTTGGTAGTACTACCCTACGAACGTTTTGTCAAGTTTCGTGGTGGGGTATTGTTCCGAATAAGGTGGGCCACCAAAGTTTAAACATGATTTACATATTTATAACAAGAAGCGCAGTTGTCCGATCCATTCTAACACGATTAGAATTACGACCTCAAAAATTTAAACGGGCCTGATGTGCCCACTGCACAGACATGTGGAGGTGACATGGTATAGTGGTTCATTCATTTGATTCTCAATTCAAGGGTTGGGGGTTTAAATCCCAGCCTGGCACTAACATCCATTGGCAAGACAATAATTGACCTTTGTCAATCTCCACCCAGGTGTAAATGGGTACTTAACCGGATATGCCAGAGGGCTTACATATTTGGCCGCCAACTATGACCAGGGTAATAATGTAGGAGCATCACGACATGTCGAACATGTGCACTATGCAAGAAGCCACCACTGTCAACATTAGTATTAGGTCTCCACTAACGATTTGAAAAAATGTTACTTTCATCCTTGTCAAAACAATTTTTAAAAAGATATTCAACTGTCATGAATGTTGCTGAAAGGGCTCAGAATTTTTCTTTCCCTTTCTTTTTCCCGATCAAAATTTGTACAAGAACAAATTTCGCAAGAAATTTTCTTGATTTATAAATAGAAAGTGGAAAAAAGAATCCTGAGAATGACACACATTATTTTGAAATCTGGACCAGACCGGATACACTAACAAAAACCATTATGGATTCTGAAGTACAATTGTTGTCTTCATTCAATACAAGTATTTAACTTGGTATTCTATGTCTTGTTTTCCCACTGTATTGAAAACAGAAGAGTGGATTCCGCTGGTCCATCGATCAGATGTCCCTGCTCTACCCGGCTGATATTGACGAGTTACCACGACAACAGGACGCATCCTTCATCCCAAAAGAGAAAGAGGAGCAAGTACAGGAGGCTATAAATCAGGTTAGTCAAACGCATCTCATAGTTCCCAACAATTTTCGTATTTAATATTTTGGATGAATGATTCCTAGTTTTTGGCCTTAAAGCTGTTGTTTTGAAACCTAGATTCTTTTGCTGGCCATAAATCAGTTTAGTCAGTTCAAGCATCTCATAGCTCCCGACAATTTCTATTTTGGAGGAATGATTCCTATTTTTTGGCCTTCAAGCTATTGCTTCGAACCCTAGATTCCTATCTTTTTCTGAAATATTATATGTGAAAGAGTAAAGAAAATAGATTGTATTCCTAATTTTCCCTGGAGTGATTGCTAATTTATGCTGTGAAAGGTTGACGTGTATGGTATCTCTAGGCCTTATCCAATTTTTGCAATTAGTGAATGAATTATTTTACCCATGAAGTGGAGTAAACTTACTTTAGGGAAGTAGGGGGGGGGGGGGGGGACAACAATCAATTGTCATCTATTCTTATTTTGGAGGAATGATTCCTGTTTTGCTACCTTCAAACTATTGTTGTGAACTGCTACATATATCTTTAAAATTCATAAATTTCATGTTTTGTTTAAACGTTTACCAATCTGTGTCTCTTATTCTTTCTGCTTTCCTTCTAATTAATTTGCTATATACGGTATGTTTGATTATCCTTACCTCAAATATTTCTGTCTGACATACAATCGTGCTACTCTGACTTCAAAGAGAGCTATTATGAAGTGAAACGTTCATTATTCACTTCTTTTTCTCCCATTTTACAGTTTTTCTCTCAGAAAGTAGTAGTCCCATCACCATGGTCTCAGTCTAAACCCATGAAGCAAGTCACGTTCTCACCTAAACCTCCATCAGTCAGCAGTAAGTATGAGGGATTCAACGTTTCATATCACATTTTCTGTGTGCATTAAGTATTTGAAGCTGTACAGATTGTGTAGGTCGCTTTTGTTTCAGTCTAAACCTATGAAGCAAGTCACGTTCTCACCTAAACCTCCATCAGTTAGCAGTAAGTATGAGGGAAACAATGTTTCAAATCACGTTTTATGTGTGTGTTAAACAAAAGCTGGTCAGATTGTGTAGAGCCAACTTCTTAAATCATGTTTCATTTGTGTGTGAAGTACCTGAAGCTGTTCAGATTGCTTAGGTCTCTTTGGTCTGAGTCTAAACCATCAAGTACATGTAAGTCACGCTCCCACCCAAACATCCATCAGTTATTGTAATACAGGCCTGATAAAAACCTGATTTAAAATTGTTTCCCGATTATTATTTATTTTTTTTCTTCCCGATTTAAAAAAAAAAAAAAAAAAAAAAAAAAATCATTTTTTTTTTTCCCCCTAAAATTTATCCTGATTTTCCCGATTTCCCCTTTATTTTCTCTAGTCTTCCCTTTTTTGCCCTATTTTTTTCCCCAATTATCCCAATTTTTTCCCCATTTTCTTAGTCGAAAGGGGGGGAATGTTGTTAGATGCCATTTTTTCCCGCGAATCCTCTTTTTTTATTTTTACTCAAGGGGGGGCGTGGTTGAGGGGAAAACAAAAAACCTATTTTTTCTTTAGTGCTCACTATCACCCCTGTGTAATAGCAGTGTGTATGAGTACGTATGAGCATTAAAAGAATCTTCATCTTTTCACTTCCCTGTCTTTTTCCAATTCCATGTTAATTCTTAGGGGGCAATATTATTCCTATTTTGTAAATTACTATTTGTCCAAATGTACATGTATTGTTACTTGATGTACATATTTTGATCTTTTGTAAATTCAATTTGTTTCATCCTGGCTGCTAATTTAAATGTACAATATAACAATTCAATTCATATCTTTTCCCTTTCTTCAACAATGCTTTCAGTTCTGAGTGAACACTCCGCTGAGAATTCCATCTGTTCGTCAACGAATGGATCCTTCCTTGGAAGTGTATCGGGAAAATGCGATGGTAAGAAACCTATAGTAAATGTTGCATTGTAATGACATTAAAGCCCCATTGCACTACTTGTAGCTACTTGCCCCCTCTTTATAGCAAGCAGTGCCTAATTGGTGCCTGTTGGTCCCCCATGGTCCTCTTTTTCTTATGTTAATTGAGAGCTGATTTGATGAGATAACCACCTGTCAGTGACCATGCAGGGAGTTCTAATCCCTCCTGGCCACACTAGTGCAAATGGTCTTTTAGATATTGGTATACTGCAAAGTTAGGCTATAGTTTCTAAATGCTGTAGATACATGAATTACCTTGCTTACTTAATTCATGTCTGCACATATCCTACACTTATCAATTTCTTTGTACTTTGTAGTATAATTTATCTTTGGGTAATTAAAGAGCATACTAGGGGAAGACATTCAGATTTTAGTCAAAGAACAGAACAAATATTTGGGTTGTGGTTGTGGTTATTTTAACAGACTGCTAAGAAGTAAGCAACCAGAAGACCAACGGCTTTAGGTCCTCTCAGAGAGACCTAGTAATGAGGACAGGGTTCGTACGGGTCATGGAAAACCTGGAAAGTCATGGAATTTTACTTTATTGCTTTTAAGGCCTTGAAAGTCATGGAAAATTATTTTTTCCATTGGAAAGTCATGGAAAGTCATGGAATATCAAAATTATGGACAACTATAGTATTTTCTCACTATACAAGTGAATAAATGGAGATATTTCAACCATTTTCTTCTCGTATTTTCTTTCATTCGTAACATACCGACTGATTGTACTTGTGAATGTGTTCACTATGATCGATGGATAAGCGCTGTGTACGTGGGTGTGTACGTGTACGATACGAACTACGTGTGTATGGTCAGTGTATGGCGGTACGGTCCACATCGTGCGCACATGGCTAGCTTGCGAGCGAGCTCGCTAGCGCTAGCTCAGTTCAGCAAGCTAGCGCACGTGTACGTGTGCAGTGTGTGTGTGCATATGATGATGGTGCCAACGCGACATGTGACACTCCAAGAACGAATGTAATGCCTCGATTGCACTTTGGCTTTGCATTAAATTGCGACCACTTAGACTACTACAATTTTTACACTTCTCCAATAAATGAGGAAAAAGTAAATTAGTAATATTTGTTTTTTAATTTTCATTATTTAAATAAAAAAGGAACAATACTGACGTGTCAACAAGGCAAATTGGCAGCGCTAGCTCGTTGACGATCTATATATCGACGCGACGGCATGTGTTTTGAAACTTTTGTGCATGTGTTGATTCTTCATGAAACGGAGTTGTTTATTTTCACAGACCTTGGAACTCGTCACGTGGATATTTTCACCATTACAAATTTTGTGGAAGTGATATTCAAAATGCCTGGAAATTGTCATTTTAAGGATGCTTGGTTAGAACACCCGGATTACCGTGGCTGGATTTTGAAAGAAAGTTCCGATCTGGGGACTGCTAGATGTGCTGTTTGTATGTGTAAATTCAGTGTCCGTAATATGGGCGAAGCAGCCGTCAAGAGCCACAAGAAGAGTGAAAAACACACAGCAAACCTCCAACAGCAACAACGTCGTAAGTGAGCATTTTTAATGTGAATTTTACCGATCCTTTATTGAGCATGAATCCAAATAATGACTGATAATAATTATATAAAAATGAAAGATTTGAGATTATTTAGCGATGCGATGTCACCTCGCAGGCATTGGTTACTGCTTACTGCGACCAGCCCGTTCGGGAGCGTCCCCGGCCCCGGGCCGGGCCGGCTAGGTTACTGCATGCAACAGCCCGAACGCTAACCCAGGGGGCTCCGCACTCACACGCCAGTGTTGTACCGGGCACTGTATGTGGACTGCAGAAGAAAAAAAATAATAATAATTTACCTTAAAATTGACCCCAAAAATCATAAAACTAAATTTTGTACTTACAATTGGGTCCAACAGTTTGCTTGCCTTGAGAAGTATTTCCTCCTTTCTATTTCTTTAAAATATGTTTTTAAGGAATGAGTCAAAAATTAGTCCACTTGTCTTAGTGACTTACATCAATTGGCCAAAAGTTGCCGTGAATTTTTTTTTTTTTCCTTCCCCATACTGTCAAACGGTTGTCAAAATAGGAAAACGTTTATGCTTTTAATGGTCGTTTGAACGGCAGTTAAACGTTTTGACTCGGCCCTAAATCTTACCAAATGATGATATTTATATTTTATTTATTTTAATAGACATTTTTTTCTTTTCTCCTAGATTCTACTCTCTCACTCAAGAGCTTCTTCAAGGCAAAAGGTGCAGAAAGTTCATCAGTATCTATCACGTCTACAGATGCAACAACCAGTACTTGTGCGCCATCAACCTCTAAAGTGACAACTCCCATTCCTGTTGCTGCAAGAGAGGAAACTTTAAAAGCTGAAATACTCTGGTGTCTGAAAGTGGTGGAGGATCATTTATCATTTCATTCTTGCCAGCACAACAGTGAGCTCTTTCAAAGAATGTTTCCGGACTCAGCTATTGCTAAGGGTTTCACGTTGTCAGAAACAAAATGTCGGTATATGACGGTGTTTGGTTTGGGCCCATATGTGCAAGACCTCCTTTATGACAACATAAAACAATCAAACCACTATGTGATACTGTTTGATGAAAGCCTCAACAAGAAGCTCCAGAAAAAGCAGATGGACTTCCTCATAAGAACATGGCAACACAATGAAGTTTGCACTCGCTACTTGACGTCTGTGTTCATCGGACATGGTTCAGCTGTTCACCTCAAGGAAGAACTGAATAAAGTTCTGCACACAGTTGGCTTGGAAAAATTACTGCAAATATCAATGGATGGTCCCAACGTTAATTGGAAGATGTATGATGACTTTACGCGAGAGTACACTGCTGACCTGACCAAATCCATACTGAATATAGGCTCATGCGGGCTCCATATAGTTAATGGTGCTTTTCTGACAGGTGCCAAGGCTGCTGACTGGGAGGTGGAAAGCTTTCTATCATCCTTGTATTACCTGTTTTCTGATTCCCCTGCCAGAAGAGAGGATTATCAGAAGATAACTGGAGATCATACCATGCCACTTAAGTTTTGCAAGACCCGATGGCTGGAAAACCTTCCTGTTGCAGAGAGAGCAATCAGCATCTGGGAGAGTGTATGTGCGTATGTTAAAGCAGTAGAAGAGAAGAAAATCCCTCACCCAAAGAACAAGTCCTTTGAAACTGTTTCAAAATGTACTCATATAACTGATTTCTTAGCAAGACTGTACTTCTTCATATCTGTTGCAAAGCTGGTCAATCCTTTCCTAACAGACTATCAGACTGATGCACCAATGCTGCCCTTTTTAGCTGAAGACCTTACTAGAATGCTTGCATCCCTTATGCAGCGATTTTTAAAGCTGGACAGGAGTACCATTACTTCTCCTTACAAGATAATGCAGGTAGATGTTAGCAGTGAGGCCATTCAGCTGCCCTTGGCCAAGTTGGACATTGGATTCTACACTGAGAAGAAGCTGAAAGATCTGAAGGCGAAAAATATCATCAGTGAGCTGAAAGTTCTGGAATTTCGCACTCAAGCAAAGAAGTTTCTTGCTGCAATGACCCGGAAGCTCATTGAGCGATGTCCGCTTAAGTATGCACTTGTGAGAAATATAGGATGCTTGAGTCCAAAGAACATGGCAAAAGACAAAGAAAACTCCACTGCAAAGCTGAAGAGGGTGCTTAACACCCTTAGTGATGCCCACAGACTTAAGGATTCATGTGACGATATCCTAAGAGAATACTCAGAAGCATGTGATGAGGCATCAAGAAGTGCAGAGATGAGAGACTTTGATCCAAAGAAAGAGAGATTGGACTCTGTAATGTGCAAATTTCTGTCCGAGTCTCGCTATTCGACCCTCTTAAAGTTGGTCCGCATGTTGCTTGTCTTGTCCCATGGACAAGCCTCCATTGAGAGAGGTTTCTCAATCAACAACGAAGTTGAAGAGGACAATCTCCTGGGACACTCACTGATATCATTGAGGGCCATTTATGACCATATCAAGTATGTTGGAGGAATCAAGAATGTGACTATTGACAAATCAATCATGTTGGCTGCGTCTGCAGGCAGGCAGAAATACCACATCTATCTCGATGAACAGAGGCGTAAAAAGGAAAAGGAAAAGAAAGAAGGAAAGAGAAAAGGACTGATGGATGGTTTGGAAGAACTAAAGGCCAAACAAATGAGACTGCAAGCAGATGTGAAAAGTCTTCACACCTCAGCAGACAAGTATGCTGAGGAAGCAGAGTCACAAGGAAGATTGACTTGTATTTCCAAATCAAACAGCCTCCGACGTACAGCAAAGGAGAAGGCATCCCAGTTACAAGTAATTCAGAAACAGATTGATGAACAGCTGAATGCCATTAAGAATTATTAAAGAACTTGGACAGTTTGTTACCAATGCCACCAAATATTCAGACAGGTGCAATGTGTAGAGGGATTTCTTTCAAACAGCTACATGAAGATGTCTCAAGAAAAAACTCATTCAGAAATTATTGACCAGCTTAATGCTAGCGAAACAAGAATTCATCAGCTGATGTGAGTAGGCCTACTGTGTTTTGTTGGTGAAATCAAAATTGGTGATGGTATGTGTGTGAGTTTGTGTGTTGGTGTTGTTTTGTTTTCTTTTTTTTGGGGGGGGGGGGGTAGTTACCTTGTACATGCAAAGGAGAGCTATTGAAGGAATCATGGTGGTCCATGAAACCAGGAACAGGCAATTTGTATTCTTTAGAAGTGAAAATTGCCATTAAAAAATGGACAATTGTTGATATGAATACATGTATGTGTAATTGTAAGAATATTATATAGCAGTGCATATCGAATATGATGAAAAAATAACATGTAATTGTAACAGATGAAATAACTAGATAACAAAAGCTGCCTTTCTATTAGTAGACTTGAAACATGCACTTTGCTTCGCTTTGATTTGAGATCAAATTTTCAGTCTACCGTGTAAAAAAAATGTGTAAAAGTCATGGAAAGGTCATGGAATTCTGGCTAGAAAAGTCATGGAAAGTCATGGAATTAAATTTATGAGAAAGAGTATGAACCCTGGAGGATTAATGCCTTACCAAAGGGCACTAGCGCATCGCATTGGTTTCGAACCCGAGTCGCCAATAACAAGACCACTGCTCTACCAACTGAGCTATTGCGCCTCCTCTATTTTGTTTAGGAATCCCAAGAAGCAATCTTACAAATTTTTTGTTGTTTGAGCTCATCTAGACTTGCCGCAGTATATTGCAATAAAATACCTTTCAAATGAATAAAATTTAAATTTTGTTTCTTCCTTTAGTGAGTTGTCAGACGGCCATCACGCTCCCTCTCAATTTCGATTTAGAGTCCTTTCTCGGTAAGTAAACACCTTACTCTTCTACCATAAGCCTATCAGAAGTCATACTATGATTAGTGATTTTATAATAATTGATGTTAGTAACTTCAGAAGGGCTTAGAAAGCAATGATTAATTATAGACATGGGAGGGGGGAGACACTCACTGGTCAAACAAACAAAAACTTGCTAATAAAGCACTGTGATTAGTATTAGTATTGAATTACAGTCAAACTCTTCTTAGCAGTAACCTTTCTCGAAAGGCCATCTTTCTACAGTGGCCTGTTTTTGGGGGGGAGTGCCCTTAAGAAGCAGGTTTGGATATATACCTCGAGCAATTGCTCCTTCTACTAGTAAAAGTATAGCAGCATTAAACCATTTAGGTTGTCAAAGGCGCAATCTTGATCCTGGGCCCTGTTTCATTAAACTTATTATCAAAGAAATATTGTCACATTTCTATGATGACTTTGCATGCTTATTGAAGCAATCAAATGCAGTTATTTCACTAGCTTGTAACAATTGCTGTAACTTGATATTTGTAACAAAATTTATGAAACAGGGCAAAAGTCTACATGTATTTGACTCAGAGTTTAGTGTTCATTTTCAATGGTGAAGTAATACCATTTTTAGTTGCAAAAATAGGAAAATTATCTAAACTCTCTTGCTCATGAAGTTTAATCTATCTTCTAAGAATCTGTCCATCCGTTTGCATGGTTTAGCAGCTGCATTAAAATGAAAGGTACAATCTTGATTTATTTTCAAACTGAGTAAATTATTGAATTTCATGTAATGTGATTAACAGGTAAGGGTCGCTTCATGTACACCAAGTCCAGCGTGGAGTCCTTCCCCGTGGCTCCCCTGAGACGCAAGCTCTTTACCCAGAGCGAGTCCAGCTCCAACGGCCTTCCCTCTGCCAGCCCTCTATCAGTGAGCAGCAGAGAGAGCGGACCGTTCTCACCCTCTATCTCACCCATCAAGTCTAGCCAGGAGAGCAGTCCTGCGGAGTACGGCCATGTACCAAAGACACCAAGTTCTGTTGAGGTGAGACTTGGGATGGATCGATAGTGGTGATAATGATGGTAATGTGGAGGAGGATTGTGGCAGTGATGAGGAAAGTGATGATGTAGCTGTTAATGAAAGTTTAACTGGTAGTGCTTGATTCTGGTGATTTTGATTGTGGTGGTGATGATGACTAGGATTGTAATGGTACCTCCATCATTGTGGTTATGATGGTGGTGGTGCTAGTCGTGATGACAACTATTGTAATAGTGACAGATATGATGGTGGTAATGAGGAGGATATTGATGATACAACCGTTAATGATAGATGAATGGTTATGCTTGCAATAATGAGCAATGAATAAAATTACCACACTTAAACTATTTTGATAAAGTTATTAATTCTGTTACCCTTTCCTTCTCCTTGAACCAATTTTTATCTTCTATATAGAGCCAGTTTTCTTCCAGTCCTATCGCTCGTTTCAGGACCACTCCACTTCGACCAGTCCCTCATGTGCAACACCAAGCATCACCTCTCTGTGGCAAAATGGAATCTCCCTTGATGTCACCCATAAGAGAAGTCCCACAAGGTACAGGTACTTGTATTTCTTAACCTTTTGCTTGGTATTGTTACAGTAATAAGTGTAAGCAAATTTCTGTATTACAATACCCTTGGCAAGCATGTAGACATACACCTGCACAAGCACTCTGGGTTATTAAAAGCTGACCAAAGAAATTTTGAGTCTATCTGTTAGCAAGTTAAAATTAATTGTGTTACAGTTTCTGATTGTTTCTGGCGTGTACTGTTAACGCACAGTATCCCACAGCTTGTGTATTTAAAATTCGTTTGATATCATACATGGTATAAATTTTGAGGTGTTCACACTTATACAAGCATTGCTTTTTAGTGGACCCCTCTGTTACCAACATGTATTTCTTAAATTTGTTTTAAAAGCTTATAATTGATTTGTAATGTTATGTTGGAAACATGAATGAATTGAAATTGATATAAAAATTGAAATTGAAATTGAAATTGAAAGTTGTATGAGAGTTCAGTGAAATACAATAATTTTCATCTTTTACTAATTTTATGCAGGTCTCCCACCCAGCCCTATTTCACACAGCCCTGTTGAATCACTGAGTAACGGTGACCATATCTCACCCTTAGTCATCAAGGGCACCTCACTGTACCAACCACCACGGCCTTCTGAGAACATGATGGAAACCAGTCTTTCCAAAGCGGGTATTCTAGAATTCAGACCCCAGATGGCCGATGTAGGGAGAGACGGAGGAGAAAAAGAAGGGATGGAGGGAAGGACAAAACTCTCGCCCAATCTGAGAGGGATTTCTGAAAACGAAAGAGAGGGGGAGGGAGAGATGGACAGAAGACAGGAATCATTGATGAAAGTGTTTGATAGGAGTGACAGAGAGGAAGAATTTGATCATGGATCGATAGAAGAGTTCGATGAAAATGTCGGAGAAGAACTGATGGAAAGAAGGAAGGATTTCACTCTTGGTTTGACAAGAGAGTTGAGCCCTATACAGAAGATTGGTGACCATATCTCAACGCTAGATGAACCAGGTTGCTCATCAAGACTACATGGTACTCAAGAAGAGAGCAGTATGGATACCAGTCTCATGAGTAACAGGGGTAGGTTTTGTTCAATGTTATCTTTTGTATATTCTTGTTTTCTTTTTTTGTTAAAATAACCATCAACATCTACTCTTTAAAGCCCCACTGCACTACGTATAGCTACTTGTTCCCTCTATACAGCAAACAATACCTAATCGGTGCCTGTTGGTCCCCCATGATCCTCTTTTTCTTATGTTAATTGAGAGCTGATTTGATGAGATAAACGACCTGTCAGTAACCTTGCAGGGAGGTCTAATCCTCCTGGCCAAACTAGTGCAGACAGGCTTTAAGAGCTCTACCATATATATATGCTTCATCCTCAAGAGTCTTGGGCTTTTTTTGTCAAACATATTTTAGGTTTTTTTTTGTTGTAAAGGGATTTTCATTTGGGTTATGTTTTGGGGTTACAGGGTTAGGCATTGTGTTCAGTTCAGGGTTGAGTACATGGTATTGACTGTGAAGCAATAGTCACTGGGCATTGTCATAAAGCCTCTCTTTGAAACTCCACGGCCCAAATTCACAAAGGAGGTTTAAATTAACATATGGTTAAACTTTCATTTACATATTAACCCATGGTCTAAAATTAGCGCAAAATACGCGTGACACAGTCAGAGGTCAAATATTAGACGCGTGCAAGGCAAGTTATGTTTAATTTGCACTAATTTTAAACCATGGGTTATGAAAATGAGGGTTTGAACCATAGGCTAAATTTAAACCTCCTTTGTGAATAAGGGCCAACAATTTTGTTTTGTTTTTTGTTTTTCCTTCTTATCATTTTGATGATTCCAGTACCTTGCAGTACACACCAATACTTATGATCAACCTTTTCTGATTGATTCCACAACGTTTCTTTCACAATGCAATCGCATGACCAGAAGTCAACTTTATCTTTAACTAGTAAAACATTTGACATGTGTTCAAAGACTTTTATCAACTTTATTTTTTTCATTGCATACAGGTCAATTGAGGGAGAACATTCATGCAAGCAGTCCACCAAGAAAGAATATTCCATGTGACTTCTCATTAGAAGCCAGCACTGCTCTTAGCCCTATCCCAAAGACTAGTGACCTACCACTCTCCCTACCGCTCTCCCCAGTCAGGGCAGGGGCAGACGAGACCAAAGACGGGGTCAAGATCCAGTCTTTCCGACCCAAGGGGTGCCACAAGATGGTCTCCTTTCACATCGGGACAGAGTTCAGCCCCATCCGATGTGCAGAGAGTGGTAGTCACCACATCTTGGGACAAACCTTGCCCATCACGTCATCTCGAGTGCATGAGAGCAACACAGAGCTGTTGATGGAAACCAGTCTCTTTTCTTTTGATGGACAAGAAGAGGCAGAGGGTGATCGATCAGAGAGAGTAGAGAATCTTGGGGCAGATACAGATCCAGGTGGTATGATGATTAAGGTCGTGAGGACAAGCCCTCAAGAAGATGTCGCAGGGTCAAAGTTGTTGGACAATGTATCAAGAGGAACTAAAGATGTTCACAAGGAAAAGGAATATTTAGAGTCAAGTCGTGATGAGCTTAGACAAAAGTATGTGAAAACAGCATCCCAGGATGTCATGGAAAGGGAAGGTATGGATCATCCCCTTTTACATGAATGTAAGGACAGTTGTGTTTCCAATTCAGCTGATGATGGGGCCTTTCGGCATCCTCCTGAGAATCTCAAGATGTTTTTGAGAACTTCAAGTATCCGGGACGGTGCCACCTCCAGCTGCTGCAGGCCATACGAGCCATGTGACCATTCCAGCGCGTGCTGGGTAGCGGATTCAAACTCCTCTTCTCTAAAGGGTGAGGCACTTCTAGGAGAACGATCGTTTCCGCTCCAGAGCCCCATGGTATCTCCAACATGCCTGACATCAACGATGCGATACGGCACGCCAACTGTCAATCCACCTTTTGGACTGCCTGCAAGAGGTGTCCAAAGTGCCACCCCATCGATGGACTTCAGTTCAGTCTCCTTGATTGCAAATGCTTCTTCTACGAAGGAAACCGTGCAAACGTGCGAAGAGGTAGATCATTCCACCGGCACAACCAGAGGACGGTTCCACCAGGAGTCTTCCAGAGACCTGAGGTTTGATGAAGTGGACTTCTATGAGAGGGTCGAGGACTGTTCGATGCAAACGTCTTTCAGGAAATCCGTTGCGTGCTCCATGACAACCAGCAGGAGCTACGACTCTTTGCGGAAGTATGCAGAGGAGAAAGCGAACACGAGTGTGCAAGAGGATTGGCTGATGACGTCGTTGTCGGAGGCAGATCTGCAGAGTCACAGGTCTTCTGAGCTCCAGGAGATGGTTCCTGGCGGAAGGGAATCTGCAGGAACCGCTCCAGCAGGTTTGCTCCAACGTGGTGTGAACGAACTTGGTGCTGCAGCGCAACAGGGTCATAACTCCCATCCCGTCTTTCAGAGAAGTGCCTCAGACCCGCCCCAAGGGGCTGAAATGCGAGAAGGATCTAACTCCTTCGACTTTCAACCGAGTCATCCAATGGAGGATATGCAAGAAGGTAGCATGTCTGTCCATAACGAAACTCCTAACATAGGTCACGCCACAGAACGTGGTAGTCTATCCAGGCTAAACGTACATCAGAAACTCTATCTGAACACAAATGTGCAAGAAGGACTCATCTCAGGGGATATCAGCAAAACGGACGTAACTCCTCTGAGGCCTATTTCGGTAAACCTACTCTCTCATGTAACCAGAGCTGGAGTAGACAGTGGGTACAACACACACAGTGCAAATGTTTCAATGGATATTGGTGATGTAGAGAACAGCTCCTGAAAAATTATAGGTTCCATTAAGTCATGAAGGGCTATAATTAGATCTCGCTGATAATAACATCTATGTACAATGTAAGAATAATGACAAAAAGCACTGGATAAAATGCAGACATCAAGTTCTGAACTGATGTCACATCAAAGGAGCTAAAATGGTTGGCTCTCAGTCTCTGAAAATATTTTCTAGGTCTGTCTTTTCGGGAAAGTCCACCATGATATTGAGTTCATTTTAAGAATGAGAGAAACATGTCAGAGAACGTTTGAGCAAAAAGAGATTAAAATTAAGAAAGTTATGAAATTTTGAAGGTGCGATCAATCAAATACAAATTGGCTACTCTGTGATGTATCTTGCAAGCTCCCATCCAATACGCCCTGTTTTAAAAAAATCATACAAATCACCCTGAATATAAATATTTTCTAAACATGATTTTATACAACTCCTGTAAGGGTTGTATGAAATTAATTTATAAATCCAATCCGTCATTACTGGAAAAAATGAAAGTTCTATACATTTTCATGTCCCGAGCAATTGGAGAGGGGCTCTAATTATTTATATCAGAGTGGTGCCGATTTGTGTTTCACTGATCACAACTTCAACAATTCATAACTTTCCTATAACTAATGTGATTTTGCTCAAACCTTCACTAATTTGATTCTCTCATTTTTCTGCTTTTATTGATTAACCAACTTAATATCGGGTAGACTTCACCTTGAAGAAATTTGGTGGCCAAACGATACCATCAAGATGAGCAAACCGTTCACAATAATATGATTACTGTTCATATACCCCTTGTAAATTCAATGTTTTTATTTTTGTGTGTTTTTTGTAATTCAAGAATGAAAGGTGGACCAGTTAAATTAAGGCCTTTGTTGTATACTTCTAGATGTAAGTGTTAATATGTCACATTCTCAAGAAACATAAATAGGGACAAGTTAAATTTTCACATACTGTACTGTACTTTAAAAATGACGAAACTTGGGTAGGATATGAATAATTTAGCTGTTAACTATAAATTCATTGGAATCTGACCTACAGCAGTGACTTTAATTACCTTTTATTTATTCACAAGAAGGGAGTGATTTAGAAGAACTTTTTGTATCAGTTTGTATCAGTTGTACAATGTGTTATACCTAGCTAGAATTGACAGTATAATTTGATAATAAAACAGGGTATTTTTTTCAAGTACAAAAGTAAATTAGACTCTTCCCTCCACGTATCCATTTATTTGCATTGTCTTAGCTGCGTGCATCTGACGCAAAGGCAACCTGAATATAATCCAGATGGTCTGACTCCATAGGATCGTAAATTGTATACAGGTGTATAACAAATCGTCGCTGTTTTCACGAAGTGACGGTAGTGAAAAAAATTGCATTCACTTTGCGTTACGATTTTCCTCACTACCGTCACTTCGTGAAAACAAGGACGAAATATTGAATGGAATTTCGTTGTTCAATGTAAGATATATTCACCTCCAAATTAAGAGTTTCCTATGTGTCATTACATTTCAAGCTCGGCCTGTTGCCTTGGTGAAATATAACATGACTTGTTGAAATTTTGAATTTGTCTGTTCATATATTTTGTTATATTGAACTCCTGAATATGCAATATTTATACATGTATAATGTTTAGCCTTAGTTTAATAGACTACATACATCTACATCCATCAACATCATTATGTTCAGTTTACTATGATAAACGTTAAATTAATTCTGTGTACGCCACACAAATAATCTCTGTTAGCCCCTTTGTAAGCATTCATGTGATTAAGACTTCAAGATTATATTTTTACGGTTCTGTGCATTGAAACATTTCCCTTTTTTTCCCCTTTCTTACAAAGCGACTAGAAAAGGTTAATTATGAATACCTATTGGTATTGCTTAAACCTTCGTGCTTTTTTCCATATTTTTTATGACGACACAACAGGGGAGTCATCCAGGTTCCCATTATTGTATGAAATTATTTAATGGTACATTAAATGGTATATTAAATGTAAATATCCACATACATGTAGTGCAGAATTACTTGACAGGATCCCATTTTTTTTTAATTATTAGTATCCTTAAAGTTTACACCCACATCTGTCGAATTGCAATATGAACAACAATACACATAATTATGAAAAAAGAGAAACAATGTTTGTATCTTGATCCTATGATAGTTTTTGCAAAAGTAACACTGCTATGATAAAAGTTATACGTGTAGCTACCTGACTTGTGTAGGCATGTGTGATAACTTTGTTTTGTTGGTTAAAAGTTATAGATATTCATGTTATATAGACTCAAGTTCATGTGCCATATTTTCTTTATACATAGATGTAAGAATACACATGTATGATAATAATAAATATTTCGATTTGAATATATATGAACAAAATTTGAATGAAGATTTTATCCTACTTGTTATGTATGTAAGGCATGTGTTCACGGCACATCATGTAACCTTTGAGAGAGAGAGTGCATGTGAGAGACACATTTGATATCCAACGAAAAAAAAGCCATACCATAGAATTAGTGCTAAGTTCAAGGAATGGATTAGAGTTTCTATCGCTCAAGTTTCTTTCTATCTTGAAGCTTATGAATTGCTAAAACTGAATACGAGAACATTCAGGGTTCCGCCCATGGACCCCCCCCCCCCCCCAGAGGGTGGTTGTCCTAGGGGGTAGTTGACTGGGGGTGGTTATCCGAGGGTAGGTCTCCAGATACGGTCCAGACTAAACGGGGTAACCATGATTCTTCATTCTTATTGCAACCCTAGGTCCGTTTGTTTTGCACAATACTATTCAGACATTGAACCCGGGAGAAGAACTGTTGATGTAAATCACGTGGGCCTATAATGTTCTTACAGTGTTAGGGTCATTATGAAGAACAAAAATGTATAGAAAAATCGGGAGCTTGCCTAATCAATTTTTATTGAAACTATTTGGTGTCCAATAACAGCTAGGAAGGAGAATCACCAGATATGGCAGTATATCAGTCAACTGTGCTGCATATATAAGGCCTGCAATGTCTGACGCTTGACATAAATTACGCTTGACATAAATCACAGTTGAAAAGAGAGATCGAGACAATTAGTTTCTGAACCCCCCCCCCCCCCCCCCAAAAAAAAAAATAATAATAATAATAATAATAATAATAATAAATAAAAAAAAAAAATACAACTGAGAGACAGAGTGCAACTCTGAAAACGTCACGAATGAGTTTGAGTTTTGAGTTTATTTTATTTATACACGGTAAAAGCCCGAAACAGTTCGCAGACTGGTTTCAATCAGGGCCGTGTCGATAAAAAACAACATAATCATGACATATATAAACAAAAGTAATATAACACTGACAGATTCACAACCATAACACGACAATAATAGGAAATAAGCTAAAAACACTTTACTTAATTAGAACTATATTGGTAGACCTAAAAGATAAACAATTAAATAAGTTACATATATGATAATCATAATCTGTTTGCATATTTATATATATAAAGTAAAAACAAAAAGAAGTTTAACAAGATTATAAATAAGTTAAAAACATATTATGTATTCATGTAAAATATGAAATAATCAAACTTTAAAACAATAAACAAAAGAAAACACACATAATATAGAATGTGTAATAATTGTGAAATTAAGACAAATGCGTATTCCATATTAAGTAGAAGTAAAATGAAGTATGGAATAATAATAAATACTTAAGAGCATTATGAATATGGATCAGTTAAATACTACATATATAATTGTTTTTGTTTTTAAAGAGACAAAAACTGATAACGTATTGCAAAGATCATATTGCACACGAATAGACATTTAAAACATATTGCGTAGGAGTAATATAACATAAATAACAATGATAAATAGGTTGAAATTATGAGATAAAAATTGTATACAACTATAAAACCTTAAAAACAAACAACAACAAAGCTCTCTTAAACTAATAAGTTAGCCCCTCCCCACACACTTATTTCGTATTACGTCAGCTTTGCCTTAAAAATATTTAACGATTTAGCACCTTGTACTTCATGTGGCAAGTTATTCCATGTTAAGGCCCCTCTATATTTAAAAGATCTTTTCATAGTCTCAGTCTTTGGTCTTATTGTTTTCACATTATACAGACTTGAACGTGTATATGTATGGTCAGCAAATATAAACCTTTCTACTAAATACTCAGGAGCTAAATCCTTACATGTATCTCTGTAATGTATGTATTCCATATACGATTGAGACATTGTTGACCCCATGACTCACCTGTTTATTAATAGAATACCAAATTGTAATCAGTTGCTCTAAGCTTCGTTCAATTAAACCCGTCGGGAATTCATATCTCTTTAATGTTCATCCATGCGAGCGAGGCATTGTTAAATTTATTTTTAATTATTCCTCAATTTGATCGTGTACGTCACGAATACATATCTCTGCAATGTCATTCCATGCCAGCAAGACATGGTTGAATTCATTTTATTTCCTGAACTTGATCGCGTTCAACTAGACTTGCTGGCGCTGTGTGTTATTACTTCATCGTAATTAAGTTCACCTTTAAATACCTATTGAAATGGTAGCTTGATACATTGAATGAAATTTGAAGGAACATAAATTCTAAATTATCAGTACTATGCCTTTTCTCTTATAATTATTTTAGATCTACATCTAAGATATCACCGAATTAATTTGTTATCTGAATCTAAAAATATCAACAACAACAAAAAATGCAGGTTGTTGCACACAAAATTGCGGGGACGATAAACAAGGAATCAGGGGCGTAAATCCAGGGGGGATATGGGGGGGGGGGGCTGCATCCCCCCTCCCTGGCTTGAAGTAGGGGGATGGCTTGTACAAACATCCCCCCTGATATTACCCCAAAAAAAGAGAGAAAAAAAAAAAGGAAGAAGAAGAAGAAGAAAAACATGTTATTGTTTCAATTTCAGCATAATGCATGAGAAATTAGTTTTTTGTTTATGTATGTATAACTATATAGCCTACACGTATGTCACGATCATTATGAGTAGTTGCACGACGTGCGCGAACAAGCACTTCTTTAACTTCAGAATAATTTTTCGTTATTTTGCAAGGTATTATATTATAGCCAAGACGTAAAGTGCGCCAGCGCGCGAGCGCTTAAAAAGTGCAATCAGTACAGTAGATGCCCGGATCCCCCTCCTCACTCAGTGTTATTTAGGGTACGCGTACGCTCGTTCCTTCCCTTTAAAAGCACCCCTCCCCCCACCCTATCTCAGGACTGCCAACATTTCTGAATCCCCTTTTCACCGGCTTTTCGCTGGCTTTTCCTGCCTTGGAGACCCCCCCCCCCCCCCAAATCCGGAACACTGCTAAATGTACCACCACCCCCCCCCCCCTAATTTCAGGTGAGCTCTAGTCGATCGAGGGGGACTGGGGTCAATGTTTTTACTTTTCAAAATGAAATA
This sequence comes from Strongylocentrotus purpuratus, assembly GCF_000002235.5. Classification (NCBI taxonomy): domain Eukaryota; kingdom Metazoa; phylum Echinodermata; class Echinoidea; order Camarodonta; family Strongylocentrotidae; genus Strongylocentrotus; species Strongylocentrotus purpuratus. The sequence continues at coordinate 13,537,684 of NW_022145606.1, forward strand.
ATCCTGAATGAGCTTTCAAAGCTAGCAGGAATTTCAGGAATTTGATCCCGGGATTTGATCAATTTTTCTATGGTATTCAAGATATTTTATAACCTCCTTTTTACATTTCTCAGGAGTCCAAAGAGAGAGAAAAAAAAAACACCCCCTTTTTAAAGAAATTAAGAGTCGAGAACGGTACAACGGATCGTCTTTTTCTCCAATGATTTAATGAAACGTAAAAGCTTCCGGACTTTGCGCGGGCGGAGGAAGGGAAAAACTGAATTCAGATGAGGATTAAAAGTCGAGAACGGTACAACGAATCGTCTTCTTTCTATAATGATTTAATGAAACGTAAAAGCGGGGGGGGGGGGGCTGAATTCAGATGAGGATTAAAAGTCGAGCACCGTACAACGAATCGTCTTCTTTCTCTAATGCTTCAATGAAACGTAAAAGCGGGGGGGGGGGAACTGAATTCAGATGAGGATTAAAAGTCGAGCACCGTACAACGAATCGTCTTCTTTCTCTAATGATTTAATGAAACTTAAAAGCTTATAATGCGCTTCGCGCGGGAGGGGGGAAACTGAATTTAGATGAGGATTAAGACGCGAGAACGGTAGGCCCTACAACGAATCGTCTTCTTTCTCTAATGATTTAATGAAACGTAAAAGCTTCCGCGCTTTGCGCGGGAGGGGAGGGGGAACTGAATTCAGACAAGGATTAAGAGTCGAGAACGGTACAACGAATCGTCTTCTTTCTTTAATGATTTAATGAAACGTAAAAGCATCCGCGCTTCGCGTGGGAGGGGGGGGGGGGGCTGAATTCAGACGAGGATTATTTTCGAGAACGGTACAACGAATCGTATTCTTTCTCTAATAATTTAATGAAACTTCAAAGCTTCGGCGCTTTGCGGAGGAGGGAGGGGGAAATCGCCTCTCCCTGCCCCCCCCCCCCCCCCCATTAAGCCAATGCTGGTCACCATTACGTACCAATATTTGGCTCGCATAATTTCAAATTTGGCCCCCCCCCCTAAGAAATCCTGGATCCGCGCCTGTAAACATTGATAAGTTGCATTGAATAAAGTATTGATTACTCTTTGACTAGACCTTAAATCAAGGTTTTCCAATAAAATGACTATATTCAGAGTCAGAGAAAGTTTGAAGGAACCGCCAAATAAGTAAGTTTTTAATAAAGTGATAAAGTGATAAAGTGATAATCAAATGCCATATACATTTACCTTGCTGTCCACGTTTCTACTTCATCTAGTATGCTTGTTTCTGTTGTTGTTGTTGTGTGTGTGTGTGTGTGTGTGTGTGTGTGTGTATTCGGCATATAGGCCTACACTGTGAAAATATGGGGAAATTCACTAACCATGATCTCGCAAACAAAGTGTACTATCTTTGCTGCAGGCCTACTTTTACTAGGCATATGTCCTGAAAGTCATGCCTTAAATTTCAATATTTTTAGGGCAAGGCCACTTTTCTGTAGGGCACATTCCAATATTACAGCATAAATAGGAAGAATTGGAAAGGGCACACAAAATCTCCAAGGCCAATGAGAGGGGGTATTGAGGCCAATCAAAGGAGCATCCAAGGCCAAGGCCTTGGTGGCCTTGGAATAATTTAAGCCCTGGAAAGTCAATGTGCGTGACAGCGTCTGCACAGTTGGACTAGGCTGAGGGCATATACTGCAAGGGCTCTTCTTAGCTGATTTAGACAATGCGCATGCGTTACGATCGATCTGAACTAAAAGTGCAGTACAAAGGTCAGAGTTAGAGGTCAGGTAAATAAACTTTAAAAAGGTAAACTTGGGGGAAAGAAACTGTCACCAAGATGGAAAATACATTAACACATTTCAGTTCAGTATATGAAGGCAAAAATTATAACCCCATTTCACCGTCTATCTTAATCTATTTTGGACCTCTTGTTTTGTGTATGTTTTATTTTTTCGTTTATCAATGGTTATTAATCAAACTGCAGAGATCATTTAGCCTACTTAACAAGTGTTTTATGCCTCCGCCACCGAAGGTGGTGTCGGAGGCATCATGTTTTCGGGTTGTCCGTCCGTACGTCCGTCCGTACGTCCGTCCGTACGTCCGTCCCGTTTGACCGTTATCACAATATCTCAAGAACCGTTTAAGATTTAAACTTAAGACTCGGGAATAGTATTTATCACCATAGGAAGACGATCTGATTAGATTTTGGAGTACGTAGGTCAAAGGTCACAGGTCACAGAGGTCAACTTATGAAATTCCATACATTGAGATTGTTATCATGATATCTCAAGAACCACTGGAGATTTAAACTTCAAACTTAGTGATAGTGTGTATCACTATAGGAAAACAATCTGATTACATTTTGGAGCACGTAGGTCAAAGGTCAAGGGTCATAGAGGTCAACTTATGAAATTCCATACATTGAGATTGTTATCATGATATCTCAAGAACCTCTGAAGATGTAAAAACTTCAAACTTAAGGATAGTATGTATCACCATAGGAAGACGATTTGATTAGATTTTGGAGCATGTATGTCAAAGGTCAAGGGTCACAGAGGTCAACTTATGAAATTCCATACATTGAGATTGTTATCATGATATCTCAAGAACCACTGGAGATTTAAACTTCAAACTTAGTGATAGTGTGTATCACTATAGGAAAACAATCTGATTACATTTTGGAGCACGTAGGTCAAAGGTCAAGGGTCATAGAGGTCAACTTATGAAATTCCATACATTGAGATTGTTATCATGATATCTCAAGAACCTCTGAAGATGTAAAAACTTCAAACTTAAGGATAGTATGTATCACCATAGGAAGACGATTTGATTAGATTTTGGAGCATGTATGTCAAAGGTCAAGGGTCACAGAGGTCAACTTATGAAATTCCATACATTGAGATTGTTATCATGATATCTCAAGAACCACTGGAGATTTAAACTTCAAACTTAGTGATAGTGTGTATCACTATAGGAAAACAATCTGATTACATTTTGGAGCACGTAGGTCAAAGGTCAAGGGTCATAGAGGTCAACTTATGAAATTCCATACATTGAGATTGTTATCATGATATCTCAAGAACCTCTGGAGATGTAAAAACTTCAAACTTAAGGATAGTATGTATCACCATAGGAAGACGATCTGATTAGATTTTGGAGCACGTATGTCAAAGGTCAAGGGTCACAGAGGTCAACTTATGAAATTCCATACATTGAGATTGTTATCATGATATCTCAAGAACCTCTGGAGATGTAAAAACTTCAAACTTAAGGATAGTATGTATCACTATAGGAAAACAATCTGATTACATTTTGGAGCACGTAGGTCAAAGGTCAAGGGTCATAGAGGTCATCTTATGAAATTCCATACATTGAGATTGTTATCATGATATCTCAAGAACCTCTGAAGATGTAAAAACTTCAAACTTAAGGATAGTATGTATCACCATAGGAAGACGATCTGATTAGATTTTGGAGCATGTATGTCAAAGGTCAAGGGTCACAGAGGTCAACTTATGAAATTCCATACATTGAGATTGTTATCATGATATCTCAAGAACCACTGGAGATTTAAACTTCAAACTTAGTGATAGTGTGTATCACTATAGGAAAACAATCTGATTACATTTTGGAGCACGTAGGTCAAAGGTCAAGGGTCATAGAGGTCAACTTATGAAATTCCATACATTGAGATTGTTATCATGATATCTCAAGAACCTCTGGAGATGTAAAAACTTCAAACTTAAGGATAGTATGTATCACCATAGGAAGACGATCTGATTAGATTTTGGAGCACGTAGGTCAAAGGTCAAGGGTCATAGAGGTCAACTTATGAAATTCCATACATTGAGATTGTTATCATAATATCTCAAGAACCACTGGAGATTTAAACTTCAAACTTAATGATAGTGTGTATCACCATAGGAAGACAATCTGATTAGATTTTGGAGCACGTAGGTCAAAGGTCAAGGGTCACAGAGGTCAACTTATGAAATTCCATACATTGAGATCGTTATCGCGATATCTCAAGAACCACTGGAGAATTTTCACTTCAAACTTAATGATAGTATGTATCACCATATCATAATATCTCAAGAACCACTGGAGATTTAAACTTCAAACTTAATGATAGTGTGTATCACCATAGGAAGACAATCTGATTAGATTTTGGAGCACGTAGGTCAAAGGTCAAGGGTCACAGAGGTCAACTTATGAAATTCCATACATTGAGATTGTTATCATGATATCTCAAGAACCACTGGAGATTTAAACTCCAAACTTGTTTAAATTGCTCTATGGCGGAGGCATCATTTTCGACTGCGCGCAGTCAAAATTCCATCTAGTTTTTTCATATTTTTAGTGCTCAAATAATTAATCATTCTCGCCTCGTCTCCAATGATCTTTCATATTGTGCCCCTTTTCAATGAAATTTCAATTTTGCCTTGTTCTTTTCATTTTTTGCATTCGACGCCACTGATTTCGTTAGCATTTGCCTCCCCCGCCCTCCCACCAGACAGTAACATTTCAATCCAGGACCCCCTTCAATTCTAAATTTTCCATAGGCCTTATTACCCTCCCTCCTTTGTTTTTGCTTGGTTATAGACTTGAATTGAAGGAAAAGTACAACAAGGATTATAAATAAATATACTCTTCATATACTTAAATGAAGATACACGTGGTTTTGGTTAGTTTTGTTTTTCTTGTTTTAAGAAATTGGTGTGAATTTCATGTTACATTACATTCATCATGTACATGTTATTGGTTGTCCGTAGCAACAGCTCGCAAAATACAACTTCAATCTAAGTTGTAAATGGTTGCAGGCAGATGGCAGCATTTACATGAGCGTATATAAGTGTGCATGGTTGTGTTCATTATTATGTTTGGCACGAGAAAGCTGGAGTGTGAGAGAGAGAGAAAAAGAGAAAGAGGGAGTGAGAGAGATAGAGAGAGAGAGAGAGAGAGAAAGAGAAAGAGATAGGGTGGTGTGAGAAACATAGAGAGAAAGAGAGAGAGAGAGAGAGGGAGCGAGAGAAAAAGAGAAAGAGAGAATGTGAGAGAGACAGAGAGAGAGAAAGAGAGAGAGAGAGTCAATAACTAGAGGAAAAATACGTACGGTGTTTCCGTTTGGAGCCAAAAGGGCGTTAACTCAATATACTTCAACACAGAGTTAACACCCTTCTGGCTCTCAACAGACTATAATGATGAATAAGAGGGGGTACAATGAAAGATAAAATGGTTTTAAGAGACGGAAAATGATCAGTTTCATACATTCAACGGCACCGAGTATTACAAAAAAACCTCTTCACATAGCAAAACTAGATGGAATTCGACTGCGCGCAGTCGAAAATGATGCCTCCGTCATAGAGCAATTTTACAAACCGAAAGAAATTTTTCAAATTCAAGTTCAATTGTAATCCATTAACATGTTCTCAGAATATCGTGATTACAAGCAATTTTTCATATACATATATGACCCTTTGATCTTTGACCTCATGACCCTAAAATCTACTCAGTTCATTGGCTCTGCAAGATTTCCTGAGTTAAATAGTAATCCATCTGTCAGTTCTAATGAGAATGCGTCCACAAGCTATTTTTGCATACATAATGAGCCCATGACCTTTGATCTTATGAACCATTCATTGGCTCTGCAAGATACATAAATGATCTAAGTTTGACAGGAATCCATCAATCTGTTCTAATGATAATACGATCACAAGCTATTTTTGCATACATAATGAGCCGCATGACCTTGACCTTTACCTCATGACCCCAAAATCTAATCAGTTCATCAGCTCTGCAAGTAACATACATGACCTAAGTTTGGCAGGAATCCATCAATCGGTTCTTGAGATAAGGCGATCACGAGCTGTTTTTGCATACACAATGTGCGCTGTGACCTTTGACCTCGTGACCCCAAAATCTAATCAGTTCATTGGCTTTGCAAGATACATACATGACCAAAGTTCTCCAGTGGTTCTTGAGATGTCGCGATAACGATCTCAATGTATGGAATTTCATAAGTTGACCTCTGTGACCCTTGACCTTTGACCTACGTGCTCCAAAATCTAATCAGATTGTCTTCCTATGGTGATACACACTATCATTAAGTTTGAAGTTTAAATCTCCAGTGGTTCTTGAGATATTATGATAACAATCTCAATGTATGGAATTTCATAAGTTGACCTCTGTGACCCTTGACCTTTGACCTACGTGCTTCAAAATCTAATCAGATCGTCTTCCTATGGTGATACATACTATCCTTAAGTTTGAAGTTTTTACATCTCCAGTGGTTCTTGAGATATCATGATAACAATCTCAATGTATGGAATTTCATAAGTTGACCTCTATGAACCTTGACCTTTGACCTACGTGCTCCAAAATGTAATCAGATTGTTTTCCTATAGTGATACACACTATCACTAAGTTTGAAGTTTAAATCTCCAGTGGTTCTTGAGATATCATGATAACAATCTCAATGTATGGAATTTCATAAGTTGACCTCTGTGACCCTTGACCTTTGACATACGTGCTCCAAAATCTAATCAGATCGTCTTCCTATGGTGATACATACTATCCTTAAGTTTGAAGTTTAAATCTCAAATGGTTCTTGAGATATCGCGCTAATAAACTCAATACAAGGAATTTCATAAGTTGACCTCTGTGACCTGTGACCTTTGACCTACGTACTCCAAAATCTAATCAGATCGTCTTCCTATGGTGATAAATACTATTCCCGAGTCTTAAGTTTAAATCTTAAATGGTTCTTGAGATATTGTGATAACGGTCAAACGGGACGGACGTACGGACGTACGGACGGACAACCCGAAAACATGATGCCTCCGACACCACCTTCGGTGGCGGAGGCATAAAAACAGCAGTGACATACATAATTAATTTGTTCTGATTACGTAGACTATGTCACGCAAAAAGGAAGGAAAGATCATGAGAGATCAAAGTAACAGGAAATAACACCCACCTCGTATTCGGCCTAGGCCTACATTGTAAAAATATGGGGAAATTCACCAACCATGATCTTGCAAACAAAGTATCCTAATTGTATGATAACAGTTTTCCAAATTGTATCAACTGGTATCAACTGGTACCAGTTGAGACCAGTTGAAAACAGTAGATACCAGTTTGAAATCCTTACTGGTTTCAACTGGTATCAATTGGAATTTCGACCTGGAAAGTAGGCCTGCAGCAAAATGGGATATTTTGTAGCAAAGCAGTTGTACACCATGTTCCGACATATCCAGTTGCGTGTTGAAAGTATGCTTAATATCCTCTTTCAAGAAATATACAAGAAATTAGTATTTAAGACTACTAACTGTTACAGTAAAGAATATATCCCCCAAACCGCAAGAAATATAATACCTTTCACAACAGATGCTACATATATTAACCTTGGCGTTATTCTGCGAAGAATATTTTGTCAGGAAATAGAAGCTGAAAGTGCATTTCGCAATCCTAATGTTTTTCTACCAAAATGACTTTCGCTAAAGTGGGCTAATGACTATTCGAAACAAGAAATCAGATATTATAATCATCAGTGCATTTCAAACGGATGTACAACATTTCCCGACAGGCCGGGTGCGTGCTGAAAGCATACTTGAGTTCCTTTTTCATAAAATATACCAAATTATCAGAAATTAGTATTTAAAGAAAAAATAGAGGTCATGCGATTGCATTGTGAAAAAAACGGTGTGGAATCAATAAGCAAAGGTCGATCATCTAACAAATAGGGATTGTTGTATACTGCAAGGTTCTGAAATCAGCAAAAGGATACGAAATTTGGCCCAGTCTTGGTAAAGTTGCAATCACTGTACACAACAAGATGTATATGGGACTACATGAACATGTGACATAAAAATCCGTCCCGATTGTTATGATGTTACATGCCATTATTAAAATATTAAGGCATTTGAAGAGCCATGCTTTTCGGGAAGCATTTTTTATCTGATTTTCATCCACACTTGCATAGTCAACAATGATAACGATCACAAATTGTTTTGCACCTCTTCCTAAAACTCAACCTTCTCTTTAAGACTACTATAACAGTACGAATCTATCCCAATAACAATAATAAATGTAATATCTTTCACAACGGATGCTAGATATATTACTCTTGGCGTTCTGTGAAGAATATCATATCAGGGAATTGAAGCTAAAAGTGCATTTCGCAATTCTTTTTTTTTTCTTTCTACCACATCAACTTTTACCCAGTAAAAGTACACTTAATGATTATTCGAAACAAGAACTCAAAAGTTATCATCGCCTTTCGATACAATGTTATATATAGGTTTTCCGGCGCCCAACTTCGTAAACTTCGTTCATCGGCCAGTGGGATCGGGCCTTTAAAGGTATTACAAAGTTTTGGGAAATTTTGAAAAATGGGTGGATAGTGGTTCTTTACAATTTGGATATATTTGGATGCCCCTGTGGATGTATTAAAAACACCAGAAAGTTTAGCCCCTAAAATACTTCTGCTTTCGAGAAAAATTGAATATAAAGATTTACCGGTGCTCCCGGTAAATTTTTGATAAATTTCAAATAGCTCCTACGGCCGTACAATGTTAGCTGCGACCATGAAAATCTCAGAGTATGTAGTTGTGGTATATAATTTCCGAACGGGAATAGCTAATCTGTCGATTTTAGTCAATAAACATCGTTTTATAGCTTAATTAATATCTTGACCTTGAGAGGGAGCTATTCAACATAAAGTGTTTATTATTTATAATGTCATAACTTAAGAGTTGATTTCGACCGCGACAACGATCACTGAATATTGTAGGATCATATATGCTTCCAATATGTTCATTTGAACCAAATTCATAACCCCATACCAAAACTTTATATTACCGTTAAGGCTTTAAGGCCCGGTCCCACTGGCCGATGAACACAAAACGTATGCATAAAGGACACAGCGGACGAGCGAAATTTCGGGGGTGGCTCCATCCGTTTTCATTCGCTCCAGAAATGGACAAAATTGGCGAAAACTTGCGAAAACAGAACGGAAAAGAACGGACGTGCACTGTAAAAAAGAATTTGTTCATTGGTAATTTTTACGTATTTTTTCCATGTAGAATTTACTTGAAAACATTATTTTCGCCACTTACGCACTAAATTTAAGTCTTGCTAACTCAAACTTTCAATTTAGTAGAACATACGTGGAATATTTAAGTAAAATCAAATACATAAGAACTTTAAGTAATTTCAGCTTGTATTTATTTAGTAATTTTAACTCAAAATCAGAAATTATACGTATTACTCAAACAATTTATGTTGATTATTCTTATCTTTTTAAAGTAAGGACCGATGCAGTGCGTAATAGAAATATTTACATAATTTATGAATATTCATTAAGACCAAATTAAACTCTTTTTTAAATAAAACAATTCTTTTTTGTGGTTGAATGAAAATTTAAGGACTTTAAAACATTTACTAATTCATTTAACATGGCTAAGCAAAGACAAGACAATTTTTAATTGTTACCCAGTTCAAAACAAATCAAAACTTGATATTTCAGGAAATTGTCAACCAATTTTCCTTTTAAGATGCTATGATCAAGTATATATAAAATTTGGAGCCTTTCAATATGTGTCGAATTGAAGCGTATGTAATAGTTTGTGATGATGGTAGATATATATATATACGGTTAAATCTTAAATAGAAGTAGTGAATGATTAGTGGATGTTACTTGTTAGATTAGATGGATACCAAATCGTGCAATATGTAATCCTATCATAGTTTTTTTTTTAATTATCTAAAATGATTACAATACTTAAATTATTTACGTTAATGTAACTCGATTTAACTGAGTAAAATTTTATTCAGCAAAATAAGTAAATTCTACTTAAGATGCCGTAGGTAATATTTACTTAATAAAAATAAGGCAATTCTTTTCCTCAATTTTATTGAGTTATTTCGACTATTATTTTTTTACAGTGTGGGTAGTATGTAGCGGGGATGTTAAACGGATGTTCATCGGAAGCCTAGCAGATGAAAGCGGATGGAAGTGGATGACAGCTCCGAAGGGGTTAGCGGTGATAATTGCGAAGCGGACGCATAGAGTGGTGAAGTGTGACTTCATCAAAAATCTATTTTTTAGAATTTCTCAATTTTGTCTTCATTTTCTGAAAGAGCATCAAAAATAATGTCCAAATGTCGAAAACCAATTGAATATGTTAAATATTGGCTGAGATATTATGACCATTTGAATCAATTATGTCCTATGGGAACTCAGTGTTATTATGCTCTGGCTCCTAGTGGTTGCCTGAAGCATCGATGTAGATGAACTTGTAGTTAGCATCAACCATGTCAAAGAGGAGGATACTGTAGAAGCCCTTGTAGTTGTAATAAGTGGACCCTGAGTTGGCTGGAGCTATGCAGGCCACGTGCTTCCCATCTTTGGCTCCAACGGTGTGGGGAAAGTTTCACCTCTGATACCAGTTTTCTGCAAGTTGTCTCCAGCCTTGTTCAGTGGTGGGGAACCTGAGGAGCTCGTCCACGTATTCTTCAACGATGGCCTCTACCACTTCTCTGACGACTTTGATGATGCTGTTGTGTGGCACCCTCCATGCATACTGCATGTTTCTGTATGTGGTTTCAGAGGTCAGGTGCCGCAGAGTCAGTGCCACCTTCAGTCCAGGTTCCAGGTTGGGACGGAAGTTGGTGCTAGGCGTGGTCAAACATGGCTGGTGGCATCCTCATGAAGCGATGGAATGCACGAGGGTCTTCATTCCTCAGCTCCACCATCAACTGGTCATACAGTTCAAACTCCATTCTTCTCATGATCCATCCTCGGGCCCATACAGCTCTTGGACGTCTCCTTTTTCTCCTTCTTCTCCTTCTGTCTACAACTTGATACAGTCTGAACAGGTTGTGGTTCTGCTGTTGAATGAGTACAGCTATCATGTGAGTTGCGAGGATGCCCAGAGGATGTAGAGAGGATACAGCGGACGTTTAACTGATGATAACGGACATAGAACTTTTTTTGCTCGTATTTTTCGCGGATTTACATCGTACACGGCGGAAAGTTCATCCGCTCTAAAAGTTTTGTGCAGCTCAAAACTTTTTGCGCGGATGAAATCACAGTGGACGGATGCTAGATCGATAGAGCGTATAAAACACATCTGAAATGAGTACACAACGGATGCATATATAGCGTTTTCCAACGGATGGCAAGATTTTCTCAACGTTTTACATCCTCTTTGCATCCGTAAGTGCAGTGGGAAAGATCACCTACTCAATCAAGATTGATCAAAACAAAACATTTAAAAAATAACCTCAAAGTCATTTATAATGAAAAATGAAATGTCGAAAGAAAGAGAAAACATAAATACAATTTAAATATATCATACATTCAATAAGACTATATAATGTCAGAAAAAGGTCATAGAGAAAAAGAATAAATAAATGAACATGAAATACTGAATATCCGAATGAACATCGAGCCTCATACTATGATTATGAGGTCTAGTTTTAATTTGAATAACCCGATTGCGAAAGAGGTTGCCCATAGACGAAAATGAAACCGCAATTCGCCAAACAATTCTCTTCCTACTCAACATTGGCGAAATTGAATGACCCTTACTAATTGCCAAATTGACTGAACCAAGCTATAATTTGAATGTGCATGTTAAGAAAATTCGGTGACTCGAAACGAAATTGAATGCAACAAGTTTAAAAATGAAACAGGGGAGCAACGAGTGGAGAAAATGTGCTCGAACATGAATGTACGTTAATGAAATTGATTGCTGCTTTGACGAAATTGGCCGGGAAAACCTATAATATCTGCTCATTTGCATGCGAAAACTTGGATGAATGATATGAAGGTAGTCTTTTTCCTTGCAGATCAAGAAATCGACAAACGCTGGTGGTAGTGGTGGCTGGGGAAGGGGGTAGGGGTGGCGCGAAATTTTATCTTGGGACTGCATGGGTACTATGCTACCTATAATTTAAAGTTGTATTACTGAAGCAATTTCCCAAGATATGGGGTAGCCATCATTAGTCAAATGTTATATACGCTTCCAATGCATTTTAATGGAACAGAGCATGTATAAGCAGAAACCATAATGGCATATTTTCTTCACCTTAAATCAGATTTTCGACTACAATCCCGTATTCTGATCAAAAATTGAATCCCGGTACAACTGAAGAGTAAAATGGCGCCCAGATGACGTCACGCATCAGTAATAAAACAAAACAAATCTCTTCGTTAGGATCAATACTCATGCATACGGCACATGTCATTAAAATATCATTGTTATTATCCATGTCATTCATGAAATATGAAGCGAACAAAATACATACAGAAAGAAACGCGGCAGATCACCTAATAATACAACTGTGAACAAATGGTTCTTGGATAGTAGAAGCTGAATGAAAACATTGTTAACAATATATTTGTTTAAAGAGGAATAACAACGTTAGGACAGACGTAAACATATAAAAAACAAATAATCAAGATTGATTTCATTACGACTCTACGACAATAAAACTTGCTCGGTGTTGTATCTGTACAGAAGATATATAAACATTAAGGCAAGTGTCAATCTAGATCATTATTCCCAACATTGTGGTAAAAGCAAACATGAATGTTATCACAGATGTCCAACCATATGGATGATTCTTTCATTAAGTATGAGGGGGGGGGGGGGGGGCTCTAGCGCCACCCAGTATCCAACGTGTAACTCGAGTATTTCGTATCGTAGTCGTGGATTTCTTTTGTTCCATTTGTTCCATGACAAAAATATAACGACGTTTTTTCTCTTCCAAAATGGATGACTTAGGAGATTATTTATTTAAACAAATGAATACATGGTTACATAAAGAGAGTGAAAGAGATAAAGAGAGAAAGAGAGAGAGAGAGTGAAGAGCGCATTCTCTGTCTGCCTTCGTTCTAGATTACCTTGACTACACCGACAGTAGTCATTATAGTAGTAGTAGTAGTAGTAGTAGTAGTAGCAGTAGTAGTAGTAGTAGTAGTCAGGCGCGGATCCAGGATTTCTTAGAGGGGGGCCTAAATTTGAAATTATGCGAGCCAATTATTGGTACGTAATGGTGACACCGGCAATGGCAACAACTTTTTTTTTTTTTTTTTTTTTTAGGGGGGGGGGGAGACAAAAAAAAACCCATCCCCCCACTCTTACATGCAGGCCCCGCTGAACGTTTCTCGGCGGGGGTCAAGGGTTGGAGCCCCCAGAAGCTCAGGGGGTAGTATTATATTAGTAGCGGCAGGCTTGTACGCAGGATCTTTTTCGAAGGGGGAGTTTTAACATTTTAAAATCGCGCCGAAAATTTCGCAACGACTCAGCCAGCCGCTGAACAAGCGGGGGGGGGGGGGGGGGGGAGGGGGATAAGAGGTCTTTTTTGAGGGGGGAGGTAAACTTTTTGTTGGTCACCTTTTAGCACTATTTTTTTTAAATTGTTTTAAACTTACCTAAAAAATACAAAATACAGATGAGGGGGGGGGGGGGGGAGGGTTTTTTTCCGTCAAAACACAACCCCAAAAAAGAATTGAGGGGGGGGGGGTTCGACCCCCCCTCCCTGCGTACGCATCTGAGTAGCAGTAGTAGTAACATCAGTAGTAGTAGTAGTAGTAGTAGTAGTAGTAGTAGTAGTAATAATAGCAGTATTAGTAGCAGACGTAGTAGTAGTATTAGTATTAGTAGTAGTAGCAGTAGTAGTAGCAGCAGTAGTAGTAGTAGTAGTAGAAGTAGTAGTAGGAGTAGTAGTCACATTTATTCCACCCATTGCTTTCACTCATTATCGTATCATAAACAGTTAGTGTATGCAGCGCCCATAATATTCTAGCGTGCCTTGTTATACGACCATATTAAGTTATTCACACCAATATCATGAACCCGATTTGTTTTCCTTTGTTTGAAAGAGAAGGTCATACTAGTATCTTCGATTCATACGCATATCGATTTAGATCAACAGGTCTTACAATATGATGTGGTCCTTATTGTCGCCATCACTGTTTATCTTGTCGAAGTATTTTTGTTGTTGTTGCTCTTTATTAAATACTCCTCAGCAGAATACAATTTACCAGCATAAAAAAGGAAAAAGCTCCCCCCCCCCCCCACCCATTATGACGTGAAGTGTAATACGCCTGACATTTCTTGTATTAAAATACAAAGTTCAGTGAAAACGCGTAATACCCTGGTTGCCATCCTTGTACACAGTCATACCACTTCCTTGTTGGTACATTACATTTAACCTAATTTCAGTACTATTGTATTTTAAAGGCATCGTTTGACAATGTTAAATTATGATTGCAGCATCAGCTAAATCTAGGATTTTGTTTCAGAATCTGAGACAAAGTTACCGGATCCCTTTAAGCGTTTAATATGAAAGGTCTTTACAATGTACCCTCCGACTATAAGAAACTTTCAGAAAAATGGCGCAGTTGTAAGCGAAGTCCACACCCCCCCCCCCTTCCTCTTAAAAAAAGGACAACAAGTAGTAGCTAAACTGTGATTATTCATTTTAGAATAAGGACACGTTCCATGAATGAATAATATTGTATGTTTGGCATGATGGACCACACACATAATATATATATATATATATATATATATATACTTTTTTTTTTTTTAATCTAACTCCGCGAACACTTATACATCGGAAACGTCCCCGTACTAGCTGTTTTTTTTATTTACGAGTATAACTAAATAAATTGTCTTCATTTTTGCCTTCCGGTACTTATTCAACACATGGGTGGAGAGAGGCAAATAAAGGTCAATAGTACCGCGGTGGGACTCGAAACGCTAACCAATTGATTCACATTCAGACGGCGTATGCACTATACCACGACACATATACAATTATGATTATGTGTGTTTGTATTCGCATCAAGGGTAGTTATTTCACCCTGGTGCCATGTGACCTAAACCGTGTGCAAAACTGGCTATAAATTGTCAGGAGAACACGACAATCAATCGGATTGGCTGTTTGGAAAGTACCATTTGCATATTGCCACGTAGGAGGGCGTTGACAATTGACTATCATATATTGCGCTGCGAATTTAAAAACTATCAGTGCCGCCTCAGTCTTCGTATGAGCGGTTAACGGGTCTTCCGAAGATCGAATAATCACTTCCATCTTACCTGCGAAGGAACATTCTTGCACTAACACAAGTTTAATATTTTCATTTCATGAAGAGAAAATAGTTATAAAGGACTTCTATTGTTCATAGTTATCTTTTTTCGTAAATCTTTTCGTGTCATACTTGACTTTTTAAAAATATCCCGACTTGCCTGGTAAAGTCTTTTTCTAATGACATCAATCTCAGCCAAGATCGTATGACTGGTTGCCAAGAAACCTGCCGAAATACTGAACCTCATAACTATTAATCATGAAGAGAGCTGAAAGAAAACTACTTTAGCCCATTGCGTAGCTTCGTCAGGTCAACCTTCACTAGATTCCACACTTATCAACTTCACTGGAATCCAACGTCCAACAAAGTGAGTACAGGATTTAATTGTATGTAACCTAATTTGTCTCTGATGATACATGTATATATGAAGAGCTTAATTCCAAAAGGTGCTAAATGCACTTTTAACTAAAATTGACCTTTCTTAAAGGGATAGTTGAGTTCTGTTTTCAGACCGCAAATGCCTTCACTGCCAAGACTCCAATTGTAATACTTTTTAATACTTTTTAATACTTTTTAATACTCACTATACCTTCTGAATGGAATTTGTATTGCATTTTATTACAATTTTTCCAATGTTACAGTTAACTGAAATCACGTATCTGTATACATTTGATTTGTTTATTATGTAAACATTTATTCATTGTTGCTAGCAATATTTCATATCTTGTATTTGTTTAAAAAAATTTGTTTGTTGTTTTGTTTTCTTGTTACTACTTTAATGTTTTGATTTAAAAATGTATTCATTGTTATATATTTGTCCTCATTTGCTATGTTATCTTTATGTTTTTGAATGCTTTTTATATTGATGTAAACTTGCATTTTTAGTCTTCGGACTTGTTGACAAGTAATGAATAAAACCTTATTTGAACTTGAACTTGAACTTGAACTTCAAAGTGCATGGATATTGCTCTTATTCTTATCTATGACATTTCTAGTGCCCTTTTAGAACCTAAAATTGCTATGAACGGTTAATTTTAGACCCCAAAATGTGTGAATTTAGCCAATACGATCCCAATACAGCTCCACTTTTTAAAAAAACACGTTGACCGTTACTTAATTTTTAATTAAAAATAACATTACATGGTCCGGCTGGTTGTGCGTAGTATAAGCAACACGAAAATGCCGTTATTTCGTTTTTTTCAACGGTTTTTTCAATTTTTTAAAAATATCTAATATTTGTGGTGGTACGAAATCGTTATATTTATGGATATTTCAGCCGTCTCTGAACCGATTTTGATCAAACAAAGATGATTTTGTCATTGCAATGACGACCTTCGGCATTGCCTTGTTTTCGTTCACATTCTGCCCCATTAATATACTTATCCTTATCGTCCAGAAATCCCACTCGTTTTGCACGTAGTGCTTGTCAGGTGGGCTGTATAACGTACAGACCACCTTATAATTTCGTTAGAATTGCCTTTATTTATCAGGTGGGCTGTATGACGTACAGACCACCTTATAATTTCGTTAGAATTGCCTTTATTATCAGGTGGGCTGTATAACGTACAGACCACCTTATAATTTCGTTAGAATTACCTTTATTATCAGGTGGGCTGTATATCGTACAGACCACCTTATAATTTCGTTAGAATTGCCTTTATTTATATATTTTTCTTATTTCTAACCACTTTTTTGTGGACAAGATAACATGAAAATGGCTCAATCAAATGCCTTCAAATTTGGCACACATATGTATAGGCATATGTACAAAATGCCTATTCAAAATCCATTATAGCTCTTTAGGATGCACCTGGACCCCAATTTTGTTTTCATATTCGAAAAGAGTATGAGTTGGAGATATGATTTCATGTCTCATTTGGCCATTAAGTGTATCGTGACATCACCTTAATGGCCTTGGAACACAAAATATGAATTTGCATATTATGACGTCAGCATATTTATGGAAAATTGATTGTATCTCTGTAAATATTGATCGATTTTCTTCCAAATGTCGATATGTTGTAGTTAAGATAATTATCTACAAGCTCAATAATAACCATTTTTCATTTTGATGACGTCATCATAGTATAAATTTCGATTAAACGCCTCATGTCAGAAATTTCATAATATGCATGTTATGCCCATAAAAGGTGAAATTCGTTCACATAATGAATCTACACGATATTGTTTTTTAAGAATTTTTAAGCAGTATCTCGCTTATTTTTTGCTCTATTTTGTCTCAAATTTTAGTTGCCAGCCCACCTATACTTGTTCCAAACAAGTATTATATTTCTAGTTATTCTTTATTTTTCTTATTTCTACCCACTTTTTTGTGGACAAGATAACATGAAAATGGTTCAATCAAATACCTTGAAATTTGACACACATATGTATAGGTATATGTACAAAGCACAATAATGTTTTCAACATTGACCTTCACTGATGACGTCATCTAGGCGCCATTTTGTAAAATTTTACGAAAATCAACTCATGATCATATCTTCATAACCAAAAGCAATTTCTCATTCATATTTATCATGATCAAGGTCAATATCCGTCCGGTCAATTTCAAGTCAAATAACGCGCGCGTGCGCGTACGTCCGCGCGTCAATGCGCGCGCAAAATTTTAAAATGCTCAAAAATCGTCTCAAAATCATTTTGCATACGTTTTAGGCCATTCTAAGCATTTTTTAAAAAATCGCGCACACGCGCATGCGTGCGCGTTTTCGCGCGTAAAACTATACAACAACATAGAATCGCCATTTTTTTTCTTTCATAATATTACACATATTTTTACAAACAAATTAATACCATGTTTGTCTCTTTATGACTATTAATAACGGAATGATTGACCGTTTAACATAAATTCCAGTGCGCGCGAGCTCTTGTAATACATAGTATATATGGGCAAAAACATGCCTATACAATATCCATTGTAGCTCTTTAGGATTCAAGGTGACCCCAATTTAGTTCTTTATATTGTGATAGAATATGAATTGGAGATATGATTTCATGTCTCATTTGACTTCAATTTTCTCAAGACGTCATCATAATTGTCACCGAACCCATAATTTCAATTTGCATATTATGATGTCAGCATATTTTTTGAAAATTGATTTCATCGCTGCAAATATTGATTGATTTTCTTCCAAATTTTGATATGTTCTAGTTGAGACAATTTTCTACAAATGATTTTTCACGATTTTTCATTTTGACAAAAGCATCATAGCGTATTTTTGCGATTAAAGGAGGAATGTCAATTTTTCACATTTTGCGTGTATTCTCTATGGGACATGATTTTTTTCTCAAAACACGATTCTACATTCCCGTCTTTCGCGAGCAATATCTCCGTCGTTTTAGCTTTGTTTACGCTGAACTTCGAGTATGTGGTAGCTGAGACAGTAAGCTATCTCAAATTTGCCCTTTATTTTGTATTAAATTTTAGTTGGACCAGCCCACCTATACTTGTTCCAAACAAGTATTACAAATCTAGTTTATTTTACTTATTTCGAACCACTTTTTTGTAAGCACGATGACATGAAAATGGCTCAATCAAATGCCTTCAAATTTGGCACACATATGTATAGGCATATGTACAAAGCAAAATAACGTTTTCAACATTGACCTTGACTGATGACGTCATCTAGGCGCCATTTTGTAAAATTTTCGGAAAATCAACTCTTGATCATATCTTCATAACCAAAAGGTATTTCTCATTCATATTTATCATGACTAAGGTCAATATCCGTCCGGTCAATTATAGGTCAAAAAACGCGCGCGTACACGTACGTCCGCGCGTCATTGCGCGCGCAAAATTTGAAAATGCTCAAAATAGTCTCAAAATCATTTTGCAACGTTTCAGGCCATTTTGAGCATTATATACAAAAATCGCGCACACGCGCATGCGCGCGCGTTTTCGCCATTTTTTTTTCTTTCATGATATTCCACATATTTTTACAAACAAATTGATACTATTTTTATCTCTTTATGACAATTAATAACGGAATGATCGAACGTTTAACATAAATTTCCGTGCGCGCGAGCTCTTGTAATACATAGCATATATTGGAAAAATCATGCCTATGCAAATATCCATTATAGCTCTTTGTGATGCACCGGGGCCCTCAATTTTTCATATTTAGATAGAGGATGAGTCGGAGATATGATTTCATGTCTTACATGGCCATTAAGTGTATCGTGACATCATCATAATGGCCTTCGAACTCAAAATACCAATTTGCATATTATGACGTCAACATATTTATGGAAAATTGATTGTATCTCTGTAAATGTTGCTCAATTTTCTTCCAGATTTCGATATGGTGTAGCTAAGACAATTCTCTACAAATTTTTATTCACGATTTTTCATTTCGACAATAGCATCATGGCGTATTTTTTGCGATTAAAGGAGGAATGTCAATTTTTCACATTTTGCGTGTATTCTCTATGGGACATGATTTTTTCTCAAAACTCGATTCTACATTCCCGTCTTTCGCGAGCAATATCTTTGTCGTTTTAGCTCGTTTACGCTGAACTTCGAGTATGTTGTAGCTGAGACAATCAGCTATCTCAAATGTGCCCTTTATTTTGTCTCAAATTTTAGTTGGACCAGCCCACCTATACTTGTTCCAAACAAGTATTACAAATCTAGTTATTCCTAGTTCGGTACTTTCCTCAAGTCCTTTTCCTTTCAAATTTCGTAGGCGTAATCTCTGATATCCAATCTAGGTCACCTACTTTTTCGTTTTTTAAAGTCACTCATGCGTAAACGTCCAGGCGCCATTTTGTCCGTTTCCGGTCCATTTTAAGGCCTTTCTATCTTCCTTCCTATCTCCACTATCCTAGATCCTACAAACTTCTAACAATTTTCTGTAGATAGTCTAAGAGATGTTCTTTAATCTGCGATGCATGAGCTGCCCTCCAAAATACCATCTTCATACTCAAAATTCAAATTTGAAACTATCTCCGTCAACAATCTCTCAAATTCTTGAAAAATTGACCCCTAAATAATCTTAAACTGCCATAACTTTCTCATATAAATTCTGTTTTTTATTTAAATCTCACAGTATCTTTATCTCATAATTGCACATAGCCATGCCAAATTTTATGCTCCAATGGCTATGCAAAACATAAATAGCGCCCTCTAAAGTTCTGGGAATGGGCTTTCTTTCTGTGGCCGTATCTCCATTATGGCTTGGCAAACCCGTACCTTTTTTTGGATTTAGATACTTGAAGATATGCCCTTTCCAGCTATATACAAAATTATATACCTAACACTGACCGACTTTCAGAAAAATGCCCTCCATATTCGCCATTTTCAAGAAAATTCCAAAATAACTTCAACTTGCTCTAAAATGGCGATCTTTATACCTACATCAATGAAACTTGGCAGACACATGTATCCATATACGTGACAACTGTTTGCTAAGTTTGGTAAAATTCGAATATGTCAGCGCAAAGTTATCGCCCAAAATGATGAATTTACCATGCATTACGTAATAACGCGTTTAATGCGTGCAATACATTGCTCGCAGATAACAGTGGTGTCGAACTGACAGCAATGAAGTGCCCTTTCGAATGATACCAAGTATGGTATATGTTTACACAGAAAATTGTGAGTAAATCGCATTTGAACAAAGGTCACTATACGAATTCCGCCGAGTTTCCGCCCGAATCTAACACGTATCGGCTAAGACGTCATTTTTTTCAGACTGCTTTTCGCCCCTTAAACGACCTTTTTTTCCCTTGAAAATTTGCAGTGACATGCCGAGTTTAAATACGCAGGGCACCTTGTTGCCGGATTTTTGAAATTGATCAAGGGGGCCATTTAAGACGCCATTTTGTCCTATAAATCTATTTTACATCACGTGTTTCGATAGGATTATCATAGAAAAAAAGAGTGTATTACAATAACAACCATGAAATTTTCTTTCTAATGATACCAAATACGGCCCATAAAGAGACATAAAGAGAGAGAAAAACTCCGGTCATAATACAGATCCTGTACGTTTTCCGCCCATGCATTACACGCATTGTCTATGGGGCAAATCGAGTTCACGCTATTGGCCCCCAGAACGATCTTGATTGCAATGACGAACATGCACCAAATCCCATTGGTTTTTGCACGCAGTGCTTGCGAGCCCTTTCTAGGTTCTTTACCCTATCCCAGTTTCTTTCAAACTTCGTAGGCATAGTCACTACCGTCCCATCAAGGTCACTGCTGAGGCCTTTCTTTCGCCCTACCTATCTCCAATATCACAGAAGCTACAGACTTCGTACAAATTGCTCTGGATATTCCGAGAGAAGCTCTTTCGTTTGACACGTAGAAACATGGCGTCATTGCACGCACATCGTTGTGACAGGATTGCATTTCTAGTTTAAATATTATGTTTTTTCAAATTTGACACTCAGTTTTTCATTATTTCACAACAAAATTATTTTTTGTAGCGCCCTCTGCAACAGAACTCAACTATCCTATTAATGAATATATGCATCACACATAAAAAGAATCAATCGCACTAAAATTACAAACGTGTTTGTCGAAAGTTAAACAATTTCGATAATAAATGTTCGTTTTATTTCAAAGGGGCTATATCTAAACAAGTTCCAAACGGAGTTGATTCCACTGGGGCGATAACGAATTCGTTCATTAATTTGAATCACGTTTCCTATATAGCTAAATTTTATGATTTGTTAGTGTATATGGTGCAATTACCAGCCTAGACGACTCGGGGGTCTAAGTCTAATATGAATTTTGTAAGCTTGCGGGACCAAGAAAAGGTTGTTTTTTTGGACGCGATCCGCGCCGTGCTGCATTAAGGGATTCAAAAACGTTCATTTGGGACAATTTCAAGAAAAAGTTGATTTTTTTTTTCAAAATGGTTCAAAATCCTGCTGTACACGCCGGTTACGCGATTTAGGGTTATTTTTTAGTACAGTAGTAGTAGCAGTAGTAGTAGTAGTAGTAGTAGTAGTAGCAGGGCTCAAATTAATTTTTTGTCCACGGGGGCTCTTCCAAAATAAAAAGCGCCCCCGTGAGCCTTCTCACGGGGGCTTTTTTAGTACAGACGGGGGCTCTTTTTCCATTGAATAGATGGTACCCATGAAACTCCTAAATTATTTGCTATTTCATCATTATCATTAATAGTCTTTTAATAGTTTTTTGTCGCGCCCATATCGCCTTTGTAGTTGATTAAAAGCTGAAATAAGGAAGTACTTGAGCTCGAAAATATATATCTTCACTGTTCTCACGCGGGGGTGATGTCGAAATAGAAACTTGGCCACAAAACACAACTACACTATTCAGAATAAATAGCAGAAAGGACAAAAGACATGAAGACCTTGTCAATCTTATTACACAAGTGTAATTAACACTCCTCTTCAGAAAAGTAGAGACCTAGACCAGACCCCCCCCCCCCTGATTTCGCGGAAGAAGAAAAAAATGGTTTTAATGGTAATGGTCGACATAAAAACTCTGAGCTCATCCTGTTTTCTATTTAATTATAAATCGAAAGAGAAAATAAGCGCCACCCTCGAAGTTAGTTTCGAAAGATGGATGATGTATATACTGGGCTGTTATCTTATTGTTACGGCCCTCCATCCTAGAACGGGTCCTGGATGCTGGAGGGCTGGCCTGTCCCTTGCCTCTATCTTCGTCATCTGACGAAGAATTTGCCATCCTGAATAATGCGAGCGGTTTCTATTTGGCTTGTAGTTTAGAGACCCTGACGTGGCTCCGTTTTCCCAAAGTATATGAGTGTGGAGATGAAAGGTGTTTTGGATAGCTGGACGTGTATTCTCTATGAAATTACATCAGTCTATGGAGACTCAACTAATTACACGTTATGAAACGATGGATTGTTTAACTGTATACTTTATTAATACAAACATAAGTCAACTTCTCCAACACGTTATCATAGTTAACACCGACACCAATTACCTATATTAATCTCAACAAGTAGTAAAGGCAGGGATTGCCTTTTGTAGGAACTCTATTTCTCGCTTCCAGTCCTTTTCCTTACTTTAGCTCAGCTGGAGGAAAGCGGAGAGTTCGCTATCTGACCAAGACGAGAGCCAGCGTCGAAGTGACGATATCTCAGCTCAATACCGCTATTTATAGGATCTGAGACGCTCTGAGAGCTGCTTTACGCATGGTGCGTCCGTAATCGCGCTCTGAGCCCTTACGCCCCAAAAGCTTACTGCCCTCTACGTTTTCTGCAAGATAACTACCTGTAACGGGCTGGTCCGTTACATTATTCGTATTTTGTCCTCGTTGCACGTGCGTGCTTTTCTATTATTTTTTCAAGTCATGTCGTTTAGTGGAAGCACCCGTAGACATGTCGATTGTACCTTACTATATTTAATTTTGACTACATATTATTTATTGGGATTTAAATATGAATCTGAAAGTTTATTCGTCGAAAAACCTTATCTGGATTAACATGACTTTGACATAATATAGTTGTCCTCGCGGTGCACTAAAAGTATTGCACGTAAACAGATTTCGACCTTCCCCTCTTTCCATATTTTTTTTCTCGCTTCCGGAAACGCATTTGTTTTGCTTGATCCAAACACAGAGATGTATTAATTTATGGAAATTTTTTTTATAGACTGTAAATGCTTAACATAGTTATTTACAGATGATTCTGCAAACTGTATTTAATAACATAATATTAATGAACAATCTCAGATTTACATGTATGTGCACTGCAAATTCGTTGTGTAACGACTTTACACAACATTGAATTGTTCACTACTTAAACACGGGTTGTGTTAAGTCGTGTAATAAAACATTACACAACTTTACACCCTGCAACATCTTTGGTGATCTCCTTCTCAATATTGATTTACTGGTCGAGTTACATTATTTGCTGGCCTTTTAGAATAGTCAGATTTCAGAGGATTCACACTTTTCACAACGAAAAACTTCTCCATGTTTCAGTCTTTGCGCGATCGTCTCCAGCTCCAGCAGATATTGGGCGTCAGCGTGCACACCGGTACTACCGGCGCAGTATAGCCACTGCTGAGGGCCGCACTAGCTGCACTGCGAGCTTCCGTTGTTTTTATCGGTAATACTCATAGAGATGGGAGAGAAAGCGCCATCTAAGTTCCATTTCATTGGTTTAAGGTTTGAAAATTGATACTCAATATTGTGTTAAAGTTATATCAGAAAAGATAATCTTTAATTTATAATTCCACGGGGGCGATTTTTAATTTTTCAATCGCCCCCGTGAGCAACCTGACGGGGGCGATTATGGAGCTCACGGGGGCGAATCGCCCATCGCCCCCGTGTATTTTGAGCGCTGAGTAGTAGTAATAATAGCAGTCGTAGTAGCAGTAGTAGTATCAGTAGTAGTAGTTGTAGTAGTAGTAATACTAGTAGTAGTAGTAGTATTAGTAGTAGTTTTAGTGGCAGTAGTAGCAGTAGTAGTATCAGTAGTAGGAGTAGTAGTAGTAGTAGTAGTAGTAGTAGTTTTAGTGGCAGTAGTAGCAGTAGTAGTATCAGTAGTATGAGTTGTAGTAGTAGTAGTAGTAGTAGTAGTAGTAATAATAGCAGTCGTAGAAGCAGTAGGAGTATCAGTAGTAGTAGTTGTAGTAGTAGCGGTACTACTACTAGTAGTAGTAGTAGTAGTAGTAGTAGTTGTAGTAGTCGTATAGTAGTAGTAGTAGTAGTAGTAGTAGTAGTAGTAATAGCAGTCGTAGTAGCAGTAGTAGTATAGTTGTAGTAGTAGTAGTACTGGTAGTAGTAGTAGTAGTAGTAGTAGTAGTAGTAGTAGTAGTAGTAGTTTTAGTGGCAGTAGTAGCAGTAGAAGTATTCGTAGTAGTTGTAGTAGTAGTACAGTATTAGTATTATTATTATTAGTAGTAGTAGTAGTAGTTTTAGTGGCAGTATAGCAGTAGAAGTAGTAGTAGTAGTAGTAGTAGTAGTCATAGCACTTGGCGAGAGCCAGAATTATGCAAAAAACATAATCTGTGAAGACTTTGGGATTTGGAAGAAACTTTTAATTTCTAAAGAGTGTACTAACACAAAGTTTAAATAACGCTGCTCCAAAGAAATGTATTTATATGCATTTTGAGAAGCGCTGGACAATTACCTAAAACGTACATCCGTTGTGGCAATCAGCAACCGCATAAATTATATTTAAAGGGAAATGTGAAGTAATGAGGAAGATAACGCGCTATAGTATTTGAACAAATATGGGTTCATACATGCGATCGTAACCATCTCTTAATGTGTCAGATTGTCTATTGCTATTGAATCCTGATTGTCCACGGGGTAATTGTCCTCGGGGGGGGGGGGGGGGGGTAATTGTCCTCGGGGGTAATTATCCATATTTTGGTATAGTATGGAGGAGTGGACGACGGTCGCGTGAGGTAACTTGTCTAGCGCGAGTCAGTAGCTTGGCACGGTATGAATATCACATGCACCCATATTATAGAATCTTACTATATTGCTATGCATAGTAGAATAGTGACTGTTCATTGTACATTGTGTACTTTTTGTAGGCACTATACATGTACGGGTCCTCTTAGAAATTCATTTCCACCCCTCTCTCCCCATCGACTCACACACTCTTGTAAACATCTCTCTCCATCCGCCCCCCATCCAGCATGTTGTGCATGGCACCGGCGCACAGTGGGCCAGAATCGCCTCAAAGTTTGCCAAAATTCAAAATTGGCGAATGTGATTTTTTTTTCTTCATTCCCTCGGATGAAAAAAAATATTCTAAAGAATATTTTCCACCCATATTTAGCGAGTCAACGCTCGTCCGCGTAACCATGGCAACGGTTACGTGAGTGTAGAGCGTATAGCCTAGTGTATATTGCTTTTACACGTTGATGCAATTCGCAATCATATGCGGTATCATTCTAGGAGAACTTGGATTGAAATAAACGATGGCGGTATTAAGAAGACAGCTTTTTCATGCTGTGCATTCAGCTGGCTTCATTTCAGACATCAAACTGGCATCCGAAACATCCATTGATGCATTATTGTTTTCACGAAGTGACGGTAGTGAAAACAAATTGCATTCACTTTGCGTTACGATTTTCCTCACTACCGTCACTTCGTAAAAATATGGACGAGGGTAACAAGTCAAACATCCCACAAAAACCTCTCAAGAGTTTGTCAAAGATCATTGGACGCTTTCTGTATCGTTTGCGAGAGAAATGGAACAGTGTGGTCGTTACCAGGAATATTTCATGAAAGAAAACGAGGACTGGCTTAATCAGATATTGACATTCAATACTGAATTAGAAACATTTCTTTCACAGCAAAACAGCACAGATACCGGGACAGAAACAGACCTTGTAAATACGAAAATAGTGGACTAAAAATAGTTGAAGCCGGACACTTTTATAGAGAGAAATTTAAAAATGCTCCAATTGTGCGTCTTAGGTCCAGAAACCCCTGAAAAGTTCCCCTAGTCAGTGTCATATGAATCTGTTTATGTGTTACAATGCATTTTGGCCTTTTCCAATCAGAAAACTGTATTTTAATGACGTGAGAGAAATTTGAAAATGCTCCAACTATGTTTCTTAGGTCCAGAAACCCCTTATAACTTCCATTAATCAGTGTAATATGAATCTGTCTATGCGTTACATTGAATATTTGCCTTGTCCAATCAGAAAACAGTATTTTTAATGACGTGAGAGAAATTTGAAAATGCTCCAACTGTGTTTCTTAGGTCAAGAAACCCCTTATTATTTCCATTAATCAGTGTAATATGAATCTGTCTATGCGTTACAATGAATATTTGCCTTGTCCAATCAGAAAACAGTATTTTAATGATGTCAGAGAAATTTGAAAATGCTCCAATACACCAGTTTACAGTTGTGTGCGCCATTTTAAACAAAGCTAATGACCTAGGAGTCATGTATTTATGCGTAAATTAAGATTGCGCCCATGCAAATAATGATGACATCG